>NC_064769.1:12089456-12412206 GCF_011397635.1 Epinephelus fuscoguttatus | reverse complement strand
CAAAGAGAAATATTGCTTTAAGTCATGATATGACAGAGCCTATTAAAACTGTGAGCGGCTCAGTTTGACAAGTTAAGGAAAGATATCTATATACAGTAAGTATCCCCCCCTCTCACAAGACTACTGGACTGTGCATCCTGCTCAGAGCGAGGCAGGGGAATTGCAAACCAGAGACGATATCAAGCGTGCTGAAGAAGATGCAGAAACAGTCATTCATATTTCATAAGCGGAGCCCTATGCATACCCCCCCCCCAAATCCCCCCTCCCTCCTACCTTTAACGTTTGCTTATTAAATTCGCAGCTGTCAAAGCGTACCTCAAAGCCTTGGCGCACACACACAAGCGTACACACAAACACATGCAATTATTCTCAAAATCCTGGGTGTGCAGTAACACGCTCACACAAGGTGCAAGAAACACACACACACACACACACACACACACACACATTCTGTTTCTATTCCCACAGCTGAGACAGGTACCCCGACTTTAAACTCATTACTTTAGACAAGGTTTTTAATGGAGGCTAGGGCCAGGCACACCAAGGTACAGAAATGAATGAGATGGAGACAGAGAGAGGTGAGAGTAAACTCTTATTTTTAAGTCACACCACACCCTCACCCAACCTGACCATAGACTTGATTGTTGTGGTGAGGTAAAGCAAGCAGGCTGAAGAGAGCCGGAAGGCCACGATTGAACATGCAGCTTAACTCCATGGGCGGATTATGAGACGATGGGCCCCTGGGCACCGATATGAAGGACCCCAACACTTTTTTCCTACACAGGAGCAAGACAAACAGACTTTTTTAGCAGTTTTTGTGGTTGTTATGCATCTTTTTGTGGTGCTGTGTGTCTTTATGGTCATTTTGTGTCTCCTTGTGGTCGTTTTGTGTCTTTTTGAGGTAATTTGTTGTCTTTTTTGTCGTTATGTGTCTCTGTCTAGTCATTTTGTGGTTATTTTTCCTGTTTTTGTATTCGTTTTTGTGTGTCTGCAGTTCTTTCTCATCTCTGTGTAGTCATTTTGTATCTCTTTGTTGTTATTTTGTGTCTGTTGTTATTTTGTGGTTATTTTTCCTGTTTTGGTATTTATTTTTGTGTCTCCTTGTGGTTGTTTTGTCTCTTTGAGATCTTTTATTGTCTTTTTTGTCATTTTGTGTCTCTTTGTGGTTGTTTTGTGTATCTTTAAGGTCCTTTTGGTCTTTTTTATTGTTTTATGTCTCTTTGTGTTTGTGTCATTTTGTTGTAATTTGTGTCTCTTTGTTGTTATTTTGTGTATTTCTGCAGTCATTTTGTGGTTATTTTGCCTGTTTTTGTATTCATTTTTGTGTCTTTGTGGTTGTTTTGTGTAATTCTATTGTCTTTTAGGTCTCTCTTGTCATGTTATCTCTCTCTCTGCGGCTCTTTCATGTCTCTTTGAGGCATATATTTACTGTCTCTTTTTGTTGTTTTCTGTCTCTTTGTGGTTGTTTTGTATCTCTTTGTAGTCATTTTGTGGTTGTTTTGACAATTTTTGTAGTTATTTTGTGTCTCTTTGCAATTCCTTTGCATGTCTTTGTGGTCTTTTTGTGTCTCTTTGTGGTTATTTCTAGTTCTTTCCTGGACCCATGTGTTAATTTATACATTTGACATTTTGCAGGTGAAGACACTTTGGGCCCAGAGGCCTGTGTGTGATAGGCCCTTTCAGTAATCCATTCAGGCCTTACTCAGATACATTCTCTCCAGTTCTGTTTTCCTCTCTCCTCCCATGAAAATCAAACTTTGTCTGACCTACCGTTGCCTCTGTAACGCAGCAGACATTTGCCACCAGGGAGTCATTGAGCAACACCGACGCCTGGGGTGTCATAACGACAATATTGCACCAGCAAAGTGCTAAATGACAGTGAGCTCACAGACACAGTGGAAGAAGAGTGGCGGAGATGCACTGATCAATGAGCAATCAATACGACCCTGCCAGGTAATCACAAAGCGCGGTGATTAACAGCAAACAATCAATTGCCATTAACCCCTGCATGTACCAGTTAAGCGGACAATCAGCGTCGATGTTTGTGATGAACGCCAGAAATTATCAGAGGCTCTTGAACATCCGTCTGTCTCTGTAAATGTCAGCAAGCAGAAAGATTAGATCTGTGAGTCACTGTGTTTAACCCTACTCCCATGTCTGGCCTGACCAATAGCGCATAATGACACACACAAAACTTGGGCGCACTGGGTAAAACTCTCTCAAGTGTTTAAAAAAAGTCTCTCCTTGTTGAGCATGTTTTGCGTACATTTCACAATGACATTTCTGTCAGTCTGATTAAACAAAAAGAGACTGAAGAGAGGAGAGTTTCACAGAGAGATGAATATAAAGAAAGGAGTCAATTTGAAAGAAGACATAAAGAAACTGAATTTGAGATACTGCAGTTTCCACTGTTTCTTCCTTCACACCATCACACTCCCATACAGGCATGCAAGCACACACCCACACATGAACACACGCAGTCGCTGGATCATTCTCACACTCGTGGGTGTGACACAGCTACATGCAACACACCAACTCCATGTTTGCACGTATAGTTCAGCAGAATCGAGGCGCCGAGGATGAAATAAACCTTTACTTTTTCTTGACGGAGAAACTTTAGATCTTTGCCACAGATAAGAGACATTTGTGAACTGCTTCCTGCAATCACAGCCATCAGTCTGTTTTGGTGTTAAAATCCGAAATTCGCTCTGACAGCTGTTGTTAACAGGCAAAATGATGCATGAGCGTGTTCAGATGCAAGTAATTTGTAAAAAGCTCACTTTCATTGCAGCTAATGAGGAATGAAAACACTTAATAGAGATGGTGTTCTGGGTGTATTGCTTATTTTGTGCCAGAAGAGGGAGCTGCTACTGGGGCCAAGCAGCATCCAAACTCTTTAAAATAGGTCAGAGAAGTCTTTCTCTCCCTCGCACCTGGCTGTACCCTGCACTCACTTCCTCTTCACTTCCTTTAAAATCCAGTAACACAATAGCACCCTGTTCTTTCTCTTCTCCCTCTTTACCCCCCGCCACACCATCACACTGACTTTACCGAGCACTTTGGACGTGCTCCACCCCTCCCTCCCGCCCTCCCTCTCTTGCTCACACACCATTTTCCCCTTCCTCCACCTTCTTCTCTTCTTGTCTCTCCCGCCTGTTATTGCACGGCTCAGCACAACTCCCAAACTTCAGCCATCACAGAACTCTGACAAATATTCCACACCACGAAGGACTCCAACTCGCTGCTTACTTTGCTACTACGCTAACCTTGAGCTTGTGAAGGATGCACGAGGCAGGATGGATGTGTCTCCCCGTGTGTAAGTGTGCGTTTCATCAAATGCAGATCAATATCACTGCAAGGTCACTTTAAAATTCAATTAATAAGAAAGCGAACATCCCACGAGCCCTCGCCACCCCTGGGGGGCGAAACCCAACATGACCCAATCCCAGGGCACACAAGTGGAGAAATAGAGGAGAAGAGAGATAAATTCATATCTGTATTATTAAGCACAAAGCCTTGTTTGGAGATGGGTTTGTCTGGAATGAATGTCTCACCAACTCCATGTTTTATTAACGGTCGTGAAGCAAGCCAGCAAAAGCATATTGTGTCTTGCGCCACCATCTGTGTGTATTTTTCTTTGCATGTGTTTGTGTGCGGCCAAATGTGTCTTTTTGCGTGTGAGTGCCTATTCTGTCATGCGCGGTGCGATTGGCTCATTAAGGTCAGGTAAGTGCGTGCAATCCGACTGGTTCAGATCATGATAATTAAGTTGAAGTTTTGCTGTGTCGAATAACCAGTAATGTGCCACTTCATGCATCCACACAAGGGCAGCATTAAAATATGCATGTTGAGCCACCACTCACTCTTAATATTTAAACCAGCCTGGAGGTGAGGCCCACTATAACACAGCCTGACAGACCGTGTGTACAAAACACTGGCTGCCTCCCATATAAACTCGCTCAGCGCGTGCACACACATGCAGCCGAGCAGTGCTGAAGCAGCGACAAACAGACAAACACATACACAAGAAAATAAACACAAGCTGGTTTAGACAGAGCCATAGATAAATCCATAAAATGTGCGTCCCATATGGAGGGAATGCTTTTATTATCTAAGTCTGAGCCACAGGGGCTGCTGGGAGGTCTGCGGAGCTCGACCACAGGGATGCGACCGGCGCTCATTTGTAGCAAGGTGTGGATGAGGAGTGGCGGAGAGAGAGAATGTGACCCACAGAGGCCCAGGTGATCCAAGCGTTAATTACCGTCTGCTAATTACGAGAGAGACGCATCATTAAGCAGAGTGAGCCACCGGAGGGCTTGAGGACTCCCTGTCTCTCCTCCACTCCTCTTCCCTTCTCCTTCTTTCTTCCTGACCCCGATCTTCTGTCCCAATTAGCACTGCCCTGCTCCCCCCCCGCACCACCCTCCTCTTCTCCCTCCCCTGTGTGTTTCCATCAACACTGCTGCAGCCGCTGTCTAAACACAGGCAGCATTGGCGGGACGCACCATAGGCTGCAGGCACCGCACCTCCTCAAACACGCACACACAGCCATTAGAGGAGACAGCGCTAAAGAGGCAGTGTAGACACCTCTGTCTTCTTGCACAATGACTAATGTGGCGTCACAAGCTGTCATCCATGCCTCGCTGAGTCTTCCTTTCCATTCTCCCTCCCTCATTGTCTTGAATTTCTATCTGTAATATGATCTGTCTGCTTTTTCTTCTCTCAACTCCCTCCCTCTACTATTCAAGGGTTGTTTTTTTTTATTCGTTACACAGCACTTGAGTGATAGCAAAGTGTGTGTGCGCTTTTGCTTCAAACAACTCTGGAGTGCAGGCACTTTCAAAGAAAGAGCCTCAGATTGTTTGAGGATGAGATGCAGTAAATGACAGGTTCGGCTGTTACGCAATTTTCCCTCAGCCCCCGGTCCCTCTCCTGTCCTCTGCCTCTCATCTTGGTTGAGAATCGTGTTCCCTCCTGGACCCCCTGGGGGTTGGGGTAGGACAGGATCAGCTGCTGAGGGGTCAGTTCTGAACCTTCTGCCAGCCAGACCATCTGGAACCCCACGACCACAAGGTCTGGGGCCGCGGCTCCACCACCAGGAAGGCGGTGAGGAAATGAAGGTAGGGAGGAAAAGATGCAGATGAGTGAGAGAAGCAGAGAGGAGGGAGGGGGATAATGAAGATGAGGCAGTGAGGAAAGTGAGAGAGAAAGATGGTAATAGATGAGAAACGATGGAGATGAAGGGAAATAAGGGAGGAACAACTTTCTGTAACGAGGCTGAGCGTAGACTTTGTTGTGACATGAAGAGGATGGTCTTTGTCTAAATGCCACCAAACTCATACAGCTCAGCACTGATTACAAGTGCTGCACAAAGATGGAAAATTCAGAGGTCCACCATAGTGACAATACCTTGTTCTTGCAGTCGAGAGCAAAACAAAAACCAAACAACTGTTGACCCTAAATCAATGAAAGGAGCTGTATGCAACAGTCAGAGCATACTTGTGATTCACAGTCTGAGTCTGGATTGCATGCACTGAGCTCTTAACATGGAGGTGGCTGAGCCTGTGGCTAGCAGTGAACGGGGCTAACAGTGCTTAAAGTGCTAACAGTGCTAACAACAGCAACAGTGCTGACAGAGCTAACAGTGTTCATTTGAGGGCGGGGGTGTTAGACTCCTGAAACGACACCATTCCTCCACCGTTGGTCAAGTGCAGTGAAACAATCTCACATTGCTAACATGCCCCCCCTCCAACTTTTTTTATGGATGTCTATTTTTGAGCCACGGCAAAGGCCAAGTTGGGGCCTGCAGCACACAGGTAAGGCTCTCTGTTTTTAGTCAAGCTGATTTTTGGAAAACTTGTAGCCCCTGTCAGCCGGTTAAAAGGAGGGAAGAGTCAGCAGCCAGTGAGGGTATAAAACAGTCAATAAAAAATGTTTTTCAATTGTGAATCACTGAAACCACAAGACATTCTTGAGCATACAGTCATACATATGCGCACACAATATTAGGCTGATTGGTCCAGTAGTATTCAAGATAAGCTGCAGATGGATACACACATTCACACACAGACACACCACCAAACGCATGATCCCCTCCAGACTTATGCCTGGTGGAGAAAATGAATAATGAATAAAGAAACAGCCCTGTTTCTGAGGGAGGTGACAGACGGAGCATCTTTCAGCTTATTGTTTTGGTTTTTCAGGCCACAACTTTACAGTTTTGTTTGACTCTCACCACCTTCACCAGTATTGTTTATAGTAGCAGCTAAAGAGCTTGACAAACCACTGTACGTAAGGAGACTGACACAGTTAGCAGCTAGCTGGTGAACACAGTGCAGCATTTAGTAGCTAAAGAGTCAGGTAGCAAATTGGACTTACAGTTATCAGTTAGCCACAAACACGACTCCAAATGAGTGCTAATACTGTGACTGCTGCTGGATGTGTAAACAAAAATGACACATCAATGATGAGTTTAGAGCTTGTTTCCACTGACCCCCATTGCAAAAACAAAAACATAAACAGTTGATGTGTTTTTTAGTATGCAGTTTCCTCTCTAAAAAAAAAAATCTATGGACCAGAATTTGTCAGCAATTTAGACTTCCAGTAATGTCACTTTTTATTGGTTCCACCATGTGTCTCAGAAACATAAACATCCACTGTCACACAGAATGTACTAATTAGTCCACTGTGTCCCATGTAATGTGTTTATCTTGGCAACCCACCAAGGTACTGCCTGCCTCGTCTAGGTGAATGGATGTCATGTTTACAATGGCGAGACATGCAAATTATTTATGTGGGACTGGTTTGGTCAAACGACCAGGAACATGTCCACTCTCCTCTACACCTTTACTGGAGCGCTTTGTGGTAAGTTGTCATACTATCTGCAGTTTCAGACATTCAAAACACCTTCAAGCAGCTAAACTCTAATTTAATCAAACATTACTCGTTTTTTGTTTGTTTTTTTTTTAAAAATATACTCGTTTGACAGGTTGTTATTTACTGGCGCTTAGTTAAACCTTTTAGTTTTCTCCTCTGTGTACAAGAAGAAAAAACATCAAATCACCATGAGAATTGAAAAGCTTCCCAGAGAGACATTACAGCATTTTGCATGTGTGTGCAAGCTGCCAAAAATAAGATGAAGAACAAACTGGTCACCACTATGAAAAGCTAAAATGACTTACTGCCACACAAAAATTACTGTATAAAATATACTGTGTAAATTAATCATTGAAAAATTACTCATGGATTTGTGTGGTGTCCATTTGTCACACTAAGGAGAGAAAGACTGAAACTGAGGGAGGAACAGAGACAGAAATAGAAGTGACCGGTGTCCCTATCACAGCTGTGACTGCTGTCTTAAATAAGCCAGAGAACTGTTGGCTACACATATTCCCACTGATACAGAATCTGTTGGAGATGTAAAGAGCTTAACTCATACAATAAAGACTTTTGTTATGATACATTATCAGATACTTAATTTGGTGCTCAAAATGAAGAAGGTAATACCTCTGAATGACACCTGTGCACACTTCCTTCAGTGTGCAGACTCACTATGCTGCTGAATCTAATAGCCTAACGCACGTTTTTCTCTCTATTCTGGCCTTTTGTTCACACCATGATTGCAATTTTCACACCAAAAAATGTTAAAAACGTTCTCTAGTGTGGATAAATGCAAGAAAACGCCCACTCATTTCAATCCCTACGAGAAAATCTAAGCTTTTGGAAATATATGACCCACTCGCTCTTTGTTGGATGTTGCCACAATTTGTCACGTTTGCTGGCCAAATGAAGAGAAAAAAAAAAACTGAGATTTTGCTTTTTCCCTCTCATTTTTGTATTTGGACAAGGATGGAGATTTATACAGAATTATCTGAAACCTAATGTAACCTAATGTTTTAACACATAACCAGCGTTTTCAGAGTGGGCCATCTTAGTGTGGCCCTGACACACCGAGCCAAAGTTGGGCCGTCTGTGAGTGTCTGTCGCCCTAGTTTTGGCGGTGTGTCCCACACTGTTGGCACTAGTTTGCCCTTGTCTGTTTTTTTTTTTTGTTTGTTTTTTTGGCCAACTCAACATGTTAAACCAGCTTTGGAGACAGCAAAACCTGTTAGTGAGCTAAATCACTCTGATTGGCAGCCGAGAGGGCGTGAGATCAAAACAAACTTTGTTATTTTGGTTAAGATTATTATTTTTTTTAGCCATTGAACTCTTTAGCAAAAATGCTTTGTCATCGTTTGTGTTATTGTTTGCTAGCCCACAGTCAATTCAACATCTGGTTGTGTTGTTTATGTGCTAACTGGCTCAGTCTTCTGGTTTCCCTTTATCATGACGAATACAGACTATCACCACCTGCTGCTATGGAGCATTATTTCCTCTAACGCAGGTGCATAACGTAGGTCGCAGTTGGCTGTTGGCTGTAGTTTTTGCGGCGCCAGTGTTATATCCTGCCTTCCTATCCTGTTTTCACTTACAGATTTGTCACAAAACTTAAGCTAGATATTCTAAAATTCAATTTAATCTTGACTTTACGGTTGTCTCGCAAAAGGTGTTGACAGAAATCTTTAAGATTGACAGGAATACCATAAAACTTCAGTTAGAAGCCCGGGCTTTTATTTGCTTAAAACCACTGAACTCAACTGGCTTATATTTTGGACAGGCCTTTAATTCCTTTTGAACAAAAGTGTTTCTCAGCAAAGATGGGAAATACAACCAAATTCTTTATTTTAGCCAGTATTAATATTACTTGTATAAAAATTAGGCTTCAAATAATATATCAGTTAAATTAATTAAAATGATATAGCGCTGACAGTGCATCAGAGAGAGACCTTTATGACACTTGTTTTACAGCATCCGTCACACCGACACAACACCACTTTATCCTGTTTAAACAATATTCACAACTTGGGTAAATTTTTATGAAAAACCCTTTCCATTGTTTTGATTGGCGGATCCGTACAGACTAAAGGAATATGAATAACTTTCGTCATGCCCTTAAAGCTGAATGAATTACAGTCTTCTCTGGTGCTTATGGTTTCAGTAAAATAAACTGACTGATTGAATTGTGGAGAATCTAACCGAGCTAACAATATGTAGCATCTCCATATCAACCCAAATTTTAAACATTTAGATTGTACGCATGATTTAAACAGCTAAATGTTAGCTCAAGTAGGGAGCCACCAACCTGGTTTTATACATCCAAATAACTTCTATAAAAATGAACTGCTTGGCAACCAGACCAGGCCTCTATTTGAGACAGGCCTTTATTTGTCAAAATTTGTAGCCACACTAGGCTAGTCGTTTATTAAAAAGGACTGAGCTTTTAACTGGGACTTGGCTTTTAATTAAAGTTTTACAGTAATTTTGGAGAATACACTAGTTTGCTCCATTGATGAGAATTTTATGAGAAAACTGATATTGCGTCTGTGTCTGTATGGTAAATATGAAAGCACTACCCAGTTAGCTTAGCTTAGCACAAATACTGGAAATTGGGGTGGGGGGTGGGGGGGGGGGGGCTAGCCTGGCTCTGTCAAAAGACAATTAAGTCTTCCAACCAGCAACTCTAAATCACCAATTAAGTTATATCTTGATGGCTGAATCAGAACTAAAAAACCTCCTGGTCATTCAATATCAGTAGCATCAGTGCAGGGAATTCCTCTGAGAGATAATGACTGCTTTTCCTGCTTCAGTTATTCTACACTGTTGCCAGAGT
This sequence comes from Epinephelus fuscoguttatus, assembly GCF_011397635.1. NCBI lineage: Eukaryota > Metazoa > Chordata > Actinopteri > Perciformes > Serranidae > Epinephelus > Epinephelus fuscoguttatus. Next base: position 12,402,497 of record NC_064769.1, on the reverse strand, counting down.
TGTTTGTTTGATTCCGATTTATGTTTGCAATTTGTGCTTTTGTTGCACTTTCACAGTGGTGAACTTCAATAAATTTTTAAGAAAAGTTACCACGTGTTTATTGAAGGATTTGACATTAATAGGTAACTCTGTAGCTTTGGGATCATTTTGTGTAATTACAATCAAATTGAGCCAAACCTCAAACTTGATTAACATGGAGGTGAAAAGAAAATGAACTGTTCCTTAAATATTTATTGGCTGACTCACACAAGTAGTATTTCAATGTAGCACAAACTGATAAGTAAAATTTGCACACAGTAAAGGTGGATTTTACGAACCCAGGGGGGTGAGATATTTATTTTATTGATTCGTGTGGATGATGCCAAACTTTCAATGACAGGCGACTTTTAGTAGAGGACAGAGCAAACTCAGAGTTGTTTGTTTATCAGGGAACGAGTGAAGGGATTGGAGTGGCAGTGGGGGGGCAGGAGTAGCTGACCTGCTTGTCTCTGACTACCCATATTTTTATTTTTAAATGCATCAGCATCATATTATATTTGCAAAACTTTTTTTTTTTTATCTCTGTTCTAAGTAACAGGCAGGATGATGCAGATTTGTTCTCATACAAAATCATTTTTCCCGAGATGTATAGCACTGTGTTGACAGATGCTAATGGTTGTTCTGTACATCGCATGCTGATGCATAAATTAGACTACAGCTCGTGTGGATCAGGCTGAATCTGGGCTACACGAGAGCGAGGCGAGGACTTGGTCTGTTCATACTGCAGAGGCTCCCCGTCAGTACAGGTCAGTCAAGGATGGCTCGATAGCGGGCTTAATATTGCAACAGAGAACATGAATAAAACAAACCTGATACCGACAGTACCACTCCCTCCATCCATTACTTACAACGGCAGGATTTCAGAGCAGTCCTCTGTCTTTGGGAAACCAGACACCCTTACAGTTTGAGGCACTCGTTAGTCCCTGGAAGTTAGGATGCATGTCGTGTAAACACAATGACTTAATGCAGATCTAACTTAAACGGAGCTGTCAATCAGTGGCAGTCCTTGACCCCGCTTGGCTGATGAGGGTTCTCTTGAGGCCCGGGCTACCATAGTTGTTGGACAGTTGGCTGTCAGAGTTACGCTCATCAACAATGCAGCTCCATTACAATCACAGAACAGCTGGAACATCAGGAGAATGACATTGACAGATTAATGTGCGGAGGAGAACATTTATAAGTCGCCGCAATTACATCCAGATCAACTGTCAAAACAGTCAGAAGAGAGTCAGAAGAGATGACGAGAGGGCTCAAGTTCTTGCAAAGCCTGATCAGTGATTTTACAGTTATCATATACTCTATCTGTGTGTCGTGTGTGTGGGTAGACGGGTGGGAGCTCATGCACAAGGCCTGATGATATTTAAATGTTGACAGCATGCCTAGCACCGGTGTCCTCCGTCACTCTGTCTTCATTTCATTTCACTCCTCCGAACACGCTGCATGAAATCAATGTGCATCAAGCCTACTCATGCTAAATGACATAACTGTGCACCAGCAATACAATTTGTGTAATTACATTCTTCGAAAGATGCTCTCATTTGTGTAATTACAGTGTTCATCAGTACTCTATAATCACATTTTACTGGGATGGGAAGAAGTGGATAAATAACGGATCTGTGATGTGAATGGGGAGCTGCTTTTAAAAAACAGTCATGCCGACAGTTTCAGCTCCATTACAACCAAAATCACTAACCAGAACGCTATTATTAAACCATTATATCACAGCCTATCCCCCTTCTTGTCCTCTCACATGACTCACTTCCTTTCAATATGCAACTCCCCTTGTCACCAATGTCCTTGTTCGTGTGTGTGAGTGAGGTGTCAGCATTTTATCAGGAATCGTTCAGCTGATGGCCTGTCACCCCACCTTAAGGACGCGGTGAGGAGAGGCGAGGCTCACCTTTGCCACGGCTGACATTTTAATTTGTCACCGTTGGCCGTCCTGTTTCCGTCAATAGTACATCAATGCATCAGAACAAACGCCACGGCACACAAGGGGATTTCTGCATTCGATATTATTGATACGCACGTCTGATTAAGGCTTCACTGCTGCAGCTGCAGAGGTAGCCACTATAGGTGTGTCAGGAGAAGAGCGGAGAGAAGAATGGGAAGAGTGAGATGACAACAGATCACACCAGAGGAGATAACAGAAAGGTCAAATCTTCAAACATATAAATCTCCATTAAAGTACAGGAATGTAAGGTCATTAAGAGACCAGCGAGAGAATTACAACAGTTTCCCAAAGCAATGCTTCATTCTAGTGGAACATTTTTATATTTCAGCGTGCTCTACTCGTATAAATTCATGTACAGCCAATGCTGCATATCTTCACTGCAGTGACTCACCTGCAACCGTTTAACACGCTGTTCAAAAAGGCAGAGTTCAAATAATTTACTCTGATGACATGACTGAATATTTCTGTCTTCTGCGATTCAGTTTCCAGAATTATACTTGCTGTTACAAGAATAACTAAAACAATTGCCTGTACAGTAGGAGCAAGTTTCGATCGTTGGGCACCTCGGCCAAGAATTCAATTTCAAGTACCTATTTTAGATTTTGTGACTGTTCAACAAGACAAAGTGTCTACAGCCATGCTAGCAGTTCTGTGAGGCACAACGGTGCTTTGAGCTAAATGCTAACATCAGCACTTTTACATGCTCACAACAACAACATTGACATGCTGATGTTTTGCAGGTTTACCATGTTCACCATCTTCTGTATTGGTGCTAAACACAAAGTACAGTTCAGACTGATGAGAAGGAGATTCATTTACACATATTTGATCATAAACCAAATCATTTGACTAAAAGTTCAGATCAAATGTGAAGTGAATTTATACCAAGAGCCAACCTCTGGGGCTTAAAAATAAAGTCACTGCAATGGGCCAAACACTGCAGGTCACTGAATGTCCACTTGAGGCAAATCAATCCCCACAGAACCCTTACATCAAAAAATGCCAAACTTTACAGCAGAAAAAAAACATGTTTACAGCCTGGTTTAGGGCAGGGCTGCTTGAGTGACAGGCTGTCTGCGAGGTGTCACCACAGTCCATGAGTCAGATCCACTCCTCGCTCCTCCATCCTCTCCTCCAAATATGGTCACTTCTGGCTCCCAAAAACTAAGATGACGACAGCCGAAATGCCGACGTCACGGTGGCTACATCCATTTTTTACAGTCTATGGCAAATACGTGTCTGTGCTAGTTGGAATGTTTCAACTTGAGCAAAAAAATTGTGTGGTGTGAAAAAACCTATCAGAGTTGAGATTCTTTGATGTCACCAAGATTCAGGAATGGAGGATGAACTTTTTTTCATTGTTTGGGGACACCTGGAGCTCTAGGACCCAACCTTAACACTAGAGGTTGCCCAATTGTGGATTTTGAATGCAGATATATTAGCAATAGTTTGGAACAGGAAAAGCTTATAGCCGATTAATGTACATCCGTCCTGACCCCAACTGTGTTTTTTATGCATCACATTTGCATGGGATAAGCAGAGTTTACTTAAATGTGATTCATTTATAACTCCACTCCATCCAAACAAACAACCGATTCTGACACCCACTGTCAGACGTCATCCATCTCATCATCTTTTAAGGTTTTGCTCCTCTGATGGATTTGAGCTCACTCTTTTGCAAATGGGTCTCCAGGAGTCTACTGCATCCAAAGTGCTGTTAAAATTTTTAAGATTTTCATTTATAATTGCCAACACGACCACCATAATTCTTGACTGGAAAAGAGGCAAAAAAAAAGAGGTGCAGAGAAAACAGAAAACCTAAATACAACCCCAAATCACCAAGATGCCAGTTCATATGGGACTAATATTATCACTGGACATATGTGTTTAATGAAATATGGTAGGTAATATGTGGTGGAATTTTTATATAACAAATTACGGACATGGCAGATTTGCACTTGAGTAAGACCACAGATGACCTCCGCAATTATCACAAATTACTAGAGGTCCCCTGGTATCACCAGTCCTGTGCGAGCAGGGCTTTAGTCAAAGTAATATTAATAAAAATTGATTAGTTTAAGTCCAAGAATCAGCTGACTTGTACAGTGTATTTTCTAAATGTGGTATCATGCAGGTATCTATATTTGCTGGACAAAGTGTTGTTTCTAAAAAGTCCTAAATCACTTCTCTAACTCTCTTAACATGCACCACTCTACCTCACACACACACACACACACACACACACACATTTATACACCTTTTCCCTGGCTGGGACGGTCATTAAGCCCTCATAGTGGCGTCCGTCAGTGCGGCCGAGACACCTCTCCCAGACGTCAATACAGGTTTGGCACACCTTGGCCCATGGTGCCCTCTGAGACCCCACCAGTGTCCTGCACGTGTCAGCAGAAACAGAAGCCACTGTGTCAGGCTGCTGTTGCCTCCATCCCTCCCTTCCTCTAAAGCCCTCCATCCATCCCTCGCTCCGTCCAGTCCCAGGGGCAGCAGGTCAATCCTAATTGTATGCTAATCAGGGCATTGCGCGCGTCTCTCTAACTGCTGACAATCGATGGGTGACATCAAGGTATTGTAGCCAATGCAAAAGAGAGCCTCCGGAGTAAACAAGGAGGACAGGATGTGGATGCAGAAGAAGTGCCTGTCAGTCTGCCTTCACTGAATGGCCTTCTCTATATATACACACTATATCACCTCTTCTTTACTCCCATTTTATGGATATTTGCAAGAAGATATTAAAGACAAACTAAAGCAGGATTTTCTTGACGTATAGATTCATACAGAGGTGATCCCTCTCAATTGTCATTTATGACTCACTTGAAGTGTAATGCAGTGTATTTATCTACAAAGACCCTGCACTCTGCCTGTATTTTCTGATTATGCCTCCACACTGGCAACTGTCGTGGTCGGAGGCATTATGTTTTTGGGTTGTCTGTCCGTCTGTCCCACTCTCTTAACACCTCATGGGAATTTCCTTAAATTTGACATAAAAGTCCACCTGGACTTAAGCAATGAACTGATTAGATTTTGGTGGCCAAAGGTCAAGGTCACTGTGACCTTGCATCTGTCTCACTCTCATGAACACTTTGGGGAAATTTCTTCAAATTTGGCACAAACGTCCACCTGGACTCAAGAATGAGCTGGTTAGAATTTAATGGTCAAAGGTCAAGTTTGCTGTGCCCTCACAAAACATATTTTTCTCCATAACTCAGTATTTCATATGCTAATTATGGCAACATTTCAAACTAGTGTCTAATAAGAAAAAATCTAGTTCCGAGTGAAGCAGTTTGCGATCAAGACATGGTAAATGCTGGTATTATTATGGTTTTAGGCGCATTTTTTGAACATGTACACAATGCATTTGGAAAATCTGAGCTTTCTACCACAGTTTGTGACACACAGCCTCTTGCCTGTTTACATGAGCTCTGTGCGTTGTTATGGATGCACTGTACACAAACCAACTAGCCAAGAGATGCACCCCAAAAAGAGAAGCCCACATTTCTGGTCAGAAGGAGAAATACACCTGCCTTTAAACATTTGGAAAAACTTGGCTATCAACCAAGTGGCAACCTCTGGAGCCGAAAAATAGTGCCAACATGGAAGTGCCAACAAGTGAACTTCTTTGAACCCCCCCTTGAGGCTGGCTCCAGAAGCCAGTCGATCTCCATAGACCCCCATATTAAAATGCCGAACATTACAACAGAAATAAACATGTTTACTGCCAAGTACAACAAAACGGTTCTGGTCTCTGTAGCTAACAGTACAGGAGGTGAATTTTAAATAATTCACCTGTTATATCTCAAGAACACCTTGAGGGAATTTCCTCAAATTTGCCACAAACGCCTACTTGGACTCAAGGATGAACTGATTAGAATTTGGTGATAAAAGGTCACTGTGATCTCACAAAATAGCTTTGGGCCATAACTCAAAACAACATGCTAGTTATTACAAAATTTCAAACAAATGGCCACCTGGATATAATGATGCAGTGATGACATTTTATATCCAAAAGGTCAAAGTTCAACTTCACTGTGTCATAATGTTCTGCAAAAACTGTTTTGCTGGCCATTATTCAAGGCCATAAATCTGGAGCAAAAGGGGAGACATTTGATCAGATACTGAATTGGTGAGTTTCCACCCTGAAACTTTGCTGATTGTATAGATCCTCTGTGCTGTGCCAGGTTTAGGATGGTTTAGGTGTAGCCCGTTAACGTCGCCACCACCAACAGGGCTATAAAGCCGTGTTTGGCTTGATGACACTGTTTAGTCTCATTTAGCCACTTGTTAGCAACCCTCTTTTTTAAGACACGTAAGGTCTTCAAAATTTACAAGTGGGGTATCTACTGACGTATTTTATGTTGTAGAGTAAAACATGAAAGTCTCTGAAGCTTGTGTTAACCATAGACCTTATTTCAGACATTGAACCAAAAACGCACTGACTTTGAGACAAGCGGACTGGAAGTGCTAAAATGCTAACGTATTTCCAGGTTTTAGGACTTATTTCTGGAGCACTCTATAGTAGCTTGCAGTGTACATAAAAGCATTTTAGGGAGGAGGGACAAAGTTTGAATATTATGTTTAAAAGCAGTAACTGATGATTCCTGCATTGTGTACCTTTAACTTGCTCGGATGAAATATTTTGTCAGAGTATGAGTTTGACCTACAATAACAATCCACTGCACAAAACAAAATCATCAGATAGTTTTATGAATAGACTCTTACTCATTGTGAACACAGTGATTGTGGCATGATGCAGCAATTGTGAATAAATTATACTGCTGACTCAAGGTCTCCATCCACTGCCACAGTAGTGTCTCTCCATTTGCCTCTCACTTTCTCCCTCTCTCCATCCAAACACATTATAATGACTCTCCTCCATAGCTCCGATAAATCTGTTCCGACTCCCAGTTAAACCAAAACTGGCAGATCTAAATGAATGAAACATGGATAAGTAGCAATGACACAGAATGTGATGAATAAATCCCTCAATATGGGATGTGGGTTTGTAATAAGCCACTCTGTATGGGCGTATGTGTTTGTGTGTGTGTGTGCATGTAAGTGTCTGTGTATGTGTTATTGCTTACGCGAGAACGTGAAAGTGTGAATGCTTTTTTCCATGTGTGGTGACAAGAGCATGCACAAGTTCACCAGCTGCAGTGCAACTTCTAATTTGAACTGTATTAATGGCTTCTATCGTGTTCAGAACTTGGCAAAGTATTGTTATGGTACACCCTGTAAATTATGGAAAAACATTAACATGTTAATAAATAATTCAAACTAAAAGGATATATCTGGTTTATAACCTTGTTAGTGTCTTGTTTTTGTAGTTTTTGCTATCATATCTATTAGTTATCATAACACTGTACACAACAAAGCAACTGACCCTCTGTTTCGGCTCACCCTGTAGTTACTACAACTATGAATTTCTAATCACAGCACAAATGCAGTTTACAAGGATAATGGTGGCAGATTTGCACAGAAACAGACAAAAGCAGGATTCATAGTTTTTGTCAGTGGACTTCAGTTTTGAAAGCCGAAATGACATCTGTCTCAAGCTGATTTTATCTGCAGTGGCTAGTTGGCTAATCAATGTTGCCAGATGGTCAATAATTATAGTATCTTTGCAATAATTTTTCCCTCTGTACAATCACTAATATCAACCATAGCTGAATTTTTCATTTTATTTTGTTTTCTTTTATTTGCACACACACAAAACTGCATAAAATCATAAAAGGCTTGTACAAATGGACATCCCCTCAACTCAGGGGGAAAAACAACTAAGAGAGAAGAAAAGTAAAAAAGGACAAACAAACATTGTACAACAAAAAAAACCCATAAAAGATGAATGACAACAAGAAGCACACAGAGCAAAAAAGTAACCAATAAGTGAACAATAATCCAATTAAAGCCAATAAATAAATAGAACACAATGCACACACACACACAGACACAGACACACACACACATATAAATATAAGTCAAGAAATAGTCACCCATCATGAATTGAATTGAAATTAAATTAAATGATAATTTCCTTTAAAATGTTCTGAGGATAACGAGCTCTTGGTAACATGTATTCCATATTTGTACACAACAATATCTGAGGGAGTACTGGCCATGTTTTGTTTTGTTAAAAGAAAGGTGAAGCTGATCCACCTGTCTAGTATTACATTAATGGATTAAATTTAAAGAATAGATATTTGACAAATATTTCTGTCATATACTAAAAGAATGTTCAGTTTCCTCAACAGTGGCACAGAGGCCTTTGTTAGAGTTTGATAAAGTTGGCAATCTTGCAAATTGTTTTTGCAGCAAATAACGTTTATGAAGGTTGGCAAAATATGAATCTTACATCTGTGTAAGATCCATATTTTAGTTATGCTGTTTTGATGTACCAGTAAGTCCAGTTATTTATGTAATTAGCTCATCTTATGGCCTTAGCCTTAATGTTTCAATGCAGAATATGAACAGGCTTCTAATTGTGCTGTTCTGTGATTTAATTTTATAATTTTTTAAAAGTAGGCTATTACAAACAACATGGGTACATTTGTAGGCATGTCAGAAAGTAATTCAAATACATGTTTTGTAAATTATACGTTTATGCATTTGTTCTCATGGTTATGACTCAATCATTTTCCACAAAATACTGTAACTTTAAACTTCTGGTACCATAATTTAGCATTTCACACCTGGTAATGCTGTATCTAATTAAGCTGATGTTAACTATGTGTTGGTTGCAAGGGGTTAAGCCAATGCAGAAGTGTCTGGAACCTGCATTGTTTATAATGGGAGTGACTCCACTGGCTGCAAGAAGAATCTGTGAGAAAATGACCCTACTTCTTACTTGATTTATTACCTCAGTAAATGTTGTCCTAATGAGTTTATGGTTTCAACCGCAAGCTTCAAGTCTTGTTCAACACAGCATGATGGTTATTTTGTACATTATGGTCCCATTTAGAGTAAAATAGGGCGTGGCTGCCTTGTGACTGACAGGTAGTCAAAATGTCAGTGTGCTTGGTCTTAGTCAGATGTCATGTTCTGTCCTGAGCAAACAAAAAATATTCTCACCAGCTGACAAACCATGTTTATGATAAACATGTTTGCAGCTTTAATTATTATTTTTTTTTTTTTTTACATCTTTTGGTAGCAAAAATAAGCACACCTGTAATGTTGCCAATAACCCCTCAAGTCTGGGTCTTCCAAATAAGTTTGGCTAACATCAGGGTTGATCCATAACCTGAATGATCATCTGACTGCTCTTTTTTTTTTTTGCCCTGTTTAACGATTTTTTAGTGATGTTAATTTGGAGAATGTAATCCCACGAATTGGCAGGATGGCCATCAAAATAAGACCCAAGTTTTAATACACCTTCTTAAACCTTCTGTGCATGCTACACCTCTCAAAGAACACTTTTTGTCCTTTAATCTACCTCCGTTTCCCTTCTCATGCCTCCACCCGGTGAAATCTTTTACTCCGTTACCCCACCATCTTTTCTATTCCTCACACATCTCTGATCCCACACAATTATCTCTCAAATCCCTTCCCAACTCCCCCTCTCCTCTCCTCTTCCCTTCCATCTCTGCCTCTCGTCATTTATCCACCCTCATCTACCCCGACAGGTCCCATGGTTCTCTCCCTCCTCCACCTCCCTTTACTGCACCTCTTTCTCCCTCATCTCGTCCCAGAGGCCTCCTGATATCGGGGTCAGTGTAATCCCGCCATACGTAATCTCCAGTTTAATCCTCTCAATCTCCCACGATTAAACACAAAAAGATGTCCGAACAAGAGCTGGAAAAATTACGGCCCGTTGCGCAACAGGCTCCATGGTTGCACTGGGAGGAGAGTGAAGGGGTGAGGAAGAGGGGAGAGAGGTAATAAAACAGAACAAGGTTTTATTCACCCTGTGTGTAAAAACCTTCTCTGCTGCTTTCCCCCATTATTGGAGACTATATGAGTCTGCGTATTATTGGGGCAACAGAAGGTCATCTGAGGTAACAGGACTGAGTGGGAAGCAGCATGTCTGTATTCCAGCAGAGGAGAACAGGGTGCCTTGAGGTTAACAATGCAGAGATCTTCACCATCACTCACTAGTCTTTCATCTCTCTATCCCTTTAACCCCCCCTCCTTGCTTAAGGAGGCAGCGCAAAAATCAGTTCATCATGACACTCTGTGTTCAACATCTTTATCATTCTTTGTATAAAAGACCTCTGTGTTTTAAAAACAACAACCCTTGGTGCACAGATAGAATGGAAATCTTGTCCAAACTCAAATACTGCCCTTGAAGAATAAAGGGGGTAAACTTTTTGTCGCAAGTTGTGACAGAAAAGCTCCCCAATGTGAGGGCCTTCTGTCATCCCACAGGTAAAAAACAAGGTCATAAACTTCCGCTGCACAAATACACACACTGTCACACATAGTCAGACTCAGCTTCTGTGGTCATGTGTGTGCTGTGTTGGCAGTGTTCCAGACCACATGTGTTCTGGAGCTGGGGTGGATCTGGACCCCGAAGGGGAGCCGGGGCCATGTGACGTGCTCCTGTTAGGAACGCCTGGATTCCCTGCTGACAGGGGCACAGCAGAACCGACCCGACAATGCCACTCTGGATCGATCCCACAAGGACAAAGCAGCTGCTTTGAGAGAGAGATGAAAATGGCCCCGGTGATTGGCCCACTGGTGACTTCTCACCACACTACTGGGGAGAGAGGTGACCTTTTTGGCTCTGGATTTCAGCAGCTGCTGCTCTGATCTGAAATTTCTGCCTCCAACCCAACACAACGAAGGTGAATGGCATTTTGTTTGCTCACAGCCTTAAAAATATAACTAAAGGATAAGACTTTGATATTCTATATTTTTCTTATTGTCGCTAAATTATCCTGCTACCACGTATTGCTTACAAAGACCGTCATTATTGTTCAAAAACTATTAAAAACACATATGAGTGACACTACATGCACTATGTGACATGTTACTTTATCATCATAAACATGGGCACTGTAGTTTACTTTGCGACAATCCCATACACAACTAGCTTAATCACCATACCGAATCACAAATGCGCATTAGTCTGGAACCTCAGTTCATTTTCGATTTCCAAGGGGTGTCAAAATGACCTCTTGACACAACTAGATAGACCTAATACCAATCAGAGCAACAAAATGTGATGTTGCACAGAACATTGGACCAATGTAAACAGACTACTGCTGTGATGGTGCTGTGAACGAGTGTTGCCATTTTTGCTATCTAAATTCAAAGACAGTACAACATCAGTTGCAGCCATCTTGGTTTTTTGAAAATGCCTCAGTGGCGCTCTTCACTAAGCGAGGTTCATGCTCACCGTGGTGTGTGCAAGCCACAAATAAAATCATCACCTATTTTACGTGAAGCACAAAGGCTCCGCAATTTGTTATTGTCCAAAACTCGCCCCATCTTGGATAAACAATTGTGACTGGTCCAAAGTGGGCCAGGTTGATTGAAAATCTACCTGAACAAGAGGGGAACCAGAAGTATCTACCATTGCAGGTAAAAAATGACCTCCAAGATTCATCTGGTTCAGGCTATCATACACCATCCTGCTGCCTTAAATACTCTACTGCACTAAAAGTGTCTTAATCCCCAAGTTAAAATAGTCCCGAACAAACACACAATATACTCCTGTTTTCGACTGTTTTGCTCAGAGCTACAGTGCCCAGCTGTTTGTACCCACCAATGTTTACCACAGTGAAGCTGAATTAAGTATGTCATCACAACCACTGGTTTCTCCCTTATCCATGGTATCCACCCTCTCTCTTCTGATATCTGCCAATATATTCCTGTTTTTCTACTTAGTTGTAATCTCTGCTGTCTAAACGGGACAGTCCCTTTCAGCCCTCCAAGCAGACTCAGATCATTGACTCAGCATTTTTTTGCGCATATGTGAACACTCTAACAGAACTCAGACCCCTCTTAAATGAACTGTATTCAGACCTCATCAGGAGGAGGTCTGAGTGTGGTTTGCTTAATTTCTGCGTTGTGATTAGCTTAACCTGTGCACTGTGAACACAAAGTGCTCTAGGTTCGCTTTGCTCTATGCCATTGTATTTAGCTCTGTAGATCAGGTTACTGCACTGGGATGCCTGAACAAACAGACAAAACCATGTTGGCCTGTTACATTAGCAACGCAGGAAGAAGAGTAGTGTGGTCCATGGAAGATGTCTCTAGATATGGAATACAGACTACATCAAACAGCAACAGTCTGCAGCACACAGAAGTGCTAAGGTTTTTCTCCAATTTTAAGTTCTTCTGAAAGCAAAGGGCTTTATCACCGCACTGCAGTGCAAAATCAAAGTAAAACAAAACTATGTTAATATATATTAGGCAATGGTGTGAACAGAGAGAGGACTGAGACCCCGTCAGAGCTGAAGTTGACCAAGTCGTCTTTCAAATGAACTGACAATGTGAACACAAAATGAACTGAGTCCTTTTTCTGTTGGTCCACTTTCTGGTGCACTTTAAGAGGACTGAGTTTGGTTTGCTTTAAAAGGTATAAACGTGAAAACACCCTAAGAGTCTGCAGCCATGCTAACTGCTCTGTAAAGCTGTACATAGGCAAACCAATTCCTTGAGCTAAATGGTAGCTTCAGCATGCTAACATGCTCACACTGACAATGCTAACATGCACATGTTTAGCAGGTAAACCAAAGTGAGGGATAACTGACATGCTATGGGAAAAGTCAGTTCAACCTGAGGGGCACATGAATGTGTGTAACAAATTTTACAACGACCATCCAGTGGTCGTTGAGTTGTTCTGGACCAATGTGGTGGACCAACTAACGGACATTGTGATCCATTGTGCAACCCTGCTGTTGCTACAGCCATGTCTGGACAGACCATAGCCACTCAACTGCCTTCTTCCATTAAGCTGGTGACATTTAACCCTCAGAGATCCTGTGCTTCAGCTACATAAAATAAATAAAGCTGAACTGACAACACATCCTTACCCCCAACTCGTCAAATGTGGCAGCTTATTCAGTTGCCCTATGCTTCAAAATATGATGCTTTAGGTACCCCTCGAGCATCAGTTTTGGATGCATCGATAAAAGTGTCAATGTTCACTTGTTACATGCTATAGTGTCTTTCAAAGTAAATGTTTCCACCTTCACAGGAAATGTACGGTTTTGCAAAACCATTCATTGTTCAGCTAATCACCTAAAGAACCTTGCGTTTAGGCAACAAATCTCCTTTATTGGGTTTAGGAAAACGATCATGGTTTAGGTTTAGGTTAACTACATATCTTATAGTAAAAACTAGTGTGTCACTTGACAACTATGTATGTATGTTGACTTTTGGTTTCATACAAGAAACAACCGATCTCGTGGGTGAAAGTCTGGTGTGTGTTTGACCTGTCCACCACCACTCCGTCCTGCCCTACTCAGACTTCCTCCCTCTTTCTGCTATCTTATTGCCACGGACGGGATTACATTCAAGTTAGTTGTAGTAATAGTCAAAAAGCTACCATCCCTGTCAAAACAAATTGAGTTAACTGCAAATATGCGTTTGATAAATGCTATGTTTACAAGGCTGAAATTTTAGTGCTATGCATTATTACAAATGTTTATGTGATCCTGACTGAGGTTCTTTGTGGAAATTCCAGTTTCACTCCAGCTCTCTAATGAGTGATGTACAAACACATTGCTGGTTTTGGTCTTCTCATGGGATTTAGAAATATAGAACATTGAATAATGCCAAGCCTTCAAAAAAATTCAGCAGCAACATGTCTTTGTGTCCCTGTTATACTAGAAAATCCACACAACTGAGTGTGAACAGTTTTCTCAGTCACAATTGTTCACAGTGTAAATGTCCTTGTTACTCTGGTAACAGGGACATTGTTTCTGGAAGAAGATTTTTCTGTTGGATTTTTAAACATGTATTTCTTCAATGCTGTGACGGGTTAATCAACCCTTTAACACACACACACACACACACACACACACACATACACACACACACGCACATATAGAAACATGTACTGTAGCTGTTAAATAAGGTGTAAAAATCTAATTTCTCTCACCTTCTCTGTCGCCACACTGACACAAATACACACCACCTTCTTCACAAACAAACAAACATTGCACAATATGATGGTCGCTGATTCACCCTGGACATTTGTCACAGGCCTCTTTAATGGGGAAACTTGAGCCGCAGGGGGCCGATGACAAAGTGTAAGACTTCCGCTTCTCTTCTTTCACACACTTATGAGAATCTGATACGACTGGAGCAGCACTGGCCCTCTTCCCTTCCTCTGCTCAGCACTCCATCCATGTGGATAAGTGAGGAGAAATACAGAGATGGTGTGAGAGAGAAAGAGAGAGAGAAGAAAAGTACTGTGTGTGTGTGCAACTTCAAGACCAATATAAAGAGATGGAAAAAGGGTTAGTGAGTGCAGCAGAGAGCAGAAAAAGGAGAAGCGTGGGGAGCCCGGGGGGCAGCATGCAGGAGCAAAGAGGGAGACTTACAGTTTTTTGGGAGACATGATTTAAAGCAAAAAAGATAGAAGTGTTTGAGATGAGAAGATGAGTTTAAAAAGAGTGAAAGAGAGAGTGGGGGAAAGTCAGAGGAGAAAAAGAAAACAGCTGGCTTAGAGGAATGCGGCGAAGAAGGAGAAAAACCCCCCACATGTGAAGACGAACCTGCATAATTCATGTTCTGCTCCTTTTAGAAACAGCAGCTTCATCAGGACAGGGCCGCTTGACTGTAGCAATGCAGCGTGTGTGTGTGTGTGAGTAGGTGTGTGTGTGTGTGTGTGTGTCTGTGTCTGTGTGTTTGTGTGTGTGTGTCTCTGTGTGTGTGTGTGTGAGAGAGAGAGAGAGAGAGAGAGAGAGAGAGAGAGAGAGAAAGTGTGTGTTGGACTGAATTCTGCTTGTAGTGGCATGTTTGTTAGTTGTGCGCTTTCTCTGTGGTTGTACTTTTCACTGTGCTGGTGTAGATTGCGCCTAAGCACACAGATGTTCACGTGCGTGTGTGCGTGTGTGTGTGTGCATGTGTGTGTGTGTGTGTTTAACTGGAAGTGAAGCTGTGCGCCTTCACCTTGCTCTGCTCTTCACCCTCACTCTCCCTGACTGCACTCTACAAGGCCATTAGAGCTCCCAGAGGCCCGCGGAGGCTGCTCGTCTCTGTGTCTGCTTTCATGTGTCAGTGAGTGGGCTCAAATGTGTGTGTGTGTGTGTGTGCGTGCGTGTGTGTGTGTGTGTGTGTGTGTGTGTGTGTGTGTGTGTCAATCCACAAAGTGCATGGTAAAGTTGAATGGTAGTATGTTTTTCAAGCTACTATGAATGCATGCATGTGGGTGTGCAGGCCATGTGTACCTTCATGCTTCTGCTTTCATTATCAGAATGTGGACAAAGACATTTTTTTCTGTTTCTGCGTGAGAAATGTTAATGCACAGGTGTGTGTGTGTGTGTGTGTGTGTGTGTGTGTGTGTGTGTGTGTGAGAGCATACAGTATGAACCCCTGCTACTCCAACAGCGGCCACCCTGTGCATACAGTGTGTGCAGCTGCAAACAAGCTTCGGTAGGGTTGTGAAGGGAACTCAGCAGGCAGCGCTGGTCTGATCAAAAGATCCCCGGGTCTCTGAAATACACAACTCGGGCTTTACCACTGTTGACTGCTAGATTAGCATGCCGAGAACAAACATCACCATACAAATAGACGGATGAAAAAAAACATTCTTAAGAAGAGTCGGCGCTCCCACCCACTCTCCTCACAACCAATATGTTAAAATGTGACAAATGTTGTTACAGCTCTGCACAGAGAGACAAAAGGAGAGAAACAGAGGGAGAGAGAAAAAGAGACATCTTTTCTGCTGGAAAGAGCAATGTATTAGTCACAGTAGTTATCTCAGATACACAACAAATATCATCAGAGAGAATATTGGGCAAATGTTTCCAGTTTTATAAACTGATTACAGCAGCATCTCCTCCGCTGATCTGCGCAAGACCCCATAATACACACACAGTGAAATGTGTTTGCACTGCATAAACTGTAAATGAAACACACATGAAATTATAAAGCAGTGAAAAGTTCTTCAGTACTTTACCCTCGGAGGAAGCAAGTAAGAGACCTATTAACATTAATTTACTCACTTAATAATAAGCCATCAAGCCTGCAGTTGTGAATGTTAGTGAGCTGTTAATAAATTGATTTTGGCCCATAAAGCTCTGCAGCTCTTTGCCGTCTTGGTAAGATGTTGAACTGATGAATTGGAGGAAGATAATAGTCTCTTTCCTACTTCCTACCCCTCTGCCTCTGGAGCCCTTGCTCACACCACACCCATCTTGACCTTCATTTTGATCTTAACATGTCTACAGTTTCGTGACTACATCTTGCACTGTCATGACGTAATTGTGGTGTCCACAGACAGACATACCTGGAAGTGTGGTAGTTTCTGCTACAATAAGTGTCTCCAGGACCACATTTTGCCATGATGACACACACAAGACAAGCCCCGTTTCCCCCAAACACTTTAGGCATGGTACCTTTGGAACCAAAAGTACCCCTTCAGACATGGTACCTGGACTCTAGTGTTCTCCATGGGATGTTTAAAAATAGCAGGTTTGTGCATTTAGTCCTTTTAAGGCAAGCTCAGGGGTTTAGTGTTGCCGGAGGCTATAGGAACAACCCTCCCCGATGCGTTTTTTTTTTTTTCTCAGAGTAAGGATTGGGATATATGCAGTTCACATAACCAAGCCAAAATTGAAATATATAAACGCTTGAAGATTCTCTCATTACTAAAAGTGCCTATCACATAAAATCTAAAGTAATGGTCAAAGTTGTTAAAGTGAAACTTAAGGTGTGTTGATTGATTCATGTCGTCAACTCATGCATTGAGTAACATTACATGTTAACATTCCACCTTAAAAGTCGCCGGCAGTCGGCCCAGTAAATTAAGTCATTTTTACTCTGTCTACAGCCGCTGTGAGAGGCAGCAAAACATCCTTTCATTTTATAGTTACAGTCTACTAATAAAATACTCCATGGTTTTAACAGTTGTTACATGAGCTTCAAAACCAGCCACAACTCAGCCCTGAGTGACCCTCCGCTATTGATCAATCAATTGACTGCAGTGTTCACAGCTTCACCTTTTAGTACCAGATCTGTGTGCTAGGTACCCCAACAGAGGGGTACCAAAAATGGGAACAGTACACAACGGTTCCATTGGTACCATCCACAACTTTTCAGTGGAAATGGAAAAAAAAGCATCCCAAACTCAACTGTACCATACCGTACTGTTTGGTGGAAACGAGGATAGACATACAGACTGACAAAGTGAAAACAATACCAGCTGCCACTACAATGTTGTGGTCAATAAATACCAATATCATTTAAGTTAGCTCAAAAAGGGTTTGGAGAGCTTAAGCATGAAGACGGAAAAATATGCTATCTTTTTTATTACAATGATTGTCCACTGTTTATGTACATTGAAAGAATGATTGGTTGGTGTAATCATTCCTCCATGATTTCATGATGATGAGCCTGTAATGGTTTGTGTATTCGGGCAGTACGGGGGTCACACACAGCATGTGCACACAGCTGCATGCAGAATACAAAGTATGCAGACTGATGCACAAAAAGCTCAAGTTCACAAGAACTATTTCTGCCCCGAATCTTTTAGCTGTACTTTGTTAGCAACAGGTACTGCAGTTAGCACAACAGGCGGATTGTTGCATGAGCCAGTTTGCACGCGCAAATGGAATGGCAAAGCTGAAAGACCCACCTGCGGGTTCCTGATCAGCTAAAATAGCAAGGAGGAGAGAGTTGTGTATAGTCAAGGACGGCAAGTCTGCCCTGCTCCACCATTGTTGGGTATGTGAATGGAAACACATCCAACATGCCAACGCACGTTTGACGGAATCACCCAGGTGTGCTGATCACCAGGATGAGGAAAAACAAACCAGAGCCCAATTCCTTATCCCTGCTGCTTTCAAGCAGCCTCTGGGTTTCTATACATTTATTAATTTGTTGCCGCCCACCACATATCAATTTTGTACTTTTGGAGCTGGACTGTTAATTTAGAGTGCTGTTAGAATATATATACCATTCAGTTATTCTCTATACTCCCGCAGCACAGAGCTCCCCCCCTCATGTCGCCAGCTACCACCACAGATACACTGAGACGCAAAAGCAGAACAGGACAAAACAATACCTGAAGCAACTGGCATTTACACTGGCATATAGCCAAGGTGTAACTACTGTAAAACTGAAATTAATAGCCTGGGATATTATTTGCTTTAATCACTGAACTCAACAGGCTTATATTTGGGATAGGCCTTTAATTCCTTTTACACAAAACTGTTGTTTAGCGAAGTGTTTATTTGAACTAGTAGGGATAATAATTCCTTAGAAATTAGGCTTCCAATAACATATTAATGTATCATTCATTTGATCTGACGAGGCACCAGAGAGAGTCTTATGACACTCGTTTTACGGCACTCGGGGATTACAGCACCTAGCATGCCGACACAACACCACTTAATCCTGTTCTTAATCCTCATGAAAAATAATAATAATAATAATAACAATAATAATAATAATAATAATAATAATAATAATAATAACAATAATAATAATAATACATTTTATTTATAAAGCGCTTTCCAAAGTTCTCAAAGTCACTTTACAGGTTAAAAACACATCAAAAGCACAATGTTATGATTCTTTTGATCAGTGGACCCTTACGGACTAAAGAAATATTAGTAACTAATAATCGAGGAATAGACACAAATTCTGACTTTATGACTGCTTCAGAAGACTTCCTTCTTGTTTACCATGCTGGTAAATCCAAATGAATTACTCTGTGGTGCTCATGGTTTCAGAAAAGTGAACTGAATGATTTAATTGTGGAAAATCTAACGGAGCTAACGGTGTGTATCATGTCTTTACTGACAAAAGTTTAAACAATCATATTTGTATGTACGATCCATACGGCTAACTTTAGTTCAAGTGGGTAGCCAACAACATGGTTTTATACATCCAAAGAACTTCTATAAAAATGAACTGCTAAGCAACCAGACCAGGCGTCTAATTGAGACAGGCCTTTATTTGTCAAACTGTGTAGCAACACCAGGCTAACAAAAGGGACTAGGTGTTTAATTGGGACTACAGTAACTGAAACACTCCTCCTAGTGCATGTTTTATAGCACTGTTTGAATGTTTAGGAAGGAGGTGTGTTTGGATGGATATGGTGACACAGATGTGTCATGGGAATTTCAAAATAAAGGTGTATCTTGAAGCGTATGTATCGACGTTTTCATTTTGCATCAGTGACATTGGATTGCTAATCACTGAATCAATACATCAATGGATCGTTACACCCCTGGTAAAAAAACAAATTAATAACGTGTCCTTTAAGTTTGATTCCTACAGTTTGATCAACACCCTGCAACTATCCTGCTGCTTGCCGAAAAACTCCAATTTATATATCAGTGTGGTTAAATTTTCTTTCAGAATGCTGCCTGTGGGCATAGCCATGTGCTAAAGCTTACCTTAGGGTTTTAAATATGTAATTTGAAGGTTGTTTAGGTTTTAATGTTATTCAACAGAGTGACTTGATGAGCCAAGTGTTTGTCGGATCCCTTCCTATTACTTTGGATTATAGCTCGTCCAAACGCTTTCATTAGTGTGGACCTTTGAGTTTTGATCTGAACATGGATTATAGGATATTTACCTCGGTGCCCTCTAACCTATGTAACAGCCCTCACCTGCTTTCATGCTGGAATGATTGCAATGGAGGTCATGGGAGAACACAGGGAGGCCCTCTTCTCAGCGAGGATGCAACGCCCATAAAAATCAACTTAAGTCCGCCACTAAACAAGCAGCTTTTTGATTCTCACTAATTATGAAATGGTTAAACATTCTATGCGTGTTTCCCTCATGCGCTTGAGTTGACACACCCTACAGCCGCAGTCTTCCACCGGCCCTCAGATGCGGCTCGTCAATTAGAGCACAGGCCGAAGCGCGGCATGTTAATTCGCAGTAAAATATTCCTCCTCCAGCGCTAATTAGGTGCTAGCTGTGGTCGAGGAGCGCCGTTCGCCAAGCGAGAGCAGTCTGTGCTGCATAGCAGTCCCCCGGTATCGTTTGGCTGACCAAAGCAGCCACGATAACAGGGAATTATTTTAATTAACCGGTGCCGCCTTCTGCAGCTAATGAGCCTAGTTAAAATGAACCCAACATCTTGCTGCAGCATGCATGTTCTCGGCTCCAGATCCGCGGATCATATACTCAAAAAACAAAATGTGCGGATAAATAAATTACAAGGTGAATAAATAAGAAGAGGGCATACATAGATAAACAAGTGCTTTGAATACCGAGCGCACATCGGTCACACCGGCACTGATGCGTACAAGTCATCAGGGGAATGTCAAACAGTGTAAGTGCAAGTGTGAGTAAGCAAATGGTGAGATTTAGGGATGATGACCATGACATGCATGGAGTGACACCATACTGAGCAATGACAATAGTCTTTCGCTCCTGGGATCTTTTAGTCCGCATTCAGAAAACAGAATGATGAATTTCCTGTGTGAATGTGGGAGAAGGACAGTTTTTTTCCTTCTTTTCTCTCCTTCCGACTGAGTCAGAGTGAGAAAAGAGGAGGCTTTGAAACTCTGCCCAGTCTCCTGCACAGAGCAGCAGAGGAGGGAAAAAAAACGAGTTGGCCCTCATCGTGGTTATTACTCTTCAGTTGTGTAACAGCGACATTTGCCCCAGTCTGAAGCACATTCATCTCTACCTCCGAACCACCTGCATTCTCAGAACTGCTGGCTACGGATATCGCATCTTCACCTACAAAAATATCTCAGTCACACGCAGGTGACACTCGTTTTATTAGCGAGATGTACTGCATATGGATAGGGGAGTTAGTGTAGTACAGTAGGCAAAGATGTTAACAAAGCTGCCGAGCTGGCAGGAGCAAAGGCCTGCAGAATCGCACTGTGACAGCATGTTTTAGCATCTATGTATGTATCCAATGAGGTGACAGCACAAGTGCAAAGCAGCGTCTTTTTCTAATTCCATGTCTGGGGATGAGGCCTCTGCATCCTGGGAGCTGACACAGGAGACCAAATAGTGTCATGCTGACAAGGTAATCACCATCAGGGCCCGAGCGCGGTGAACTACACCGTTAACTAAGAGCTCTGAGACAACCTGCGTCACCCCTGTGTCCTCTCACGCACACTGCAGATGTCTAACCTCAAATCAGCGGCCCTGGACTGTGGCGTAAGGCTGCTCTAAGTGTGCAGCTGCTCTCATTACCTTTATGTGGAAGCCGAACTTTAAATTAGTCAGCGTGGCACATTCATTAGCCTGCCTGGATTTACCTCTTCAAACCCGCTAATGTGCAATACCATACTTCATCTGCACATCACACATCTTACTATCATACTTAGCCTCTCATCTAAAACCAAGCGATGCCGGCGGCGGCAGCAGCAGTCAAGGTCATTTGATGAGAGCTGGAGGTGTATGTGATGTGAATTCACTCACCGGATTGATTCCTCCTGTACGTCCTAATGATCAAGCCCTGGCGGATTTAGAGGATAGTCAGGCCCCTTCATGAGAGTGTGGAGGATACTGATGCACAGGGAAATGAGATACTGTAGGTACACACTGTTACAGTAGAGAGGGCCAAATGAGAGGCTGTTTCATGGTTTGAACTGCAGATCATGTTCGCAGCGAGAGAGGAATAACCCGGCTCGTCTTATTAATATGAATTTGACAAGCTTGCAGTAGAATGTCTACAGTATCGTACAGCTTTCTGTTTTTTAAGGCGTGTTGCATAAGCACTTTGCAAGGAATTCCTCGATATCTAAAACTGCGTGATGAGAAAAAAAGGGTGGAAAACAAATAAATAATACATTAAAATAAAATCTAGGGAGGAAGGTTCACCAGGTTCACCCACATTACAGCATATTTTCTCACTTTTGGTTTTATTTCTCAGGTTGATTGCTGTCTTTAATATTTTTACTGCCACTCCAATACAATTGAGGCAAATGTAATTTCATTTGTGGTGCTCAAAGCGCTAAAAAAATCAGCAGCAACATCTTGTTCCAGACAAAGTGTCCTGGTTACACTGGATAATGTACATGTCTCACTATGAACAGTTTTCATTACTTGTACTTTCTACCGGAGACAAAGTCCCTCGATAGAAAGCTGCAGGGAACCAGCCATATAAACGATTTTTTCATCAAGATCTTATTTATATTTTTCGTTCTCCTGCTTTATTCACCATGAAGTAAATGTTTTCTGTTTTATTGTTCTAAAGGTGCAGTAAAATGGTGGTAATAGCTTGGGAGGTAAGAGAGCAACTGAAAAGTAGCAGAAGATGAGAGACAGTAATCTGTAAAGGAGTTTTAGAAATAACAGAGAAAGAGTGGGGAACAGTGAGTCAGAAAAATAAGAGGAAGGTCACTGTAATAGGGTAAAAAAAAAAAAAACAATCTCTAAACATAAAGAATGGGGGTGATGAGACGGAGGTCTGTGGTATTTCCTGGGTCACACCTCCCATAAATCAGACTTTGTAGCCAGAAACTCATTTTGGATTTAAACACGTCTTTGCTGCCTATGATTGAGCAAGTGGACGCGTATGTGTGACAGTACAACACGGCACTAATGAGATCCCAAACCAGCACCAAGCGACGCCGGAATTAGTGCCTTTCACACCACCGCCCCCTCCTCCCCCGCATCCCCCCCCACCCACACCCAACAACCGCCTAATTCTCCCAACCCTTCGACTGGCTTTATTAAAACCTGGACATGAGGCAGAGTTGAAAAATGAGCTGAACTCAATCTCGGCTTTAGATGGGTATTGCTCTGAAGGAACGGAGGGAAATGACCTATGAAATACAGCCTTGTCTCTAAATACAACGCAGCCCTTGTTACACACATGTAGAGTTACAGTGTGGGCTGCACACACACACACACACACACACACATACACACTTGCGCTCATGCAATCCTACGCACACGCATGCACATGCCAAGCATCGGAGCAATTACATGAACAGTGTTTCATGTAAGAGATGGAAGTAGATGGAGCACTGCTTAAGAACTCATTCTTCGATCGAGACAAAGCCTGAGCAGCTCTGAATGCTCCGATTTACCAGATTACATCTAAACAGTAAACAGTTAGCCACGCATAAAATCACTGAGGTATGAAAATTATACATTTTGAGTAAGGTAAATCAACACAATCTCTCGGTGTGTGCAGCCAACTCACACAGTGGGCCTACCAGATGCCAGCGCTTAGAGAAGTAAAGCAAACACTGTGCTGCTTCTTATCAAAGGGCTCCTGCTGCCTCTGACTGGTTTTAATGAGGAATTAGCAGTAAAAGATAAACAAATTCTGATTTTACGATTCACTCTCGTCTTGCAAAGCTCCACCGTGATCCTCGCCCCCCTCCTCCTCCTGCCCATCAAAGACCCGAACAGATCTGAGTGATGGCAGATTTCTTCACTCAACGCCAGAGCTGTGAAATCTTATTGGCTCGTTGCAGCTCATGCTTCTTCTGTGTTCTTGTTGATTTCTTTTTTGTTTTTTAAAAGGGTTACAATACTTTCTGTGTCTGACTGACCAAACTTATTAGTTGTGGCTCACAGAACAGCAGGGAGTATGTGTTCCTTGTCATTAAGGTGCTTTGCTGGGTCATTAGCAGTGGAGCAGGACTGCAGCAAGGGGGAGCATTGCATAAAGACACACACACACACACACACACACACACACACACACATTGAATAAGCGTGGGTGGGTCACCACTGACTTCTGCCCATGGCCTCGCTCTACAGATGATTAAAGCCAGTGGTGACAGAGAGAAACATGCGAGCGTGTGTGTGTGTTTGTGTGTCCAAATGCAGAGACAAACATACAAGTGAGCACCAACGCACACACAAAGATGAAGATGAAATCTGCACAGTGCTGCCGCAACACACCCCGGCGAATAAACAGCTTTTGATCAGCTTTCAGGAGAAAGCTGGTCCACAAAAAAAAAAAAAAAAAAAAAAAGCAGCGACAGTGGCAGAACATGTTGTGCTGCTCAGTAATACAGAAAGATCATTGGTACTCTGCCACAAACTGTACAACACGGAGTTCAACTTTAGACGACAGATTAACATTTTAAATCGAAATGTGAAGCTAATCTGCTGGCTGCTTTTTTCCCTTGCCCTCTCCCTGTTTTACTCTCTCTCATTAGTCAGGCACATTAGCTCTCCTGCAACTCTTAGAGCCAAAGAAAGAAAAAGAGAGCCTGCGGCAAAGTGACCTTCTGGGGATGGAGGGAGGCCAGGGGAATTCTCTGACACCACTGATCTCCACCAAGTTCAGTCTCGGCTCAGACAAAACTCTGATCTGATGCAGCCATCACTGATTGACAAGGGAGATGGAGTGAATTTTAAGCACCGTTTCTGTGCAAGGGGGATCATTTGACTACAGACTGACACATCTGGTGATGGCTGTCGGCAAATTAACCCTTGAAGAAATGTCATGAGGAGAGATCTGAGGTGAAGAGAGATCTTAGGTTTGATTAAAGCAAGAGGATGCACACGGGAGAGGGCTGATCAAAAACTCCGCTCCCAGTTCCTCGTAGAATTAACCTGATAAATGAACTCCTGAAAGTCTTGTGTACAAAATGATGAGATTAACTGACCTCGAGACTTGGCTCTCTGAGAAGTAGTCGGGGCAGCATAATTAAAGGTTGCTGTTTGTGTTTTTCTTCGTTCCCACCACTGCAGCTATATCAAATTATGTGGCCATAGCTCTAGGCGACACTTGAGAGACCTCCAGTGCCCGAGTATCACCGCTAGACCCTGTCACTGTCAGCGCTTCTGCACAGAGCTCTGCTCAGCATGACACATAACCTGCAGTTCACCAATTTTGTTTGTGCAGTCTCACACATCTGCGCACCAAAAATAAACAGAGATGGATAAATAGATAGAAGTCTAAAAAAAAAGATAAGGCGATACATTTCACTTTGAGGAAAGGTTAAAAAAGTCTTTATTTATTATAATTGATATGATACGGCCAATATTATCACCTGCTCATATATTACAGTCATTTTGGGCACTCACTGGGAGTATAAAACCTTGGTTATAGCACCTTTAACACTATAAAGTAAAATGAAAGTCTTCCCAGAACAGAGCCTTGTAGTAGTAGAGCTAATGTACTATTTATGCTCTTTAGAGTACAAATGTGGCAATGGTATTAAAGGTTCAGTGTGTAGGATTAAAGCGTATATATTGGCAGATATTTAATTAAAAAAATAATTATGTTTTCACCTGAAAATAAGAGTCATCTTGATTTTGTCACCTTAGAATGACACGTTTTTATCTACACAGGGAACAGGTCCTCGTCCAAGGAGCCCGCCATGTTGAACTGCCATGTTTCTACTGTAGCCCTGAACGGACAAAGCAAACACTGGCTCTAGAGAGGACCATTTGCGCTTTCCCGTCAGACATCTTTAGCAGCCCCTCCGCAATAAGCCAAACAGCATTAGAAAAACACAGATTTCTAACATGACACTGGTTTATTCAGTGTTACTACCTGTTTAAATAGTTGGATCTGTTTATTTTGGAGAGGAAGAGACCTCTGTGGATAATTCGTCTCAGGGTGATAAACTCCTGAATGTCTGGATCTTCAGTAATCACGGAAAAAAGGTGAGCACTGATTAGCAGGTGCTGGGCCATAAGTGATGAACTGAACAGCGTAGGAGTAACACTGATTTGTAAAAGTGTAAGTGTTTTTTTTTTAACCATTTTTAATCACAGAGTCTGTTTTTCAGGGACGGTTTTTGCTATTGGCAATGTGGGCGCCAAGGGATGGTTCGCCCAGGGCGTAAAACTAGCCACAACAATGAACACTGAATGAATCCTAACCAGGAGTTCATGCTTGGGGCATAGCTGGTCCTCACTGCTTGATGCCACTAACTCCTACACAGAGCTACTTCCAACTTTCTCATCCGACTCTCAGCATAAAAAAGAATAAGTATATTTTCCAAAATGTTGAACTATTCCTTTAAGCGCCCTCAATAACATTATGAGCCCAGGTTCTTGCAGCAAATAGGATATTCAAGTACTGTTGATATCATTCATCATTCATTCCTATCAAATGTATGAAAGTTTCTTGTTTGTTCTCTGAGTGAGGTTATCTGTTAAAACATATACTGCAATCATACTATACACAATGACTGATTTATGTTTCAAATAGGTTGTCTGCCTGTGGTGCGACAGTCTTAAATTGCATGCAGGTAAAGCTACAAGCCTCCACAATCCATTTAGAGTATTTGCTGCAGCCCAGGCACCAGATGTTACCACAGCCTCACTGGCCTTGTGAGACAATAAGGCCACAACTGAGGGTCGGAGGGCTTCTGAAGGCGGCTTGGCAGATGATAAGCTGACTGAAAGGGAGGAGGACACCATTTATAAGTGAATAAAAGTCTTGTGGTTCAAACCATGACAACATGAAGGTATTCAATCTAAGAAAAGATAAAAAATAATCAATGCAAAGTAAAAAAGTAACTGCAGTACAGGTGTATGAGCAAATGTCTAAAATCAAATACACTGTGTTACAAGTGTGCATAATAGGTGTGACTATCAAAATAAAGTAAAACCATATTTAACAAATAGCATTCAGGCAGCCTGCAGATGAAAAACTAAATTAAATGACTGCTACACTACAAAGCTTGTCTACTGGGTGAGTGGTGAGTGCAGTGTGCAGACCCTACAGTCATCTGTGTATAAGAATTTGCATTACACAGGGATCTGGCCCCAAGGAGCAGAGTCCAGTGAATCACAATCGGACCAATCAGATCAGTCTATCTGACAGAGGCGGGCTCTGGGCGGGCGTGACATGATGAGGACAACGCTGCGCTATAGGAGTCGAAAAGCCAAGACGGCAGCTGCCAAAGGACCACATCCATTCAATTTAGCTTTGGAAGAAATGCTAAGCCAACTACACTTATCTTACTATATAATGCAAAAAACTCTGTCTGTGGGTGTATCTGTTCCACGTTTTTCTCCTCACTGACTTGGTCAATCCATGTGAAATTTGGCACAGTGGTAGAGGGTCATGGGAGGATGCGAATGAAGCAATATTATATCAATTGGCCAAAGGGGGGCACTATAGCAACCGATTGAAATTCATGCCCCATATGTCGTAGAGACATGAAACTTTGCACAGAGATGCCTCTCCTCATGAGGAACAAATTTGCCTCAAGAACTTCCGGTTATATAGATTTTCCGCCATTTTGAATTTTATGAAAAACACTTAAAATCGGTCACTTCCTAGGAAGTTTGACCGATCTGCATGAAACTCGGTGAACATAATCTAGGGACCAATATCTAAAGTTCCCTCTTGGCAAAAGTTGGAAAACTTACTAAAACTGAGCTTCTATAAGGCAATGAATATTGCGGAGAGCGTGGCTCATCACATAAAGGTGTATAACATCTCAAGGGTTTCACCGATCACCACGCAACTTTGTAGGCATATGACCACACGTAATCTGAGGGGACCCCTCCATTATTGACCCCATCAAACAAATGGGGGCCCTAGAAAGCTAATTACTTATCTAGGCCTAACTGCCATAATGATTTTTACTAAACTTGGTAGATATGTAGAACAGGACGCCTCAAGGTGACTGCAGAAATTTAACTCTAATTGGCAACTGGGTGGCGCTGTAACAAACAGAAAAATGCTTAAAAATGTCTAAAATGCGACCGATCGCTGTGGCTCCCCCTGCGGCCAAATGTTGTTGTTTTTTTCTAATTTTTGGTATGACTAAGTCATGGTATAGTATGCTGTACATAATCACGGAAACTGTCACTGTGTCATTCTGTCTGTCCCACATTTATCTACTCACTGACGTGGTCAATCTATGTTTAACTGCACATAGGTATTGAGGACTGGCATAGGTAGAAGGTGACAAAGCTACCAATGGGTATGGACTAGTCTTTTTCCTTAAGAGAGGAACAGAAGACTGCCCTAGAAGCCTTCGTTTCCAGGAAGGACGTTTTTGCCATTTTGCAGACGGGATACGGCAAAAGCATAATATATCAGTTAGCCCCACTGGTCAGCAAACAAATGGGGCTTAGTGCAATGAATACACCACCTTGTTTTTTGCTCTGATTGGCTATCGTGCTATCCAATTGTGTGTGACGGCATTAATATACCTCAGTTAGTGCTGCCCCTTGGGTAGGAAGGGTGTATGGGTGAGGACAAGACTCAAAATTTGAGTCTGGATTTCCAGGCTAATAATCTTGTACACCAGTCTAAACTTGTCACAGTCCAGACAAATCAAATTTTGATGTAAACTGGATACTCTTGATGACACATCAATAACAGTTATAGTCCAGATCCCTCATTGCCGTTCTAGAAACTACCTTGGCAATGTCAGTGATTAGGAAGATGTCATCTGCAAAATTAAAAGTGGCAATGGCAATAATTGCAATTATGGGTGTAAATCATGGTTTCATCACGATACGATATATCAATTCTTTGGACAATATTTTTCAAAATTACAAAGTCTGCCATGATACAATTTTGATACAGTGAGATTTAGGGGCCTGCAATCAATATGAGATGACATCATCTGCCCATTTTACACAATCGATTACAGAATAGGCTGCCATCCATTTTGTCTGTGCTTTTGGCCATAAAACATAAAAACAACACAATAATAATGAAAATAACTGTAACCAGTTAAGTGCAGTAAAATTTACTTTATACTGACTCCTATAACACACATTGCACAGCACATGGAATAAGAAGGCCTTCAGGGCTTTCTGACAGAAAGTCCTTTCTGGAAGAAATGTTTTCATTTTAACCCAAACCATCATCTTTTTCATAAAACTTCCAGGAATATCTGGCTTATAACCCTGAAGGCAAACAGCCAGAAAACATGAACTAACAACAACATTATAATAGTGTTATCCTCATCATCTTTCTCTTGGCTGCTTGCCGTCTGCCTGCCACTGTTTGACGGTGACACAGACTTTCAAAATAAAAGCATTGCCTGAAGATGATGAAAAAGGTCAATGTTTTCATTTTGTATCAATGATTATGGATCGTTGATTACTGAATTGATATAACAATCCAGACTGATGGATTGTTACACTTCTAACTGCAATGTGATTTTCTTTTTTTCTTTTTTTTTTATTTCACGCATCCCTGGGCGAAGTGGAGGAAGTAAACTCCAAAAAATAAAAAATAGAAAGCATCACTATGGAGAAACCTCAGCTTAAAGGTAGGTTAGAACTGTGTCAGTATTCCCCTTTACTACGGGTTTTACTAGTCCATAAACAACAGATGTATTTGGTCTTTAAGGAAACTCGTCAAAAAGAGATGCACATATAACTCCAGCAATGGTTTTAACACCTTGTAGCTACTGTGGTGAGCGATGTCAAGCATTCAGACAGAACACCTCAGAAGGTTTAGGCTTGGATGACATATCTCTCTTGTATTGACTTTTTGTCTAGTGGCCCCCTTCGCCTCAACTTAAAACTTTTACTTGACCTAAACTTTTACCCATATTCCCCATTTTCAGAGAAGTCTCCTGGTCAGATTAAAGGGAAAAATAAAAACAAGCTGCCAGTCAGTAGCAATATCGGCACTGAATAACACGCTCCTGCACCCCACTCCCCCACAGCTTCCCCTCTCTCTTACTCCACCTCTTTCTTTTGAGTCGGTATGAGGCATCCCTACTGGATTTCTGTGTTTTCTTCTCAGCTTGTTTTGTTTGATTCAAACTCTCATTCCTTAAAACACACTGCCAGACTCTACATGACAAGCCAAAGGATTCAGGCACTGTGAAGTCTGCTGGCTGGGTCCAAGGACAAGTGTCAGGCAGAGCCGGAACAGAGTCGACCATAGATCTGAATAATGGCGCATTTAAGGTGGTAGAAAAGTTCCGTTCCAGCAAAACTCAGCCAGCAGTGGAGGTCATGTTTTGGAAAGATGGTGCAGACACAGGTCCAATATGGTGCTCTGGGTTGGCAGAGACTCAGCTTGAATACAGCTCATACATAAACCTCGGTGTGTGTGTATATTTGTGTGTGTATATATGTGAGTGTGTGAAGGAGAAGGGGGAGAGGCGGAAGAGGGGGGTGCAGGGGTGCGCTTGATGTCTTTATTCTGTCGTCTCACTGGGGGGGAATAAAGCAGGTGCTTACACGGCTCAGCACTTCCCTATGACTGTGCCAGCGCCGGGAGCAACCACACATCCAGTGTTAATCACTGTGTTCCCTGCCATTCCACTCACAAGCATGCCTGTGCGCATACGCACACAGATACACACACAGTGAAAAATACAGACACACTTGGGGCACCCCAAACGCCTGGAGGGAAATAGGGGGCTAATCCGACAGTGATCTAGTGACTCTGGAGAGAAACCCCATGCACAGAAGAATGTCACTGGCTTAGTGAAGGGGGAGTGTGTGTGTGCGCTTTTTTCTGTCTAAGACTGCAACTGGGGACAAATTTTGGACTGGAAACCAGTTGACTGGGGGAGGCCTTCCCCTCCGTGAATAAAACTGGTGTCCCAAATGTTCCAAAACTGCAGTTAAAATGGATTCTTACTGGGGTTATGTTTTGGTATGGTTAGGGGTATGTTTGGTGGATAAAATAACAAAAAATTAATCAAAAAGGTTTATTAATAACAAGACTAAGACTCCATGGCCAGTGTTGGACCGTGTGTTACAGTAATAATATTACTTTTTCCAGTAAAGAGTAGTGTAACTAATTTCAATAATAACATTACAGTTACCCCAAAATCAAACAACTTGTTACAACTTTACTTTTGTTATCACAACACTAGAGACTTGAAATAAAACAGCACTGTGCACGCATGTTACAATGCAGCAAGCTACTTTTTAAAATGGAAACTTTTACCTTAGTGACTGGAAATATTGTCATTACTTTGATTTTGTCAGGTGGAAAGATGACAGGAACACTGTTTCTGCAGGTAGTTGGACTAAAACTCTTTCCACAGTGAAAAACACGTCCTCAAACCTCCGGTCAGAAACACCTTCTACGACCGACAACACAGCAACGTGAAAAGGAAATACACCCCACCAAAGGTGAGCCCTCCTTGGCTGTGGGCATCGGCTGTAGCCCTACACTGGCTAAACATCCAAACTTGGATTTTAATTGTGGACAGCTACAGGCTACAAAGATGCAATGAAGCTTGTGGGTGGATACGATATGGATTAAATGTTGCTTCACCAGTGACTAATTGGGAAAATCCAGCCTTAGCTACACTTACTGACAATTACCCTGACATTGTCACAGAGGCACACATCTGAATTTTGAGAAGATACGCAATTACAAATTTTAAAGGAATTGGCCACTTTAGAATGAAAATACTTCTAGACGTAATTTACTCCACTTTTATAGCATAATTTCTCACCATGGTCAGTTAGCCTGCAGGCGTACTGTGTGGCAACTAGCTGATGGCTAGTGCTAGTGCTAGTTCTCGAGTCTCGCACGAGTTCCCATGTAAACACAGCACTCCTGCAGGGCAGGCTAACTGACCACAGGGAGAAATTATACTATAAAAGTGGAGTAAATTACGTCTTTTCAAGTCAATTTTGCATACCACAGCTTCAGGGCACTTGGATTATGACGGACGAGCTGTTCTGATGTTTTTGAAATGCATTAGAGTTTTATTACATTTTCAAAATGTGGGTTCCATGCATTTGAAGTGTAGCTTTGTGGATTTAAAAACTACACTGGACTTCTTGTTGGCATGAGGGTCAGCAAGTACTGTCTGTATTTTCATTCTAAAGTGGCCATTTTCTTTAAGGGGTGTAACAGAAAAGTCCTATAACAAGTAGTGTAATGTATTACTGTTGGCAGGAAGTTTTTGTAATGAAATGAATAGGTATCATGCAGATGACTCCTTATTTCAACTTCATGAATGATCCATACCTTGCCCATTGCGGCACACTTTTAAAGAGAGCAACAGCAATAAATAGAAACAAGGCATCCAACAAAACTTCAGCTGAAAAGGGCACACAATGTCACTCAGGACCAGTTAGGACAACTCTTTCATCAGCCATCAGCCTTTGGTTTACTTAACTCTGCCATGCCTCTTCTCCTCAGCCTGAAAACACATGAACTTTCTAGTAAACAAACACAACGTGCTCCACTCATCCTCTGCTCACCTCTACTGAAGTTTGATCTCCTTCATGTTGCTGGTGCTCAGCTTGGCAGTGAATTGCGGATAACATGTGCTGCTTATTACAAGTGCAATACAAATTGGAATTTAAAATTGTGATGCTGTCAGCACAGGTTGGTGATGTAGGCAACTTTTTAATTTTTAAATTCAAATGGCTCATTCAGATCCAGTTGGTCAAAAACGGGTAAAAATTCAGCCATGACTACTCCAAACAGAGTAATTCCTGGCGTAACTGGGAGTAACTTCCTGCAACAACTCAAATCTTGTGAGACGTGAGATTTCAGAGCCAGACTTTCACTCTCTCAGTGAGTGTTTTGAACTTGCCACAACAAACATGTCCAAATTTTTACCCAATTTTGACCAACTGGATCTGGATGAGCCATTTGAATTTGATGACCGCCCGTATTTAGGAGAGACAGGGAGCAGCAACAGGCAGAGGAACATGTCCGAATCCAGCTAAAGGTAAACACAGACGTTCATTTTTCCTTTCCGTTATGTTGTCGGATAATTATACTGACAATCCAAGCCTATCTGTGTTAAAAAAATGCACTTTTAGTGGATGTATTTTGACGCTGTTTGACATTGTCTGAGTGCCCTATTATTTAATATAGCGTGCGCTCACGGGCTGCAGGCAGGTCAGCCCGAGCTTCGTACTGGAGAAATGTCAAATATTGAACATCCTATCACTCATTTAGACAAAAGTAGATCGGAAAATAGGGCCCAGGTTGAAAAAAACATTAGTTCCCCTTTAATGCAAATATCTGATTTGGGACACAGCAAATGTTGACATGTTGATGTTTAGCAGGTAACAATGACGTCTGGGAAACATGAATATCTGTAAAAATGTGCCAATCCAGTAGATGTCAAGCTATTTAGGAATAAGAGAAAACTTTGACCTGTAGGTGGCACTAAAGTAAAAGTCAGGAGATCAGCAAAGACATTAGGGTTTATTATCTGAGGACCATGAATGTATGAAACAAATTTCATGGCAATCCATCCAGTAGCTTTTAAGATATTTCAGCCTGTACCAAAGTGGCGGATGGACCAACCAACCAACCAACCAACCAACATTATCATCCTTAAAGACTGCTGGCATGGCTGAATATTATTCCAGATTTCAGCTTTTCCAGCTTCATACAAGTTACTTTGAAAAGCAGGCTTACAATAACACATATTGTAACACTCCTAATAACATGAGATGTAAGGAGAGTCAAGAAAAGAAGGGAAAAAAGGCAAAATCAAACAAAATAAAAATGGACAAAGATTATAAAAATCTACTAGATACAGAAGACTAAGATGGTTGGCAAGAGAGACAAAAGGATGGCACGATGAAGCAGGATGAAGCAGATAAATGGAGAGAGTTGAAGCAAGCAAACAGTTTGGACTCTCCTGGGAAGGATCTGTTCATCCCACACATATCGAGGGATGAAGGAGAACAAATGTTCCCGGGCCCACAAGTCACATAACAAAGATCGGACCGTGCCACAGCTCCATCAGATTCCTCTGAGCTTCTATTGTTAGAGCACAATCCCCACAAGACGCCATGAGAGCGAGCGTGGATAAGCAGCTCAACCTTTAGAAAAATATGTCTCCTTTTTTCTCAGACTAATGATCAGAGGTTGTGGTGGGACGCTGGGACACTGTGTGCACACTGAGGGTGAGATCTGACCGGAGTCCAGAGCTAAAATTTACAGGAAGGAGACATTTTGACTTATTTGTTACAGTAAGCCATGCCAGTGAGCCAGCATGGACAATACAAGGGCATTGACACTGTCCAAACTAAATGGGAGAGAGTCCTTAAATTTAGTTTTTAATAAAGCTATTAATTACACTGTCAGTGTGCTGTTAAAAACAACTTACTTAGGAATCCATCACAGGAAACTTTAAATTTAAAATTATGGCTGTGACAACACAAAAATACATTCACACTGTATGCAGCAAAGCCAAGCAGAGATTGTTTCTACAGGAATTTAGTGCACACAGCAGTCAACCGATTTACATGATATTGCTTTTGTCACTGTCTGCAGACAAGTGGCAGGAAGACAACAGGTAGCACACGTCAGGAAACAGATTTCAGGCAGGATGGAGGCAACAGGAGCACTAATTGGAGATGAGGAGCAGCTGGGAAGGCAGGCAGCAGATCACCCCTGATTAGGGATGAGTCACAGGTGTGAAGGACAGGGGAGCACACCGAGGGCATCTGGTGGACAGGTGAGGAATGGCCCAGGCAGAAAAAAACAGAGACAGCAGGAAAGAAGACAGAAAGGACAGACCAGTTGTGCCTTAACAACCACACATAGGAAACACATTCAGTCCACAGTACTGACAACCATTTGACAAAATTACACATAGAAGGGATTTAATTCTTTTAAGAAAGTCATTATTAAAAGGCAAAAAAACCCCTCTTTCCTATGCGCCTGCCACCATACAACCACAGGCATATGTAGATACTTTATAAAGTAACCCAGTGTTTTCCAAACTTTGATTTACTTAATCGCATGTTGCAGTTGCATGCAGCACATTCACCCAGACCTTTGTTGCCCCACTTTTTCTCTGTTTATCAGACCACAAATGTGACAAGAATTAGCTAGCAAGCCAATTCCCTCTGCCTCGCCCTCCGACGCTGAGGACTGCTTTGTAGGGAGGAGAGCAGGCAGCAGCTCGGGAGACAAACCCTCAGTTGGCAGCTGTAGCAGCTCAAATTCATCCAGCGCCAACCCCCCAGTGGGTGTCAAAGTGGGCTGGTGGCCAGCAGCAGCGCCAGGTCTAACATGTGCAATGGCAGCAACAGAAAGTTTGCTGATGTGGCAGAGAGTCGGGGCTGTTGATTTCCTGGAACTGGGGTTTGTGCTGGCTGGATTCAGGTTGCTGCAACAGCTGAGTGGTGGCCTGTCTTCAGAGCGGCAAGAAGTGAGGCAGAGGACACAATGTGATTCATGGCTCTGGCTAACATTAGCTACATACATGTGAACATGAAGCCACAGCTGTTAGCTATTGGTTCTGGTCAGCCAAAGGCTAAACGAAATGCAACATTTTTTCTACTTCTCACTTTGCTGATACTGACATGTTTTATTTTGTTCATTGACAGACTCTCTTTTAGACTCTCTTTTTAATAAGTCCGTCTTCCTTTATTGGGTTGCTTTGCAGTGTCGGCAGTTGCCAATACTGAAACAGCAACTTACTCTGTAGGACTTTCTGCCATTGAACCAGGGTTTCATCAAAATGCACATGCATTTACGTGTATAGAACAGCCAAGAGCAATGCCCTCTCTCTGAACTGATCTCTGATTGGCCAAAATCTCTCATCATGGGCTAGACTTTCTAAAGACTGGAAGCAAAGCCAAAAGGGTGCAGAGGTCTAGTTTTCTCACACATGTTAAGTTTATAATTGTATTTTTGCCCAGTAATGCCAAAATGGAACTGCCTACCCCTGATTTAAGATGTCGAGTTCTTGCTGTGGAGCAAACAATAGCTGCACCCAACCAATGTACTTTTCAAAATAAATAAATAAAAAATAACTGTCCTCAAAAGCTCGCAGAGGTCACCAAAAACAGAAAAGATGAAACATTGTCAGAAAATGTGTCAGCTTTTATTATTATTATTTTGAGAACAGACAGAATATTAATACTCACATACAGAAACTGGCGCACTGGATGAATAATAACCAACCTAACCTTGTTGAGAATTATATGCTCCTAACCTTCAAAAGCAGATTTTTCTCTGGGTAAAAAGCCTGTGAACTTAAGCACAGAGCCACAGAAGTGACACAACAATGGCACACTTATCAAATATGAATTATGGTCTCCCTTGACAACCAAAAACCATGCCATTTAAAAAATCTTTCTGGGTGAGAGGTGATCAGAAATACATGTGGAATAGAAGAGTGCAGCAGCTGTCCTTTTCTGTCGAGGGGTGGCTGTTAGCTCAGACATGTCAGACATGACGGAGACGGACTGAATGGTGTGGACATTTTTAGACAGCAGAGATTACTGACCTAAAAAGTTGGGAAAAAACGCTTTTAGAGAGTGAAACTACATTGACAATGACATAAGTACTTGTGCTGCCACACTGATCAATCTTCTCGGGGGCTGTCGTTTTTTCTGTGCTCACAAAACTGTTTAACTTGGATTCACAAAAGTTTCAATTCCTTTTAGGAAGTGCTGCACTGGATGCCAGTCAGTGGTTCCCAACTGGTGGGTCGTGGTCCAAAAGTGGCTTGCGGGTCCACCCTGAATGGACGGCAAGTGACTCACGAACATGTCAAGTTTGTAAAAAACACACTTCATTTTTCAGTACAGTAGACTTCTGGCACAGAGTTTTTATTTTGTAATGCTGTGTCCAGCTGTAGAGTGAGTGACTAATGGACAGCTATTTGACAGAGACAGCAAACCAGCTGGACGACACGGACAAACACAAGTGTGATGCTGAATGTATTAAACTGTGAAGACCTTGACCTAATGACTAAGGAGAAATCTGGACCCCATGTCAGGACCAGATGGGAACCACTGCACTAGGTCATGAATTCAGCTCTCTATAGCTAACTTAGCTTATCCTAACTCTAGCAAGCATATGCTTATGAATGATATAATATTCCCTGCATTAGAGGTCAAACAAATAAGATATTTGAGGACTAATTCCTGTTGATATTGATGTCACAGATTTAGAGGGTTTTTGTTTCAAATTTAATACAGTTGAAGTTCTTCAAACTAGAGTTCCTACCCTGTGGTTGTTTGCTTCAGTGAACCAGTCAAGTTGCAGACACAGCTTAAATTTATGTCCATCCAGACTCATATGTAGCCATGACCTCTGACAATGCTTCAAATATTAATGTTGTGGCAAACAAGCTACAAATGCTAAAACATGGATGCTTCTCACACATCTTCATCTCAGCAGCAAAGAAGATCTATACAATCAGCACAGTTTCAAGTTGGACACCCAAGATTAGTGTAGTCAAATGTCTCCCCTTCTGGTGTTAATGGCCAGAAAAGTCTTTTTGCAGAACATTAGGATGTCACAATGAAACTGAACTTTGAACTTATAGATATAAATTGTCATTACTTCACTATTTTATTCTATTAGACATTTCTGTGAAATGATGTCATAATTTGTGTATGAATTCTTGAGTTATGACCAAAACATGCTTTGTGAGGTCACAGTGACCTAGACCTTTGACCACCAAATTCTAATCAGTTCATCGTTGAGTCTAAGTAAACCTTTGTGCCAAATTTCAGGAAATTCCTTCAAGGTGTTCTTGAGATATCAGGTTAACGTGAATAAGACGGACACAAAGTCACAGTGCTTTGACCTTTAACCACGAAATTCGAATCAGTTCATCCCTGAGTCCAAGTGGATGTTTGCGCCAAATTTAAAGAAATTATCTCAAGACATTATTGAGATATCTTTTTTATGAAGATGGAATGGATGGACAGACAACCCAAACAAATAATGCCTCGAGCCATGGCTATCATCAGCATGGAAGCATAAAAAGCATTGCGCATCGATTGGGAGAAAGTGGACTTCATGTACTTCTGCATTGCTTCAAAACTCAGCTGTATTGGTTGCTGCTCGGGAGCCAGGCGATGCACTTAAATGTGTTTAAATGGAATAATTTAGACACCCAGAGTATACAATATGGTACAGTAAGTACCTTCAAAAGGAAAAGGACATGGAGATGTGATTCCCACCTCACGGTTCAGCGGTTTCATTCTCTGCTTTTAGTTGTGCAGGTCTCACAACAAACATATTGATCGTGTTTACATTAATGGGTACGTGAGGAGCTGCAGAGGAGAGGCCCGCCCTGCCTTTGCTGCAGTCCTGGGATCACTCAGACAGAGGCGGGCTAATCTCTTGGCCAGACCTCCACCCACTACCTGCTTCATTCCCACCCTAAATGGACAGAGGAGGTACTCCTACTAACACCCACCACCTCTGCCCCATCATTCTAAGTCTGCATGCTGTGGGAAAATACTCAAACACTGGTTAGCCTGCGACTGATCAAAGCACACGTACATATACACAGACTGAACCTATATAATAAGCACAAAAAGTGAAAAACACAGAAAAGTACAGAGCTATATGTATAGGGAGGTGTACATGCTGTATAAAGGAAGGAAACAAACAACACACACACCCTTTGAGGAGCCACGACCCCAGCAGACAGACTTAAAAGCATGAAGGAAATCATCCAGTTGTGGTGGGGCAGAAAAAATAATTGCACGAGGATCAATGTTCTTTGTCTGTGTCTAATAAGGGAGATATCAGAGAGTGGCAAAAGAAATGCTTTTAAATCTTGCAACCTTTGGTCTGCACTGAAGTCATACATTGAACCCCGGCAGTGTGCAGCTACTGTAGGGTGCTGGGTCTCATGGTAATTAGCAGAGGTTCCATCTCAGACTGTCACTGGTGGCACTGGGTCCTGATGAGCTGCTGTTGATGTATGTTCACAGGCATGTTTAAAGGCTTTTGATGCAAGGGGAGAAAGAAAAGGCAAAAGGCCACAAAACACTGCACGGTCAGGACTGATGTTTGGCAGCGACCACAGAAACAATTTGTGTATGAAATCAAATGGAAAGTCAAACTGAGCATTGCCTTTAGATGTATGATACTTGTTTTCAGAGCACAAATACTATGTTCTAACCTAAATGAATAATTTTTAAAATACATGTGTTACCATAATTAGGAAGCACCAATTAGGACCTCAATGTGTTTAATAGGCTTGCATTATCAAACTGTGGCATTAACTTAAATGTATTGTGACAATTAATTTAGAAAAGCAAAAAATAAATGAAAAAATAAATAATAAAATATTAAATAAAACTTCTTACTGTATATTCAACTTCATCTATAGTTTTTTAAATTAGCCTGAAACGTAGAATAGTACAGAAAATTTACTCACAAAACTACAATTAGATTTATTTGCTGATGTGTTAATTAATTTGTCATTTTGAGTTTTGTTGGTTTGTATTCCAACATTTCATTGTGTTCGTTTTGTTATTTTGTTTTATGAGTGTCATTTGGTGCAGTCATTATGATAATGATGGGCATGGATACTATTACAGAACATAGTGCAAACACACACACACACACACACTCACCCAGAAACATAATATAATATAAATAGATTCCTCCAATCTCATATCCATTTCCCCCGTATCCCCTGAAGTTGACCCATGACCTGTTGGATGTAGAGCTTCCAAAGACACAAGCCTCATTACCCAGGCTCCTCTCTGGCAGAGCGGGGTCTTATTTACCCCCGAGGAAGGACAGAAATAAACAAAGACCACCGCTGATCGAGTGATGGAAACAAAACACCGCTGCAGTTAAAGGTCAGAGTGGCCGTCTTCCTGTTTAGAGCCCACTGGCTTTCAATCATAACAAAAAAACCTCAGAGCGACGCTCATCTGTGACATTGTCTTGGTAATGAAAGAAATGTCACAGCATTTACATGTCAGTTATATCACATTGAATGCTTTCAGTCTGAAACTGGCATTACTGACATGTTACAGACAGTCTGCTGTCAACAGTAAAACTCACATTTTACACAATATAAAAAGTTCTGGTTAAGAATACGTGTTGTACTACATCATTAGAGAGTAACAGATTACACAGTAAACATTTCAAAAGTCTCAAATTCACAGGATATACAACAGGATTTCTGAGACTGCTGGCCCAAGAAAAAAACACAGCACTCATTTTAACAAAAGCATGAAAACAATGAAAGCTGAGTGACAAACCCTCTTGTGGCTGTAGGAAACTCTTGTCCATTGGGAGCAAAAGAAGAAGTAGTGTAAAGTTATTATAGAGCCACAAAGTCCACAGAGGGAGGAGGTGTAGGTCAGAAATGTTGGACTTTAACGAGAGAGACTGCTACTCGTTTCCCGTTTCTTACAGACAGCCAGCGTGAGTTTCTTTTAAAGGTACAGTTTGACCCCAATTCAAATATATATTTAACCTGTAGAGCTATTTGTCAGTCTAAATTGTTTTGGTGTGACCTGCAGAGTGTTGCAGATATTGGCCTGGAGATGTCTCCCTTCGGTATCAGTTGTGGTAGCGCGAGATGTAAACATTAATGGTATGCTCCTACGCTAAGCTATTACGTTAGTTAGCTCAGTAGTGCTAGGTGAGCTAGCAGTAGATGCACGCTTCCTCAAATGTGGTGACACGGATGGTGCGTGCAGTTCAGCAGAAATTAAGTAGTTCCTACATGAAACTGTGCACAACAAGATCTGTGGATTATCTTGAGTAACCAGATCATGATTTCTGGAAAGAGACATTGCTGTTGAGTTTTTTTGAAAGTATTTTTTTGGCACTTTGATCACCACAAGCCGAGTGCCATCTAGTTCCATTATATATGATATAAGGCAGACATCTTTACAGCCAATATCTCCAACACTTAGCAACTCACGGCAAAACAATCTAGATTGATACAAAGTGCTGCAGGTAAGAGGAGGATTTGAGGGAAAACTCTCCCTTTAACGACGAACGTGGTCATTTCCCAACCTTCCGAAAGTGGTTATGATTGTAAA
This sequence comes from Epinephelus fuscoguttatus, assembly GCF_011397635.1. Lineage (NCBI taxonomy): Eukaryota > Metazoa > Chordata > Actinopteri > Perciformes > Serranidae > Epinephelus > Epinephelus fuscoguttatus. The sequence goes on along the minus strand of NC_064769.1, from coordinate 12,361,780 downwards.
TATACCGATGAAAGTCCGCTAACCTTAATGAAGTGATAATTTTAGCCAAACTCAAATGATCTTTCCTGGCCCTTGTTTTGGTGAGAAACAATGGTGTCTTGATGATCGGGTATCAGATCAGAAAATACTCAAACTGCATCTGTCACTCTGAAGAGCAAAGACAAATGACAGCGAGTCTTGTGAGGTAAGTTTTAGCTCTTTGATGACAAGGGCTGGTGAAAAGCTCTTTGCCCTTACAAATATCAACTGCACTGTTCATACATACAGATAAACAAAGTAGATAAAACTTCAACAATCACTTCTGACTTATTCCTCCATCCCCCGTATTAAAACATGACATAATAAGACCTCTAAGAGCTGCATGCTCTCACTGCCCAATGTCACTGCCTCCAGCTGGTGAAATGGATAGGCACTGTATGTAGATAGACGGATGAATGGTGTTCACAGGTGACGGAGAGGGGTCAGCGTGGCGGAAGAACCTCTGGGTGGGACGAGGGAGAGGTTGTATGAGCAAATCAATGAGACGAAAAGCTGGTATTGATCCTGCTGGATTTATCCCCCCCAATGTCAACACGGAGCGTCAGTCTGAAGAAGAGATTGTGCCCTGTTTGCCCTGAGAGCAGCAGGATAAATCTTATTCTCTTCTCTACAGCTCATTTAATGAAGGATATAATGGTGTGAGTAGGCTGAACGACTGTTAGCAGACCATTCTGGTGAATAGACTGTAAATCTTTTATCCTCCTCTAGACCTGACTTTAATTTGCTGCTAAGCCCAAGTTATAAATCTGAAATGGCATATAAGTGGCTACGCAGCCACATGGCAAATAATGTGTTCATCTTTAGTTACATGAACTTTTGAGATTCAATATTCCCAATGCAGTGTTGAATAGTAACTACTGCCAGAGCAAAAGCACTTAATTCATGCTGATGTAATGACTGCTAAAATAAATCAATAAACACCACCATAAAAAGGGAAGAGTCAATAAAAGCTGAAAGTGTTAAATCAGGATATCTCGGGCCTCTCTCACCTACAATGCCATTTTGAGGTCCTTCCGACTTTCATATTTTATCTTCAAGAGCACAGACAGAGGAAATTATACAGAAATTATGATAGCATTCCACACCTAATTAATTAATTTCCAGTTTAAAATATATCAAATAAACATCAGTTTCTGAGTAGATAAAATCTTCCTTGACTTAGTCTGCATATCAAAAGAATCAGGTGGTGACCCCTAAGTTGAGATAGCTGTATTAAAGGGACACTCCACTGATTTTATATGTCAACGTCACCTTACTGCTCATAGGAAATACTAACTTGTGAAAAAAGTTGTATTGTCTTCTGTGGCTCTGGAGGGGCTTTTCAACTAAAAAAAAAAAAATAAAAAAACCCTTTATGTTGTGGTTGCATCATGGGAATTATAGGATCTAGTTTTTTGAATCATGGCTTCAAAGATGTACAAGTAAGACACAATATCAGGTCGCTCCTGCTGTGTGACTGTGTGTGTACTGTTTTTCATTCCAACATAAAGTTTCTGGCCAGACCGCAACAGCTGTGACTGAGTGAATGCCAACACTTCCTGTTTCAAATTAAAAGCCCTCCAGCATTTCATAAACAGTCCAGCCATATACTTGGTTTTGACCTAGAGTTGTTTTTTTTTTATGTTTTATGAATCATGGAGAAAGTACTTTAAGTATATTGAAAATAAAAATTGCTCCATTCAAACGTATCTTGTTTCAAATTACATTTGAATTTTCACAGGTCTATTAAATACCTGTTGCAAGATACTCTAAAATAATTGAAATACACATTTGAAACAAAATTAATACAAGTATCAGAAACACTGCCCAACTCTGATCACTGTTTTGCATTGAGGCTCCATACATGAAGTCAAGGTAATGTTATCGTGATTGAGAATCTCTGGTTGACTTTGAGAGAAAACAAAAAATCACACCTAGATTTTTTACAGTTAGTTTGATGTTCAGTTACAGATTTATTTAATTACTTGAAGTTTGATATTTAGTTTAGAATTTATATATTTATTACTACTTTGTTTGATATTCAGTTATCGATTGTTCATTTCCAACACTGTCAAATATCGGCCTTTACAAATCCACTATCAGTCAGCCTCTAGTCAGGATATCTTGGTCTCTACTACTGTAAAGACTTTTCAACCTTCCCTTTTTAGTCTCTCAACTTTATGGTAGTGCAGTATTAAATCTCTGCAGTAGTCTTTTGGATGAAGGTTTGATATTGCTCTGTCTTTACTAACCTGTCCTTTTCAATTTGATGATTTACCTTTCCACTTAAGTGTAAGAGAGCAAGTCAGTAAGTAGAAGACAAAGATCAAGAAAGTGAGTTAGTGAATAAGCAAGTCTGTCTACATACTGTTTCTTCACAGGGTTTTGCTGCGTATGTCCACACAGCAAAAGAGGTAGAATAAAGTATGCTCAAAAAGGTCAGACTGTATACCAAAAAAAAACCAAACATTTGATTTCTGAGTGGTCTTTCCCCATGATGCACTGCACAAAAGAAATGGAGGGGCTGCTAACAGCTGGCAACAAAATCAAAATGTACATGGTGTAGAAACAGCTTCAGGAACCTGTCAAAAAACAACTAGAATTACCACCCTGCGGTTGTTTGCCTCTGTGAACCAGTCCAGTTGCAGCAACAGTTTACATCCATGCCTGTCCAGACTCATATGTAGCCATGACAGTTAACAGTGCTTCAAATCTGGATGTTGCTGCAAAGAAGCTACAATTTCTTAAACCCCCAGCAGCACAAATAATGTTTACAATCTCCACAGTTTCAAGGTGAATTCAGGATTAGTGTCACTAATTTAATATCTGATCAAATGTCTCCCCTTCTGTTCTTGAGATATGGTATTAAGTAATGGCCTTTCTTTTTGCAGAACATTATGATGTCACAGTGAAGCTCAATTTTGACCTTTTAAATATAAAAAATCATCACTTCATCATTTTATCCTATTAGACACTTGTGTAAAATATTTGTCATAATTAGCAAATTAATTCCTAAATTATGGACAAAAATATGTTTTGTGGGGTCACAGTGACCTTGACCGCCAAACTTGAATCAGTTCATTCTTGAGTCCATGTGGATGTTTGTGCCAAATTTGAGGAAATTCCCTCAAGGCTTTCTTGAGATATCATGTTCACGAGAATGAGTCAGGCACAAGGTCACAGTGCCTTGACCTTTGACCACCAAACTTGAATCAGTTCATTGTACGAGTCCAAGTGGATGTTTGTGCCAAATTTGAGGAAATTCCTTCAAGGCTTTCTTGAGATATCGTGTTCAACACAATGAGACAGACACACAGTCACAGTGCCTTGACCTTTGATCACCAAATGTGAATCAGTTCATTGTATGAGTCTAGGCGGACATATGTGGACATATGAGTGAGGTGAACGAGATTGTGTACAGCGAGTGCATGAATGGCATGTTTCATGCTTGTGAAAGCACATCTTTGTTGTATCCATACTATTTCAGCAGTACAACCATCATCATATGTAAACCAGACCTTAAATCACACGGGCAATTAACTACTGTAGGAGCAAGAGTGAATGAGTGAGTGAGTCAGTGAACAATGAGCTCACTCATTCACTCAACGCATGAATGACTAAGTGAGCAGTGCGACCGTTTGAGCAACTGCATCAGTCATGTCGACGGTGAGCACAGCTTCACATCTGGTGACGTGATAGATGAGCAAGTGAGGAGAAATGAGGAAGTGAATGACTAATTGATTGATCCGTTGAGTAAGAGGGTGAGCGAGAGGCTGGGTTTGTTACCGTAACCTTCAGTGGCGACAGACACTTTACAGCGTTGGAGAGCAGAGACAAGTGTGTGCGTGTGTATGTGTGTGTGCGTGTCTGAAAGGCACCTCCAGAGGTTTGCATCGATCACTGGATCACACGGGGACACTGAGGAGGTTCAGTCACACCGCGGCTGACAAGCAGAAAAGAGGCCACGGCACACATACTGTACAGCACCTGCACACACACAAATGTGTACCTCACACATGGATTCACCTTTCACACCCCGGCAACGCTGCACACACACGCTCAAAACAAGTATAAACAATGCCTCTTTTGTATGCTCAACCCCTCTTGCACACAAACACACACACCACAGTAGATTAGTGTTTCTGCTGCTGGCCCAGTGTGGGACAGGACACCAACTGGGCCCTCCGCAGATGCTGTTAAATCTCAGAGTCGACGGCTTGTCATCCCTCCTTATAAAGTGACTGCTATGCGATGTAGAAGGATGAGCCCTCAGGTGTTATTTCTGCTCATTACAGCTCACTTCTTTTGGCTGCTTAACGGCTGCATCCACTCCCGACCCATAAGCCTTCTCAGGACAAAAACCACCAGGGAGGTGAACCTAAAACTCTATTAACATAGTGAAAGGAGGAGAAAAAAGGAGGAAAAACTGCTGGTGGTGTTAATATTTTTGGGGCTTGACTGGGTAAAAGGATTAGATGTGGTTTGTGGGATCGAGGTGAAATGTGCTTGTGTTTCAGGGTCACTCCAAGGTTATTTCTGGTTTCCCTGGTGGGCAAACACCTGATGTAAGTGAAAAGAGCATCACTCCCAAGGTAGGACCACTAATTAGGAGTTGCTAGGAGACCATGATTGGTGTATGTGTGCGTGTACACGTGTGCACGTGCTTGTGTATGTCTCTCTCTCTCTCTCTCTCTCTCTAGCTCTCTGTCTCTCTCTGTGTCTCTATTCCTTTTCTGGAGGACCCATCTGGTTGTATAATAAACATCATATGTATGTTCATAGTGACAGGTGTTCTGATGTCTGTGAGGCCCACATAAGGCTTACTGACCAAAAAGGAAAAACATGAAATGTTGGTAATTAAACCAATCAAAACTTAGGGGAAAAAAAACAAAAACATGAAAGATGAGCAAATATTGACACACAGCTTGATCTAAGTATTTCTTCATCAGATGAACTATTAAAGATAGAAAAAAAAATCTAATTTATTCAACTGAATCTCCCAGGAAATTGGGGAATATCTGAAATAAACAAACTAGAAAGTGATTCGTCTGACAAGAGCACTCCAACAATTTAGCATTTCACTCCTACAACATTTATTGTCATGATCAACAGTCAAAACTAGACTGTCCTGACTGCCATGACAGATGACACTGCTTAAAATATGGATGCTGCCGCAAGGAAGCTAGAAATTCTAAAATGTGGATGCTTCACACACATTCTCAGCACATAAGCTCTGCACAATCACCAATATTAGTGTCAGTAATTTAGTTTCTGACCAAATGTCTCCCCTTCTGTTCCTGAGTTATGATGCTGAGTTATGACCAGCAAAGTGTTTCTGCAGAACATTATGTTGTCAAAGTGAAGCTGACCTTTGACCTTTTGGATGTAAAATGTCATCACTTCATCATTTTTATTCCATTAGACATTTGTGTGATTTTCATTTTTACAATTTGCCTATGAATTGTTGAGAAATTCCCATCAGAAGAGAAGATCAAGCTGTTTGTGCCAAATTTGAGAAAATTCTCTCTAGGCCTTCTCAAGATATCTCATTTACAAGAATGAGACAGACGTAAGGTCACAGTGACCCTTGACCTTGGACCACCAAAATCTAATCAGTTTATCGTAGAGATTTGTTTCAAATTTGAGGAAATTCCCTCAAGGCGTTTTTGATATAGCACATTTACGAGACTGGGAAAAATGGACTGATGGACAGACACCTCAAACGCCTCAGGCCACAGTGGTCATCAGAGGCATAAAACAAGCGTAAACATTGATGAAGCAGCAGAAGCAGAGATATTGTCCTTTATTCAGCACAATTTTCTTCCTTGTCAAAATCTGGCAGCTACATTACCCACCATGCTCTCAACCGCAGACAATTTGGTCTGAAATTCAGGTGCATTATTCAGGGTTTCCTTAACATTCATTTATTTGTGGCGGCCTACCATAACACCAGCATTTGCCATCACATGGCATTCTGGACCGGTAATTCGTAACGCTGATGGAATATATATTCTATTCACTTATTCACGAACCACACTCTCGGAGCGCAGCGTGAACTCTGGCTGCAGAACATCAGCTTAATCGTTCATTAATTTGTATAGAAATATAACTCCCTATTTCTTAGAACAACACCCACAAACTGATCGATCAGTGCTCTACCCCGCGACTCAAAATCAACAAACTGCTGCTGCCTCCTCGTCAACAACTATATACACTGTTATGTTAGCCTCAGGCTGCTAGCCTCAAGCATGGGGAGTGGGCTACAGAGATCTGCCAGCCTCACCTCTAACACCACACCCTCCAATTTCTTTTTGTTGCACTTTCAAACTTGTGGTCTTCCGCCGCAACTGACGCTTTATCGATGTTTATCAAATTTTGTGCAGTCACAAAAGACTTGTACAACTTTTTTCACATATGCAGACCTGGAAACACACTGATGTTTAAAACCAGTGTATTTCCCCTTTAAATATATCTTCTTGTAGATATATGGCGCTGTGAGCTGATGGGACTCTTCTGGAGTTTTTTAAAAACATTAGCCTGTGTATACTGTACTGTATGTGTGTGTGTGTGTGTGTGTGTGTGTGTGTGTGTGTGTGTGTGTGTGCGCGCACGCGCGTGTCTGTGTGTGAGTGTGTGCGCGCGAGCGTCTGTGTGCGTGATTACATTCTGGCCATCTGGTCAATGGATAGATAAATTATTTCTGATCATGCACAACTTGTTTGGGGGCCTTCCCAAAGTTCCAAACTGATTTATGTGAGAGCGTGACTCCCGCAGAAGTTGACTTTTGCGTCATCCTTTCGACAAAGCGAGAGAGAGAGGAGAGAGAGAGAGACAGAGGGTGAGAGAGAGGGAGGGCGGGATGAGGCTCGTCCTGAACCTTGTCCAAACTCTGCAGGCTGCCACGATGAAGGGTATATTTTTTATCAAGGTCTGCCAGCCAGGCTACTCTGACAGTTCTATCCTCTGCCAAAACACAACACGGAGAGAGTGAGAGTGAAAGAGAGGGAGAGTATAGAGAAAGATGGAGAGTGACAAAAAAAACCGAGAAAAAACAAGAGGACGATCTTGTCATCTGATTTTTGCCACTCACTGACACTCAGCGTTTGACACAACTTTTCAGATTTGGTGAACACACTGCAGGGAGCCCAATGATTCACAGAGCAGATTTCTATATAAACTGTTCAATCAATCACAGAAATTACATAATACTCACATGCAGCCAATTCAGCCAATAAAATCCGTTTTCCAAAAAGGATGTCTAATTTTACACTGCCTACTTTGAACACAGCATGGTTGACTCCCTAACTCTGTTGCAGGAAATGAATGCAGCAATGCCCTGTTGTGCTACATAGTGTAGTGTGTACAGGTCTATTAGCCAGGACAGCCTGTTCTATTGTTATTGATGCTCTTATTTAGTTAGACATAATTGAATTCCAAAATACAATATCACTCATTCATCATGTTGAGGGTTGACATTTCTATCAGGTTATTGATGCACATTCAAGTGAATTTAGTTAAAGTGTCAAAGCTTACATAGATGTGGAAAATGTGTCGTTGGCTAAATATGATCATGATTTTGGTTAGAGGCACAGAGAGAGGAGTAAAGCATAGAGGCTGCACAAAATGCTATCAGCATCACTGCCTACACGTGTAATCCTTATCCATTTGTGAAATAAACGTTTGGAGCTTAATCATACTAAGTCACGTTTCAAGCGCGGCTGACGCTCTCTGACCGTCGCTGAATCAGTGATGAACCTCTGCTTTAAATCACTCACACTAAGCAAGCGAGAGGAAGAATAGGCAGGAGAGTTTGTTGCACAAGGTCTCAATTTTTGTGAAATCAGAAGAGTTTTGATAGTGAAATGTAAGCTCTTTTTGAAGTTTTCCTCCACCTCTAACAAATGCCATGTAGTTCACGTTTCATCTTTATCTCAGAGGCCGAATTCAGCGGGCCTCTTTTCTCCCATCGCCCTGGTGCAGTGTCAATTAAAGGCCTGTGTTATTCTATATCAAGAGCCTGTAATCGCAGCAAATGCCATATTTGTGATGTTCAATTGATCCTCGAGGGGGGAATTTGTCTTTCAGTCTGGCCCCATTCACACTGCAGTGGCGAGGGGGGGGGGGGGGGGGGTCCCCTCCTCTAAAAACCCCTCAGCAGTACAAAAGGGGTTAAGTCTCATCTCAAAGATGCGAAAGGAGAGGGAAGGCCCTGCAAGGACAAACTATCGATCCTCTCCTGGGTGTACTGCCAGTGTTTCATACAGAGGTTCATAATTTCCACTGAATCATACCTCTCTTTCTCCCTCTGTCCCCCTTGTCTTTTGGCCTCTCTCCTCTTCTGTTGCCCTAAAATGTGACCAGAGGTGTGAATTATGTAAGCCCAAATGCATGTCATTCACCTCTGAAGTGTGAATTACAGTGTCCTGGCTCGCTATGAACTGATTATACACATCTGCTCCTGTGCTGGCAGTACAATGATATTAGTTACTTCAGTGGTTTCAAAAATGAGCTGCAGGGACCTCTGGGGTTCTTGAGGATGATGCGGCAGGTTCCCAGCAGAATGAGGGATTGTTAAAATTCACATCTGTGTCATTTCATATTAACTGCCAAAAAGAGAGGGTTCAGATAACTGGTTTAAGTGTCTACTGGTGGGACCTGCACACAAATCACACAAATAAATACCCTCATAAAATAGCACTATAGGAAAAGTAGCGGTCCTCCATTCAGAATTCAGTTTAAGTAGAAAAGTATCGGACATTTAATCGACTTAAGTGTAAAAAGTAAAAGTACTCATTATGTTGCTCTTGTATTTCAATGCTCAGGAGCATTTAATACTCAATGCATTGACCTCTAAGCATTACATCATTTTAAAATGGTAGGTGATCCAGTTATACTGGCTCCTATTACTTTCAGTTACAGTTGTCCATCTTTAAATTTAAAATCATTTTCATTAACTTCTTATTTGCTTTGTATTAAAAAAAAAAGAATATTGCTAGATTTTTCAGGGTACATTGTGATACAAAATATATCTCTTGATACTTTGAAATCTCTAAACTATTGTAAACTACTAAAATAAAAAAATATTAAATGAACTACAGTTACAATAAAAATAAATAAAGTAGCTACTGTCATAATAAAGTTAAATAAAATACTGTTATGATGAAGTTCAATAAAAATACTGTTCTAATAAATAAAAAAAAAGTATTGTTATACTAAAGTTTAATAAAGTATTGTTATAATTAAATAAGTCAAAGTGGAACCTCTGGTGCTTTTATTTTGAAGCACCTGACTCATCTCGGGACGGAAATGTTGGTGTTTTTGCTGTGAACTTGAACATTTCGGTCAACAGTTAGATGGTAGCAGTTTGCAGAAAGTTAAACTGTTGCCGCTGCACCTTTAAACATGAGGATTTATTTACTGTGAGGTCCAAGCACACTAATAACTCTCAAGTTCATATATGAATTTTATTTGCAAGTTACACTGGTGCTCCATGGTCACAAAATGTAACTAAGTAGTCACAGTCTGGAGTCCTGCAGGTAAAAAAACACACAGCTCATCTGTTTACACTATCGTTAAACTCATAAAGTTAAACTGTTACCATGGCAACGTTAAATGTGATGATTTATTTACTGTAAGCTCAAAACAAACTAACAGCTCTCCAGTCCATATAGCAATAATATTTGCAAGTCATGGTGGTGCTCTATGGTCACAGAATACAATTAAATAGTAGCAGTCTGGAGCCCTGCAGATGAGACACACGCTTCACCCACTCACACACTATCACTCAGGAGAAAGTGATTTGGATGGGCGGAGGAGTGTGTGTGACCTATCATGTTTGTAAGTCTTCCTTTGTGTGTGTGTGTATCTGTGAGAGGGAGAGAGCGACAAACGAAACACTGAAGCACGTCTCATACCGGTGGATTAGAAAAACAATGACACAATTTATACTCAGTGTTTGAGATAAAGTCATAGTCAGTCGCAATACATGAAGTATCTTCCATACATTGCTCACCCCCGCTTCAAGTAACTAGTACGAGGGTTCAAATAAATGTAGTGGATTAAAAAGTACAATATTTCCAATGAAATGAAGTGGGATAAAGGGACAAAGTTCTTGAAAATGAAAGTACTCAAGATGAGCACAAGTACCTTCGAATTGTACTTAAGAGTAGTACTTGAGTAAAAATACTTTTACTTTCCACCTCTGGTATCCACCAATTACCATTGTGAATACCACCACCCTTCAAATAATGAAATGTCTACCAATGACTCATCTTTACCAGCTACACCTTTTCAATAGGTTGATGTCTTTTTTTCTTGATTCATTCATACATTTTTAGACATCAGATTATCCAGGAATCATTAAGTAAAAACTCAAGATTAAAAGGGTACTTCAGGGGCGTAGGTGGCGTGGTGAGTGGTGCCGGCGCCCAATGTGCAGAGGCGATGCGTCGCTGCAGCGGTTGCGGGTTCGACTCCAGCTTGCGACCATTGCATGTCGTGCATTGCCTAACGGTGATGTCACGGTGTGCAGACACATCCTGGAGTACACGTCTACGTCACTACAGCATGGTAAGATGATAAACCGCCAGACAAAACAAGATGTTCATGGGGTGGTAAGTTGCTCCAAATCGAAGCAGCAGAGACCATGATATTATATATCTAGTCTTTAGTATGTGTCTCGTTCCACCTGTGCTCAAACCTACATTTCCCATAATACAATTCAATAGTGTCTTTCATAAGAGACACTCCGCCTCAGACTGCAGGTAAGAGTGGCCCCAATCTGATTTTCTTCTCCTGACAGTGTGAACAGCACAAATCACATGATATCTGATCTTTCAAGTCCAATTTGGGCCACTTTCATTTGTGCTCCTACATCAGATACAGGTTGGAATTTTTTGCAGTGTGACCTCAGTTTGAACAGTCATATCGAAATTGATGCACCTTTTACCTCACTCACTGATGGGTCGCCTGAACTGAGTGTCTTGCCACAAGAGTCCTTTAGAGAGTCGCTGACAGATGTAGTTAAAAGCAGAAAATTTGGATGAAGTGTGTTTCAGTGATGTCATTCACATCACCATCCTGCCACTCCTGGCTCTGACTTTGCATCCACACACACCTCTGTCTTTCTCTTTGTTATTATTTGTTCACGGACTTGCTGGCTTCTACTGCAGATCAACCTATAAATGAAACCCAGTGTATTACATACATTTATTTATTTGTGGCAGTTCGCCACAATATCAACAATGAGCACTGCCAAGAGACTACTGTTGTGGGAGAGTGAGCTCGCACCCGGGGACAGTTGGTGAGAGTCCGCCTGCACACTCAGTGGCAGGGTTAACTGCTAGCATCACATGGCTAACATTATGCTTCATAAAAGAATCAATTTAACAACAGAGTCAAGCCGTTCCTGTGTCTGTGTGAGTTTGTTGGGATCGACTGCCGGCCCATTTAGCCGCTGCTACTACGTTAGCATGGGAGGAGAGTGGCTTTGGAGACAGTGTTTTAGTGCTGCATCTAATGCCTGGTATGCATTACACGATATCAGCCCGATTCTGACCCGACGCAGCGACGTATGGTGTCAGCATGAGTGTCGTACACAATAATCCATCGTTTCATCTCGTGTAGTGTGTCATAGTTAACGACACCTGACACAACGTCTAGGACACCTCATGACGTTCCAACAGAAAGTCTAGCTTGTTTGCAAGTTTGATTTTCTTTTTGTCGTTTATGACTGCTTCCATCACAGCCGTCACTTTGACCAATAGGAACACAGAGAGATTTCCTGCTGTAGACAACTGTACATCAATAACAGGGGCAAAAAAGGGAAAAATGATGGTGTGAAACAGCAGAAGTACTTTAGCATCCTGCTGAGTACTGCCATTACCATCAATCTAGCAAACAATGTTATTTCTTCATAATGGAGGACATAAAGTAGGGAATTTAATAAATAGTGGCTTTTGCTTACCACAACTGCACAGACTACCAGCTTCATTTGAAACAGACTACATAATAAACAGTCGGTTATTTATTATTCCCTCTGTATTTTTATATTTCCACTTTTTATTTGCTCCCGTTGCCTTGAAAAATTATTGCATCATGCCATCAGTTCAAACTCAACACATCCTGTATCTGTTTCAAATTAAAGGACCCATATAACTTCAGTTGAGAGAATCCCTTCATTTTTTAAAAAAGACTTTTATTGTGAAATTTTCAGAACGGGCAGATAAGTCGTGTAGTGTGCATCAGGCATAACCTGTGTAACGGCAGCAACAGAGTTTGCTGATGTGGCAGGGAGTTGGGGCGGACCCCCAGGTCAGCTACCACCACGAATGCAATCAAATTTTGTGGGAAACACTGAAACGTAAACACTGACTTCAGTGGCCTCCATGTTTACTTCTGTATGTCAGCGTGCTGCATGATGTCTCTGTAACTGTTAAGCACAAAGATTTGCAGTGTAAACGTAGTCCTAAATATCTACTTTGTTTGATAGTCACAACTCCAGTTCGTTGAGAGGTTTCTGTTGGGCTGATGACATCATCAGGGTCACTTTCTCAAACTTTTTGAAAGGTCCCTCCAGACCTAAATTAGATATTACACAACTAATTTACAGACTGGGTAGTACTACTCCTTATGAGTAAACTGAAGTATGTGTGAAAAATCAGTGGAGTGTCCCTTTAAACAAACATAAACATAACCCTGCTTAGCTGCACCCCCAAGTTGGGAAACACTGATTACCCTAAACCATAAATAGTTTTTAACTCCATGGACTATTAAACAATGGAAAACAACAACAACAAACAGCTGAATCTGACTGTCAGTTTCAGCTATGTGGGGAGATTTAAGGAATACGTCACCCACAAAATGACCCTTTGTACATCAGTTACTGCCGTGCCGTGCCACCGATGCCGTGTTACTTTAAATACGTAAAGAAAACTTTGATTTTCTCACATACCTCCTTGGAAAACAGCAAATACATTGATTTATTAGTTGACTATAAACCAAACTTGGATAATACTGCAGCAGTTGTGTGAGAGTTTGATATGGGACCACGTTTAACAACAGCAGAACTGTATCAAAACATCAATTCACAATCAATAAATCAATATGTTCACTATTTTCCATGGAGGCTTGCAAGAAAAAGTTTTCACGGTAGGACCAAATGTCATGTTGTGGGTGAAGTGCTCCTTTAATGTGAGTCCTCTGCATGTGGAGCTAAAAACCCCATATCAGCACCATGGACAGTGCACCGCTCTGCAGCAGGATGGAACTGTTACACAGGTCTGCACCTGACCTGTGTAAATTTGAAGTATAACATCAGATCCACTGATAATCCTGTTTAATAACCCTATCGATACTTAATATTAATGCAGGCTGAAAAAAACACAGCAAAAGTTAATATCTATAAGATCTTATGGGGAAGTTGTACAGCAGCATTATAGGAGATAAATAATAGACTAAAGTAAGAAAAGGTCAGATTACAAGTCCCACATGGAGCATTAGAGAAGCATCTATTCTGATGCAGGGACAGCTGTGAGTTCACCCTGCAAGTAAACAGTGCGTACAGTACTGTGGGGTTTTTTTTATTTTTTTTTACACATCTGGACAGATTAAGGGCAAGAGTACAGTAACACCGGGTCCCCCCTTCTCCCACTGGTTCTTTAAGCCGAGCAGGGTGCAGACCGGACCTGCTGGGGAACAGTTTGGAGCAGCAGCAGCAGCAGAAAGGGGAAGTTGCACCGCCCCGGTTCAGGCAGCAGGGCTGATAAAAGCTCAGATAGTGATTGAAAGTGATGGTAAAAGGATTTAGCCTGGGCATTAACAGAGAGAGAGAGAGAGAGAGAGAGAGAGAGAGAGAGAGAGAGAGAGAGAGAGGGAGGGAGAAGGAGGGAGGGTGATATTTTCCATAAAGCCTTTTTTTTCTCTCTTTCTTTCTGCCCTTGAGCATCCCGGGTAAACCCGAGCTTGTAAAGTGGGAAGAGGAGGAGGAGAGGGGGGAAGAAGGGCGGGCACAAGCCTTTCCTCAAAGTCAATATTTTATACTTTTGATACTCCTTGACGCTGGATTTCAGTCCTCTTTTCCCAGCCGTTTCCAGATCTAGGACACCGATCTACCGGGCGCAGCCATCTACGGTGTGATAAAAAAGTATCCGGCAGAAGGCAAAAACAAACAGCGAGCCGGGGCAGGCAGATAACGGGAGTACAGTGAGGACCGCGGCGGGGAGCGAGTACAGTGGATGATCGGGGGGGGATCTTTTTTTTTTTGAAACCCAAAGAGGGAGACGTACACCAACGCCACACAAAGTGCTGACCTGTCTTGCGGATGCATGTTAGAAGTAAGTGCTTTATCTGATTTGCTAAAAACATCTCGCAACACGATGCAGTTAGCTAAAGCTCTTTGAAGTCTGCACCGAGAAGCTGCTCTGAGTGCTCTGACAATATCCGGACCACTCCGGGATAATCAGAGTGCTGGGGGGACTTTCGGCTTAATTTACACCGTTTCAGACAAACGCATTAATGCATCTGTTTCTAAATATACTCCCTGCATATAATGTGAGCGATGCTGCGCAGTGGGGTGCACTATACTGTAGAAAAACTGACACACCCCTACAACACTGTCAGAGCCGGGAAATAGCTTTGGCGACTTCACTTGTCAGCTGAACTAAGTCAGAGTCCACAGGGCTGTGTGGGATAGGTTGTGCAAGGACCCGGCTGCTGTCAGTGTGGGATGACAGTCGGATTATGATCAACGAGGGCACGGTGCAAAAAAAAAAAAAATGTCAACCATATTTATTCATCTATTCATGTATTCAGTTGAAAATCGAATTACAATTAAATTAAGTGAATAAATCCGGCATTAATGCTACTTCCAGTTCAGTTTTTTTTTGCTTAAAGTTTATTATTAAATGAAAGACAGTGTGCTGAAGTAAGTCAGCGTAGTGAATAGGCCTGCTATCAATAAACTCCCAAGGAAATTACACTTGATTAAAGAGAATGAAGTTGGTTTGTGCGTAAAATTCTCTCTCCTTTTTGGCACATTTTCTCATATTCTAAGAACATGTTTAATAAAGGCTGTTAAATGTCTTCATCATATTGATATTTTGTTTCAGTGCAATTATTAAGAAAACATCTGTAGCCCACTCTTCACCTCCAGCACAGGAGAGCTCTAGGAGCAATTACAACTCTGGCAAGCACAGGCGGCACCCGGCAGCAGCACGTGTTTTTACGCACAAGGTTATCCACACAATGCGGCGCTTTTTAGTGTCTATTAAATGTGCAACTCTTCCTGTTAAATATCACCGAATTGCACAGCATGTTAGAGGCGGGTTTAACCAAACTTGCCCTCCTCAACTTGCTGTGCCACACATTCGCATAAAAGTTCTCCCCCTGTAGTCTGAAGATAACTGTGATGTTTTTTTTCTCTCACTTTCCAAGATTAATTACCGCAAGTTACTACATAATAATTAAGGAGTTAATTATGCCACAAAATAAGAACGCAACCCACTCATCCTGCATGTATTTCAAAGACCCGACATTAAACTTTTATTCATGCGAAAGAGAAATACCGTGCAGGATACATTTCATCTCAAGCCGAGCACTGAAAAATTATATCCCTGCATTTACAGTAAGACTCAGGATGTGCTGAATTGATGAGGATACATTACTCATCACACTAACTCCCTACTTCGCTCACATTTGTCCTCATTTCGCCCCCAGGACAATCAGGAGGAGCTCGGCCAGTGTGAAACGTCCAATGGATATACCTGAAGACGCAGCGACTTCTCCTTCATCCTCCCCGACCAGCTCCACTGTCTCCCAGCAGGACACCGCTCTCTGAGCCATGGATCCGCGTTAACATCTCCCACCCAACTCCCTGCAACACTATGGTTAAAGTGTATGCCGAGATCAATCTCTGTAACATTATCTGCCTCTCCACCCACTGCCCATCTTCCTCAGGAAGTCAGCCGTCAAAACAAGAAAGCGTCCCTCTCTCGGCTGTCTGGGGGCCGTCAATATCTGTGAAGAGACACTGAGCGAAAGTTGCCGATACAGTGTTCTCCTGTCATCTGGGAAATTTATCAGCCTGGAGGCGAGTAGTGTCAATTTACCTCCACCTCTCCATTCGCAGTACAGCAGTATGGTGATGGGGTTGTCCACTGTTTCCTTATGATCACCGCTCCATGCGCGTCACCTCTCCTCTGAGCTCCGTGGCCCCCTCACCCTGCGCCGGACCCCGCTCCAAACACCCCCCCAGCCTGCCATGCTCCTCCAGGCCGTGTTTCTGCTGCTGCTGCACTGCTTGGCCTCCACTCTGGGCCAGTACGAACTGTGCAAGTCCCTGTTGAGCACGGATGAGGGCTCGGTGTGGGAGCATCACGCGTGCCAGCCAAAACCCGCGTCCATGAAAGACTACATGCGGATCAAGGTGGATCCGCCCGGAATCACTTGTGGAAACCCGCCCGAGAGGTTCTGCACTCTGGTGAGTTCATGTCCTGACTTATACAGCATATTTTATACATTCAATAAAAACTTGAAATGTATAGAAATACTAATATTTAAAAGTGGTAAGCCTGCACACAACGCAAACATGCTCTACACTTGCAGAAAACCTTGGTTAGTATTCAGTAAAATATAGTGTAAAAAGTTGAAAACTATTATGTTTTAAAATCAGCAAGGTCACAGGGTCATGCAATTGAGCTGAATAGTGACAACAGGGAAAAGTAATGACAGGGGGAAAAGGTCTAATTAAAGTCAGAGCAGGATTCACACTACAAAAGCTATAGGGAGCTAAAAGGGATGACATAAGTGCAATGACTTGGCAGGGCTCAACCTCTCTCGCAGAGGTCCGGAGGTGTTGTTTACATTAGTATGGACTTGGCAGCCTGGGATCCGGTTTGATTTGGGCTTCTAGAGGACCTCACATTTCCTCTGGTAAAATGCATATAGCGGGACCTTTTTAGTTCCAAGGACACTGAAGGGTGAGCTGCAGGAAAACTCGTTAAAATGTCTGCTACAGCAATATTTAACACACTTTAGCCTGCAGGCTAGTTCCCATCCCAGCTAATGTAAGTGTAATAATTTGAAATAAGGGTTATAAAATCATTGTAATCCTAAGAAGACTGCAATTAAACTTCCCCCTGCCTCTTCAGAGGAAAGTTTTATATTTGAGGTTTGACTCATAAAGATTTGACTCAGTGTGTGTGTGTGTGTGTGTGTGTGTGTGTGTGAGAGAGAGAGAGACTTCAAGTTCGTCCTCTTGATGATTGCCAATGACTGTCCACTCACTGAGCTGGCCAGTATTGAAGGTGCCAGACCTGTCTCAACAGCCATGAGTAAAGATCTCACAACAAGTGTTTCTGGAGAGTGTTTAAGCTTGTCTACGTCACATTGTACAACCATGTCATGTTGTTAATTAGGTGTTTGTATGCCATGTGACTGGAGATCTGTTACCTTTAGACAGATTTTGCAAACAAGCAACCTCCCCCCTGTCTCCCTCCCTTCCTCTCACTGAGACTAATAACAGTACTTGGGTCATTTGACAGGAGCAGGAAAGGATATTGTGCACCTTGGATACCTAATGGTTAATGATTTGTTTAATGTAGAAGGAGCGGAAACCACTGTCGTCTTGAGAAAGCCTCTCCGATGACTTTCTCTTGAGACGGGAGACGGACGGAGGCGGGGGGGGTGAAGAGAGATGCTCGCTGCCATAACGTATTGACGTCTGCCCCCTAATGGCCCCAGCCTGGAAACTTCTATAACTATGTTTCTGAGTGAGCAATGATGAAATATTGATGGGCTCCTTAATGGGCTTCCTTACAAGGGTTGGCCAGCGTTGCTCCATCCCAAGGATCCAGAGTGCGCTGCTAGGCTGATGAGAGAGAACGAAAGAGGGCGGGACAGGAAGGAGGCCGGTCTTAGTCAGCACTTTTGCATCGGACGGGGTCTTTATAGTGGAAAGTTCTGGTTCCTCTCAGGTCATTTGTGGCTGTGGGGATTGAACCAGGCCCCCTAGTGCACCAGCTGGGGATTTAGGGAGCGAAGAAGCTGTGGGATGAAAGTTTACTTAAGAAGTGAGGGATGTCAGACTCAAGTCCTACATAATGAGGGAGCAGAGCGGGTTTAATGCTGTCACTAGATAATTATTTGACAAATTTTGGGCTATTTAGGATCCTATTAAGCAAAAAGTTGCTTTTCCGGCATGTTACAAGCCATATTTTTGTATTTAACTAACAGAAAATCTCAGCATTTTGGGTTAAAAAACACTACATATTATTTTCTCCTAACAGAGGACACCTCAGCAAGGCCATTACACCGCTTCCGTCTTTTTTTGGACCCACCGACGGCGTATTACTTGAGGGTTATTGGTATACAGATCATTTATTTTCAGGCAAGCAGCATTTTTCCCCCCTCCTCATGCCCCTGGATTTGGCAGCTTTACAGAAAAGCTGGTTTCTTATCTAATTGGTGTACATTTACATTCACTCATTCAGCAATCCCACAAGTCAAGGGAAAGTCGGGGCACTGGAAAAAAAAAAAAAAAGACTGCATCACCCAATGCGCAGAGCTGCTCATCCTTAATAAGACTTGAGACATACTGCGGAAGATGCAAAATAATTTTTTTCCCCTCTTCTTTCACCCTATGAGTGCTACCGTGTGTTCCTAAAAACTATGGGAGAATTCACTTATTTGGGGGGAGTTTGATGTTTGAGGCATACTGTAGCTTTCCCTGCTTGCATAGGTTTACAGTAGCTTTTGGTCCCTCCATCTCCACGGGGACGCATTTTTTCCTCACTCAATTTATCTCTCTCATTCCCTGGAAATGCAGCATCCTTCCTCCTCAGCCAAAAAGGCCAGCATGTTGGCTTCTTTCAACATGACAGGCTTCCAGCACTTTGACAAAGATGCTACTGTAACTAGTGCCGTGTTAGGAGCTTCAGTAGTTGCTTTGTAGTTTCTCTGTATGATAGCTACTATAGAGTCTTAGCTTGCAGTTGGGGATGATGGAGTAAGGAGGTATGAGGGGGGTGAGGCAGTGTGTTGCAGAGGGGGATAGCTAATGATGAGGGAGAGGTGAGGAAGATCCAAGCTTAGCTAAGCAGAAAGATGAAATCAGACCACAGTTCCACAGTAGTACACACAGTGTCGATATAAAAATGCATTCAAAAAGGTCTCGCTGTGCTGTTGTTTGTTATTTCGCTTTTTGGTTTTGAACCGAAACCTTCAATCAACCGTCTCCCTTGGGTACCGAGAACAGAGAGCAGCCGAATGCAAATGGGATGCGTGCATGTGTACGGGAATGTACAGTGTGCTGTGACGTTAGCGGGACCAGCAGGGGTGTGTGAAACATGTGCACGGGTTGGCCGACAGCGCACGGTAGTATGTCTAAGAAAGACAAAAAAAACACACACACCTTCCTGTTCCACAACACATTTGCCCGTTTTAGAAGGTAGAAATCAGCCAGCTCTAAAAATAGACATGAGAAGAGAGAGAAGCCGCGCAGCAGCGGAAGGGGAGCATGCAGGAAGGGGAGGAAGATGGCAGCTGGTAGCGTGGATCAGTGCTTCCCAGACTGGGCCTATGGCCATACTTCATACTCCCTGCCCAGTGTAGACCTGCCAGGCCCGGCCTGGCCTGCCCTGCCCAGCAGTGGGCCATCGAGGCCATGCAAAAGGGCCACTCACACCCAGCAACGGGCCATCCCTGATGCCCTTCTCTGGAGTAAAAGCCAGCCCAGGTGGCCTGTGTCCTAATAATACACCCACAGAGGGGGATCTGGGCGCAGCACGAGCAGGTTTGACAGTACAGAGTGTAATTAACGAAGGGAACAGAGAGAAAGAAACAGATAGCTAAAGAGAGCGACAGAGAGAGTGACTGTATGAACAAGGGAGGTGGGGGAGGGTGTAGTGATGTAATGGCATGGCTTGCTTCCCCATTAGGACACAGTTGAAAGTGATCAGAGAGTGTTTAGATGTGTTGGCAGAACAGGAGGATAGTTATAAGTGAGATTTATCCCTGACTAAGGTGATACTAAGAGGGATTGGCCGCAGGGGCTTAGACAGCCTGAGGTGAACTTAGCAAACTGCCTTGTCTCGCCCATCAGGATCTCAGGACTGATGGCTGTTTGGAGAGGAGAGACCACAAGGACAGAAGCTACAGAGCCAGTAATTGTGTGTTTGTGCATGTGTGAGAGATGGACTGGCAATAACATTTGAGTGATAATTCAAAGGGAAATTTGTACCTGGTTGTTATTATCATATCTGTGTCCCTCATGACTACTATTCATGATGAAATTCTACTCACCACCTCCACTGTGAAGATTTGGGAAATACAGACAGGTGTGAGGAAACGTGAGCATATTACAGTAGCTCTCCAACAAAACGTCAATGCAACAGAATCCGTCTCAAAAATACAGACAGAAAGCAGTCCCCTGGAAATACCTGCAGACAAGTATTTGAGGTCATTTCTGTTATTTAAAATGTTTGGAAAGCTGCTGGAGATTCACAGTCTTTGCCACAATTAAGGCCCTGTCTACATGGATACAGACATATTGTAAAACTGATAAGGTCCTCGATGCTGTAGCCTTTCGTCCACATGCAAAAGGAGTTTAAGGTCACTATAGCAAAGTAAAACTCTTGTTACTGTGTATTCATGTGGGCATGTAAGACATACTGTTTGGGAAACAATGATGTCAACTCCTTAACTGGTACATGCCCATTGTTGCTTTGCATAATGAGCATGTACCAGAAACAGCACACATTAATGGCAGACTACTGGTTTGTTTCCGTTTTATTAACACTGCTTGGTCTAACAACTACTTTATAATGGAACTTAGTATTGCTGCACCACTTCACAGACGAACGGAGGCGTCTGCTGTACTCAGTGTTATTTGGTCCACCTCAGCATCATGGGTGGATTACTGAACGAGCCAGGACATGGGGCCCAAAGTTTCAGGGGATGCCCTGGCCTTCACCTGCAAAATGTCACTTAAATTAATACTTAGATCGGGCCCAAAAAATCCAGCTCGACTACACCCGAGCCCGTGCATGTTCTGTTCGAGCCCGGCCTGGCCCGTCCCTTTAGCTGTAATTATGAGCCCGAGCCCAGTTTAAACCGGACATTTTTTTTAAGGATACAAACATGGACACTGAAGGCTGATTCTCATCTTTCTTTCCATGGCAAGCCTTCGTCATGTGCCTCTTAAGTGTCAAGGTTCCCATCTTTTTGCTGTCATATACCAGCATCATGCTGCACATGGTACACTCGACGAAGCTGCCACACACGTTGTGACCGTCAACAATTCACATGTGCATGGCCAGTGGCGCTGTCAAAGGCGTGCCACCATAGCGTAGGTCTATTATGAGGAGCCTGACCTGTCTGAACCCGAGGATTGTGGCGGGAAATTACGGCCTGACCCGGCCCACGGGTGCAAAACAGCCACAATTGACCAAAAACAACATTAACTGATGTCAATGAGACATAAAATGACTTTAAAGATACACAATATGACCTCCAGGAGACAATGCAACTACAATGAGACACAAAATAGCCACAAGGAGACACAAAATGACTTCAAAGAGACAGAAAAAAAAGAGGCAAAACCACCACAAAGGCTGTGCCTCTGTCACAAAAGTAGAGGTGTCGAGGCCTTTGCCATATCTGTGCCCAGGGGCCCATCGTCTCATAACCTGCACACACTAATTGTCCACTGTTTAAAATCTGCCAGATGGATCAGTGGATAATCCAGAACCAGACGACTGATCTAGAGATCATCTCCACCTACTAGTTTTTGTGTTCCAGTGTGGACGGAGATATTTTGTAAAACGAAAGTCATGTGGACAGTTTTTTTTTTTAATGGAAGGGGAAAATATCCGTACACATGTAGACAGGGCCCAAGATTGTTCCTTGAGTTGTCAACATTCCCCAAAGTTGTACAAGTAGAAATGTGGGCTCTAAGAAGAACTATCAGCGAGGAGCATCAGTCTCTACGGGGATACACTGTGTGTTTAAGTCAGACTCAAGGTGTTTAAGATGATTGCTATTGATTTAAAACCCTCTGAAAATCTACAGCAGACACATGCGCTCATTGCACCCACTAACAGCGTTCTTCCTGTAGTCTGTATTTTACAAAAGCCTGTACAATAGAAGTGGTGAGAAAACGCTGTCATAACCAAGAAACGTGATAACACTGAGGTTGAGAAATACCATAGTTTCCCTTTAACACCTCTAACACAGCTCCTCAATTAAAGGGGAAGTCTGCTGATGTTACACGTCACAGTCTTTTTAGGTGTTGGGAAGTACGACTGCATATGTGAAAAAAAAAGTTGTACAAAACCTGTTGTGTCTGCATAGGGAACTGTGCAAAGTCTGATAGGTTGCCTCAAGTGATGTCACATGAGTCAGTGTCAGTCAGGGCTGAAGACTACAAGTGTGAGAATAAAAAAAAAAAAAATCTATTGGTGTGGAGTCAGAAAAGAGCAAACCTCTCTGATTTCTGTAGGCCCCTCCCCATCGCTTTTAAAGGCTCGGGGCTCGACGCTACATTAGCCACTACTAGCATAAAACACCTGCATCTCTGATTGAACTGTTGGTGCTTGAGTTGTATTGTAGGTTATGAAGGTACCAGGTTTTGACAAAGAACAAGAATACATTGAATAAAATAAGAGGATATCTCTGGTTCTGTTGCTGCAGGATGTTGATCCTTCCTTTCTCTTCTGTTTTTAAAACTGCCCATTGTAAGTCTGAGAATGTTCCGGGAGTTCAATGCTAAATCAGTGCAGTACTTTTTAAGAAACACATGAAGTATAATATAAAGATCTCTGTTGCACAATTCACGTCATCCGTCTCAAAGCTTAAAATCCTTTCCCAGCTCGTCTGCCTCCCTTTATCTACATCTCCTTTGTGTTTGGTTTAGATTTAATAACAGACATCAATAAAAGATAATAGCTTTTACCTGAATTCACCTCATCAGTGCAGGGAAAAAAAGCATCTCTTCCTGATATTTTGTTCTGTCAGTGCTCTGTCTCTGTTGTAAGCATTACCTGAATTCTAAGATAAGTTCTTAATATAACTCGTCCTGGTCCGACTGTGGTGATCTGAGCAGGACAAGCTCTGCTGCTGCTTTGGAGCAGCATGGTGTCCCTGCTCTGTCCTTCTTCTCTCCTCCTCCAGCACAGTCACACATTGCCTACAGTAAACATTTACTTTTGCTTGCACGCACGCACACACACACACACAGACACACATAGACATAAACAACACCCGCCCACGCAAACACACACCTAAGACACATTTACACTTGCCGACTGCTGTTTTGTGAGACATTTTTACAGCAAGCGAATAATCGCTGTTTCAGGTAATCAAAGTAAAAAGGATCTGTAATTCGATACATCACTTATACACACTTATGTTCAGTATGTACATTTTATTGGCAACACGCGCGCGCGCACGCACACACACACACACACACACACACACACACACACACACACACACACACACACACACACACACACACACCATCTTCACTCAGGGTAACATACCTCCAGTATGATGGAAAAACCTCCAACAAAATAAAAGATTAACGTTATAAGTGAAAAAGCAATATCCCTTTCTCTTCCCCTCTGTGGCCTTTTTAATGGGAGGGTCATTTCATTCGATATTTCTCCAAAACAAAATAAATTGTGCTCTCTGAGTGTGTGTCCCTACCTTTATTCCCCTTGCTAGCAATATAACTTAGAAACTTCTATAAGTGGAGGAAGAAATAAAGAGGCGAGAGAGGGCACGGCAGTGACAGAAAATATTTTGGGTGAATGCTTGTAAAAGCGATGAAAGAGACGGGAAAGGACAGGCAGAGCACAATTTTTTTTCATGCCTTATTTTCATGTGAATGCATAACGGCAGCTTGTTATTTCTGCAGGCAACCACTAATGTTTTATTACCGCTGTTGTGTTTAAACACTGAAATAACTGGCTTATAAACTGATGTTTGTGTAAGATGATTTCTTAGGAGGTCAGGGAGCTCACTCACAATCAGTCCTCGTAGCCGTAGCGCGAGGCCAACTTTCGCACTTGAGGAGTTATTAATGACTGTTTGGAATCCCATTGTTATCCCGCGAGGGAAAACAAGGAAGTCACTCATCACAGAGGCATCATGGCGGCTGTTGTCGTGGAGACAGGATCCCAGTGAGGATAATTGCTGGAGGGGCTTAGCAGTGCGGGCCACCTGCCGCAGCAGTTGGCCGGGATCTGTGTGTGTATATGTATGTGTGTGGGAGAGTGTGTTTGCGGGCGTGTGTGTATCCTGGCATAGATATAGTGGGCCGGGGCAGAGTAGTGGCAGGAGGCAGAGTGGGATAAGGAGGACAGGGCACACAAAGGGCTTAAACATAACCTCGCGCGTAAGTCTCTCATGGGGGATAAAAATCTTGCAGCCTATATTACAATACATATCACCTCTACTGTAGATAATCCTAATGGGCTCCGAGAGGTCAGAGCAGACTGGTGAACAGCAACATGCAGCTTTTTGACCCAACGCTCAAATCCAACAAAGAGACGAACAAGATGTATAAAAATATATAATATTGTATTGATCTTTGCCTTTATGTTTCAGATCTGCCTGCACACAAACACACTTTCTCTCAGACAAATACACACTGTCACAAACACACTTCCGCAGCTAACCTATATGGAGTATCTGGGACAGTGTGACAGTGCGATCATTTTCAATAGGATTTGTAGGTCGAGGGTCATCCCCAGAACAACAGCCTACTAATCCAGTCCCGTGTGTGTAAACGTGTGTCTGGACTAAGGTCAGGGGATGCACTAATGGAGGGAACAAAAGCAGCAAGGCCGCTACGGTACAGAGCTGCTTTCCTCTAACAGCAACAAGTAAAACTACCCTTCATCTCATTCTCATTACCTGTTCCGGTTGCAGTTGTTTATGAGCATTGTAGATTATCATCCTAAATGCGTTTGCACCGACAGTGATCTCTATCTGAGTCAGTGCAAGGGACATAATTGGGTTATCAGATAGAGGACAATGCTACTATGTCGTTCCGGTGAGGAGAGAGAGATAGATTATCTGCAGGTTTTGGTGTAGAGATACTGTTGTTGCGCTGCTGTGTCTTCACATGCATTATGATCCTGTATAGTGTCTTCTGTGCTGTACAGCTTCCCTCAGCACCGGCCCAGCGTTTGCTTATGTTTGGAGTTTTCCCACTCTGCGTTGTCACCATAAATCAGATGATTTATAATCTCAGCCTCGCAGAATTGTAACTTTTGCTTTTGTTATTAGACCACTAGAGTGGGTTTGACTGACTGCTCACTTTCCCCTCAGTACAGTCCAATGACTTTATTCAGAAGGCAGAACCGTCTGCTGCTTCTTGGCAATAGACGAGAGAAAGTGAGCGTCTGAAAAGAAGCAGGGACACATGATCTGTTCCTTCATTGTACGTCGATACTATGCAGTATTGCTATTAAAAAGGCCTGCTATTTCATGGTCAGACTATAATTATGTTTAGGCTGTAGCTAAGCGCCCCCTACTGGACATTTGGGCATTTATATTTAGGCAGACTCATGGTCACCCAAATTAGTGGGATTTTCATGATGTGGTGTGCTGCTGGTTTCACTCCATGTCCCCGTGGTTATACCCTGTTTAGCCACATCTACTGTCAAGAGTGTTGTCTGTTTGTGCAGTTAAAGGCTGATTTACAGTTGTGTGTAAGTTCTATGCAGAGCCTACGCTGTAGCCTATAGAGAGGCCTATGCCGTTGTCAGTATATGTGCAGCAGTGTGCCTGCGTCACTCTACAATCACACAAGTTGGTGATGGGGTTTCCATGCCACTGTGTTGAGTTTCCGTGATGTGCACTAAGGTTTGATTGATTCAACTAACACATCTAAAACACACATTAAACATGGCTTAATAGTGACAATATTCAACAAAAATACAAAATTTGGCTCCATTATAATTTACAAGTTTCACTGATGAAACAGTTGTCTTGTGCCAGACATATTCTCCCCACATATACAACATGCTAACAATGTTAGCATAAGCCTATGACATTTTCCATTGCAAAAATTAGCCTAGTGGCTAGCGGACTAGTCTTCGACTCATGTGAAGCCAGGATAAATCACACACAAGACCTTAATGTTATTTTGTGAGGGCTTTATTGTCTTCACAATAAAAATAAAAGCTTTGTCTGCTGAGAAAAAGGTTTTCATTTTACAAAAATAAACAGGAAGTCTGCATCACCACAAA
Source organism: Epinephelus fuscoguttatus (assembly GCF_011397635.1). Classification (NCBI taxonomy): domain Eukaryota; kingdom Metazoa; phylum Chordata; class Actinopteri; order Perciformes; family Serranidae; genus Epinephelus; species Epinephelus fuscoguttatus. Next base: position 12,335,507 of record NC_064769.1, on the reverse strand, counting down.
GTATAGTTAAATATCTGGGGAGGTATATTCAGGATGCAAAGAGCCTACGCAGACCTAACCTGAGTAACAGCAGCAACAGAAAGTTTGCTGATCCGACGGGAAGTTGGGCGGTCCAACTGGTTCGTAAACTGTAGTTCTGGCACAATGTTGCTTTAAAGTCTTCAGTGAGTGTTTAATACTTCAAAGATATATAGATTTGGAACGTAATATCACTTGACAGACATTATGCAATCTAATTCTGCTGGGCTGAACTGAAAGCAGTTGTACCATGACATTATATTAGTGTTCCATTAATTATATAATTTGTGTTCTCAGTATATTTTCAGGATCTTTGTCAAAGCTAAATGATAAATGGCTAAGTAGGCGAGTTAATGTTATGCATCACTCTAATCAGAGTAAGCTTGAATCTGCATAAAACCTTTCTCTCTATATTGCCAGAATTTTCGCCCACTGCGACGTGTCTTTCTGTAAATTTAATAATTTTCTAAGTTTAATGTTTTATAAGGTTTAGAAATCTCTGGCCATCATCAAGGAAAAGGCACATTAATATAAAGTGTATTATCATTAGGGCCTGCGTTCATCTTTAACTGCTAAATATCAAACTTGGGAATTAGGAGAAAGATTAAAGTGACTTTATGCAGTGTTAGAACTTTTTATCAAACTTCTTTGGGTTTTAAAACGCTGTTAAATTCAAGTGAGATTCATGTGTGACTTACAATTGGGTACTTTCAGCCTAGTATTTGCTTTTGATTTAAACATTTCATATCACTTATTTTTCTCTATGTTCCGCAGCTATGTAGCAGCTGAGCTGTGCCTGATCAACACGGCTAGCGCACACAGTGAGGCTGTTTTGGGCTGGGACACATGCCGCGTCTCTAACCAACCCAAAAAATGCAACGTTGAGTGCTGGTTGCTACTTGTTCCTACTCTGTGCTAACTTTTAAGGGCGTGGAGGTAGGCTGCGTCTTAAGTAGTGAAGCAACCATGTGTATTAGGCCTGAAATGTTGTCCGTGGGACAGGTGTAAAGCTCTGGGTAGCCCTGCACTAAAACAATCAATTTCTTTTCAATATTTATCATGGACTCATATTTACAGGAGAAGGGCAAGATATTTACCAGCTGTGATTGGTTCTCCTTGTATCCAGAAGTTCAACTTTGTTAAAATCAGTTTGCAGCCGTCACGCCCTGAAAACAGACAGTTGGGCCTGCTTACATGTCGGGATGGCGTCGCTCTCGCTGTCTTTCAGTGTCTGTCGACATTGACAATGTGGTTCAATGGTTCAGGTTCCGCAACACACACTCATGCAGGCAGTGTGGCGCAGGTGTAAGGGGCAGATGTAAAGTAATTCCTTGTCTTTGTTTGGCTCTTTGTGCTCTGAGTGTACATGTTACCAATCATATGATCACTTGAGAGTCATTCTGAAAGGTGACTACTGCTCTTTGCTCTAAGTACGAGTAAGTTGTTTTATAAGTGCCTCTTTTTATTCACTTTTGTACTCCAAAGTTGTTTCAAGCATTATTGACTGTAATTCTGAAACATCTTTACAAAATCAGTGACACACCAAACTGACTACAGGGTTAAAAACACACAGTAGAAAGTTTTTATTAGACCAACATTAAAAGGATGAAACTGGTATGTAAACAGTTTGAATTGTAAACAAGCTACTGTTATTCATTCCTTTGTCACGTGCAGGTCAAATGTTAAAGCTGCAAATATTTGATGTCACTGGAGCTTAGATTTGCCTGCTTTTCCTCTTACTACTGCTTGTCATTTCTGCTGTCATATTATATTTAAATATCTAAAAATATTCCAAAACTAATTAAAGTAAATCTGCTTTTTTTCTGTAGTTGTTGTTGCTAACATAATCTCCATTACCTTACCAAACAGCATTTCAAGATGAGCTGGTCGCAGTCTTAAACACTACAATTAGAAGTAGTAATAACACCAACAGCAAAAATAATAAAAGGAACAAAACAAAGAAGAAAGGGGAGGAAGGAGGAGGTGGAGGTGGAGGTGGGAGAAAAAAGAGGATATTTTAAGACATACTCTGTACTCCATCAAGAGCTTGTTAGGAATGCAGTAAAATTTAGAAAGACTATTGGATTCCCAATAAATAAAAGAAGAAGGATAACATCAGCTATAAAATGTAATCAGTTCGTGCAGAAAACAAGGAGGAGGTTGGAAACACAGTCGAATGGAAATTTAACAGGCATCAGCAGCTAATTCTTAACCTAAATAAAATTGATGTGTTGTATTTAGAGCAGAAAACTGTGGAGGATTTTTTTTTTGGACAATGAAACGTATCAGTCAATAACACAACAGCATGATGGCAGAGATGGAAATGACAATTTTAGGGGTTGGAATTATCAAGAAATGCTACAAATGTGCAGTATAATGAAGTAAACCAGTGCCTGTGTGTGATAAAGTAGACAAGTAATACAAATAATGACCCCTTTGATACAATGAATGACTGTGACTAAATATCGGAGAAAATAATAACCCCTTCTCAGTCTAATTAGTACATCCTGGGGGCACGATGAGCCTTCTGAATGTGATAGAATCCAAACAGCGTCAGTGCTGCGTTTTGCAAATTAAGCACCAGGAGAGATGACTGTGAGGATCTCTGGGATTTCTTTGTGTAAATATTTAACTTCTGTGGTGATGTGGATGTCAGACAACTGGCTTACAACAGTAAGCTACATCAATTTTACTGAAATGTCTGCAAATGTCTCAATATGACGAGCCAGCAATTGTGGAATTAGGGATTCTGGGGAAACTTATCTGAGGGGAAGGGTTTTAAATTTCAAAGTTTGGTGAGAACTCTCAGTAAAAGGTCATGGGAGGTACGGGACCTGACATTTTTTGGAACATGGAAATGTAGGAATCTGAATGTGCTGACAATAAATTTGTCTTGTCTTGACGACAAGCGGCATGAGATGTCCTTACGGAGAGTGAAAGGCATTTTGTGGTGCAGGTAGAAAGAGGCTCTGTGTGTGAGGAGTGTGAATAATCCCGTTGACTTCTGAGTTGTGTAGAGGGGCCGCGGCTTGAAAGTCTTGGCATCACTAGAAGAGAAAGATCAATTCTCTGGAGTTAAAAGTGCAGCAGCACTCTGCTGTCTATGCAAAGACAGTGATGATGCACGATCCTCTTGACCTTCACACTTCCTGTTGTGTTGTTTGGCAAGTTTACTTTTAAGCTCTCTGTCCCTCAGTGCCTTGGCGAGGAGTTGAAGGCATTCCTCATTTAGACACACGCAATGCTTTGCGGGAACAATATGGGCGTTTTTGTGGAGAGTCATAGACGCAGCAGAAAAAGCACACATGATATGAATCAGTACTGATATATAATCACATTCAGGGGAACATTCATACTTTATCTGGAAGACTGTGGGAAGAAAATGTAATTCCTTGCCTTAACCAAGACCACAAATACTCCGTGAGCTGCACATCCACTCAAACCACAGCATTTTTAAAACAATGAGCTAACAACTTTTGTTCTTTCATCAAGTGAGACATTTTAGCTGAAATTACACCTTGAAAATGTCTCTGTGAGGTTGGATTACCAAATAGACAAAGCAGGGAGCTGCCCCAGGGACACCAAAGGCCCCATGTTCACTGTGAGGCAATTACATTGTAGTAATTTGATTAATTGCAATTTTGGTAGGGAGATATGCACAATCAAAGGACATAATGAATTGAAATAGCGAGGGTATTAAGACCTTTATTATATTAGTTCATGTTTATAGAATATGATGTTTACTAAAATTACCACTAATTAACAACAAGCCAAACTGGGGCCACTTTATATTCCAGCATTGTAGTACTTGTTGGTTTTTAGGGTTCTGGGCAAAACATAATGAAACTTTCCTGTGAAGTCTGCAGTGTGCTTTGTGCCTGATGGGTACTTACAGGCAATGGACACCTGTACAAATAGTCAGGGGGAAGCTGGGAGTTGAGTTTAACTTGCCACAGGACACCTTAGTAGTTTAATGTCCCAGAGTCCGCGGCTTGTTTAAATATACATGTGGTTTTGCTGTTATTTTTTTGCAGGTTTAAATTAAAGATCTAAGACTTTTTAATGCATTCAATAGATACAATTCTTTTAAATTTTGGTTGTAAATTTGATAAAAATCTGTGTCAGTAAGCACTTCTCCTTTTTCCAAGATAATCCAACTACAAACCTGACAGGCATGGCATATCAAAATGCTGATTAAACAGCATCATTACCACACAGGTGTGCCATGGGATGGTCACAGTGAAAGGCAACTTTAAAATGTGCAGTTTTATCACACAACATAAGGCCGCAGATGTCCCAAGTTTTGAGGGAGTGGGCCGTTGGCATACTGACTGGAGGAATGTTCACCAGAGCTGTTGCCCATGAACTGAATGTTCTTTTACTGCCATAAGCCGTCTCCAATGTCTCTAGTGTCCGTGAAATTGGTGGTGCATCCAACTGGCCTCACAACCGCAAACCACATGTAACCACACCAGCTCAGATCCTCTACATCCAGTGTCCTCATCTGCAAGACTGACTGATACTAGCTACGAAAACAGCTGATGCAACATCTGGTTTGCATTAGCAAAGAATTTCTGCACAATTTGTAAAAACAGTTCATCATTGTAACTGACCTTTGAGGCTGGTTGGATGTACTGCCAAATTCACAACTATTGGTATTGGCTGATACTGGCTTTAAAGTTGGAATCTGCAAACATGCCTTTTGTTATTTTGCGCAATGAATGTATATTACATACATTTAATAGCATTCTATTTCACGTCTCCATCTGCTGGTGGGCCATCACGATAAGAGTATGCATGCATAATATGATGTTGATTCCACTACACAAGAGACTTGATGATCATTAAATTAGGTGGGGAAAATAGTGGATATATCTAGCTGTATCGGTTATCCGCCCAGTAAGTCGTTATATATCGGATATCAGCAAAAAATTCAATATTGTGCATCTCTAATAAATATAGATATACATTCTACCCAACTACAATCAGAAATACACTGATGTAATTCTCAAACCCTGACTGATGTATTTCTGCTCTGTCATCATCTTTTAGGAGAACCCATACCTGTGCAGTGACGAGTGTGATGCCTCTAATCCAGACTTGGCCCACCCTCCTCAGCTGATGCAGGACAAAGAACGCAACGGTCTAATCACCTACTGGCAGACAGTCACATGGAGACGCCACCCAGAGCCACTGCTGGCCAACATCACCATGTCCTGGAACAAGAGTCTGGAGCTCACAGACGACATCCAGATCACCTTTGAGTACGGCCGACCTACTATCATGGTACTGGATAAGTCCATGGACCACGGACGCTCCTGGCAGCCCTACCAGTTCTACGCTGACGACTGCATGGATGCCTTCAACATGCCACCCAAACGTGTGCGTGACCTCTCGCCCGCAAACATCACGCGGGTCATCTGCACCGAGCAGTACTCACGCTGGGTTGGCTCCAAGAACGACAAGAATGTGAAGTTGGAGGTGCGGGCGCGCTTTGCTGTGTTTGCAGGACCGCGGCTACAGAACATGGACAGCCTGTACACTCGCATGGAAAGTATGAAGGGATTGAGGGACTTCTTCACCTTCACCAACCTTAGGATGAGGCTTCTCAGGCCTGCCCTTGGAGGCACCTATGTCCAGAGAGACAACCTGCTGAAGTACTTCTATGCCATCTCCAACATCGAGGTACCTGCCAGGTGAGGGTCAATGCTGACTTGATAAGGGATGCACATGTTCATTCCTTTTAACATAATAACAGAATTAACTTGGAAACAAATGGAAAACTGCAGTATACTCTCAAATAAGATTTCTGTTTGTTACTATTACCAAAATTGTTTTTACTAATTAAGAAAAAGGGAGCTTCATTATTCACTTCACATGAGCTAACACTGCAGCAGTGGCTAACATCCGACACCAAGCCGTTAAACGGTACCAAACTCACACCGACGCCAAAATGGCTCAACTCTGAAGTTAGGTAAAGTTAGCCATGTGATGCTAACAGTTAGCTCCGTCTCTAGCTCTGTGTGTGTGCGGGCGGACCCTCACCAACTGTCTCTGGTGCAGAGCAGAGCTCTCATGATAAACAAAGAGAAAGAGAGTGAGGCAACCCCCCACCCCCACCCCAAAAACCCAAATATCCAAAACCCAAATTGAAAACCAAATTCCTACCCAACAAGCTAATATCAAAATAGTCAAATATGCGGGTCCAGCCCTACTATCTGCATGGCTACAGTAGGTGTCACTAGGTGTATGTGGAAAACATAACTAAAACTAAACTAAACTAAAACTAAACTAAAATAATAAAGATTTACATATCAAAGACAGAACGCTGCCAGATTGTTCAAATGGCCAAGCACCATTCATGTGTATCTGCTGAAATGACACTGGCTAAAACTAATCAATAACAAAGGATACGTTTAGTAGATTATAATCATAAAGCAAACTGTATATCATTGAATGTCTTTTCTAGACCATGACATGTAGAGAAAAAACATTTGGTGATGAACAAACCCTCTGATCTCACACTCATGCATGCACACACACACACACACACACACACACACTCTCACATGGCCTTTCTGATCTGAGGGCGTTAAAAATGACCCCCTCTCTCTCTCAACATGAATCCTGGCCTGCCTGTCACTGGCCCGTGAGGACAATGATTAATGACAGAAACATACGGCCTCGGTGGTCTAACGTAAACCGCTATCCACATTCTGCCAGCAGAGCCGGGAACCCTTACATGGCAACTTTGTGACAGTGAAGGATGCTCGGGGCCGTCACGCGCCTGCTTAGCATCAACAAGCCATCTCTCCTACCTTTCAGAATTATCATTCCAATCAATACGGGAGGCTGACATTTGAATGGTATTTAACATCCGTGTTGGGATGGCTTGGAATGGGAGGGGGAGGTGTGAATCTGTGTGTGTGTCTGTGTGAGAGATGGGGATTGTGGGTGAGAAGGGGAAAGTGAAAATGAGTGACTGTTTGAGAGGGGTGTTGGCCGATGGGGGCGTCGTGTGTTTATGTGTGTGTGTGGAGTCGACGTACAGGGCTTGTTTGATAAAGTCCTGAGTGGATGCTGACACAGCACACACACACACACACACACACATGCGTGCACACACACACACATAAACAGCCCTCTGGCACTGTGGAAAGGGCCTGCAGGTATTGATCACAGCCACTTTTCAGGCTCAGCACAGAATCACAGAGAGAAGGAGAGCTCAGCCCAATACCCTGGGGGTGAAACAGTCCATCACCACGCCACAACCTCCACCACAGCCGGCAAATTTAATAATCAACCATGCCTGTTTTGAAATATTTGTGCTCATTTCTTTATTTAGTAGTCCGCAAGTGCACCACAGCTAAGAATTTATCATCCATCTCGTATTCCCTGCTGAGCAGCTTTGCTTGAAACAACCCCCTGCACTGTGAGCTCTCAAAGGTTTCTCTTCATATTTATACTTCCAGAAAACTTTCTTAATTTCTCTCCTCATCCAGAGAGCAGGGCTGATGGCTGGTGGCAGCTGGAGATAGTGTCAGTGTGCGCTGGATCTGGTAACAGATCCAAATTTAGCCCTGTGGAGATGACTGAGGCCAGTCCGTCTTCCGCCCCGGCCACCCACACCTCCCGTAACATAATCACTAATCAATAAGTTATTCTGGGCAGCCAGCAGGAGTATTAGGTGATAGTGGTGGGGGGTCTTCAACAGTACAGTACAATCAAGAGTGTCTGATGCTTACGGCTGGGAAATTGATTTTGGGGAGCGAGACGATTAGTCAATGTTCCCTGGACAAAAGGCTAAGCTATTTCATCTCATCTCATCTGGCCTTAGTAACATATTGGGATTTCCAATGCTTAAAATTTGAATAATGAATATTCCACTCTGCTGGTGCTCCGGCGGGGACGGCACACTGAAATGGGTTTTATATGATCAAGACCGAATGGCAGTGTACCGCAGGTCGCCACAGTAATGAGATATGCTGGTGTTATCGATGGAGAGAGGGTTGTAGTTACTTCCTGGCTGTATTGTATGTCCCCAGGCCTCTATCTGTGGCTCTCTGGATGAATCCAGTTAAAAGTAATTATTATTAGTTAACTCTTCTTAATGACCTGGGTTGAGCCTGGACAGAGACAGCAAAACAAGCCCTTTTCCCATCAACCAGTGTAAGATGCTACCTCTATGGGACGTGTTTTATCTGACGCTGCATTGTCAGAGTGACTGGCCAAGCTCTAAAGAGCTGGCGCAGGTATGCGGGAAGCCAGGTACTCAGGGCTAAATAGTGCTGCTTTATCAATAAAAAGGTAACCGGATAGGCCATTAAGTGCAAACGCAGGGAAGCTAGCTTTGATAGAAGGGGGGTTGTAAATTTAGATTTGTGGACGCGTTGAAAACACTCAGCAAACTGGATCTTGAGCAAGTTGTGAGAGGGTATTTAGGGTAGAGGGCAGCCAGAGGTGGAGCAGGGATTTTGAAGGGAGAAGAAGGTCAAACAGAGGCAAAGTCGAATTGGATAGAGTTGATAGAATATTATATGATTCAGCATCACTCACTTTGTGTCACAAAGTTCTCCCAAGGTTAACTGTAATGAGCTACAGTACTGACTACAATATAAACTCTAAGCCAAGGTGTTTGGGGTTTTGAAAGCCTCAGGCCTCATGCTCATTTTACAGGCTATATTCAACCCTTAGATGTGGCCATTTCCATATCACTGATGGGCCATGTGAAAGCTATCTCCAACCATCAAAGATAGCGGAGCAAAGCCTCAACTCTATCATCATTTACATCAGTGAAATCATATTCACCGGGAAGCTTTACTCATAAGCGGAGCTCTCAAATTCCCCCTCATTCATTGGACCTCCATCTCTCCATCCCTGTTCAGTCTTCTCTCTGTCACATCTGTCAGCCGCCCCGCTGGACTGTGGTGTGGACTATAGGCTAGCCTGTAGTCTGCATTATGGATTAGACGTGGGGTCACGGATTGGGCCTTTTTAATGAAATAAGCAGCAGGTCGTACGGTGGGTCTTTATAATGGAATAAAGGAAAGGCTGTAAGCTCAGGAAGAGCCAACTAAGTGGATTAGGGCCAGGACGGGGAGAAGGAGATGGAGCAGAATGAGGGGGAAGGCGAAGTCTGCATCGTTTTTCTCTCCTGGCTGGTAATCGCTGCAACATCAGGTCTTCTTCTCCCCGACTTCTGAATTTAATTTGATTGGATGACGGGGGAAGAATGACATTTAAGAGAAGCCAAGTATGCAGTCCAAGTATCTTATTCCCTGATGTCTTTCGGCTGAGCAAGAAAACACTCAGCACATGTTGTGAATGTATAGCACTGTTGTGGTTGATGTCAACACAGTTTATCATTTTTCCATTGTAATTTACATTTTGACTGATAATTGTGCCCACAGACTTCATTAAATCCTTTCAAACTGAATTAAAAGATGAACCCACTATTGGCAAATCAATGTTTTAATTTTAAATATTTTCTTTTTCAAAAGTTTACAGTACCACTGTAAGTATTTTATAATTTATTTATTTTAGGTTGTCCTAATTGGCCTCTGCAAACTGCTAAACAAATAGTGAAGAAAGAAAAAATCTTTGTTTTGCCACAATATATACAGCTATACAGCAGCAAAGTTGTATGGCCTGAAGGAATTTATTTGTTTACAGTGACATTAACATTATTTTGCTGACTGTCCTCATATTTCTTGTGAAATAATAAACTAACATATAGAATTTCTATCATGTACAATATCTATTGTAAATTGTAACAAGACGAAGGGTGCTTTCACACCTAAACAGGTTTAGTTCAGTTAAAACAAACTCAAGTCTGTTTGCCCAGTTAATGCAGCTCATTTAGACTGGTACAAAAGCTATCAATCAAACAAGATTCAAGAGTCAATACTTTATTGCCATGTCGACATGTTGAACTGTCAAAGAACCACTCACTAAATATGTTACACAATAAAATAAATACATAAAAATAAGATAAAATCCAAACCATAAAAGGGAATAAATACTAAAATAATAAAATAATACTAAGGCACCTGTAGAGGGAATAGCAGCATCAATACAGTATAAAGTGCACAATAAAAATGAGTTAAAAAAAAAAAAAAATTGAAAATATAGTCATTGCACATAAAGCAGTTTCGACTGTGTTGCTAGTGGAGACAAAAAAACTGAACTGAGACCACTTTAAAGGGGGGTCTTGGTCAGCTATCAAGCGGACTGTGGTGCAGTTTATTGTATGAAAGCAGACGAACCAGCCACAAGATTTTATCATAGCATATTATGATGATTTTATCAAAAGCTAAATTAAAAAATACATCTACTGATTGTGAAATCTGTCCGCGATCTCATAACTTATCTCTATGAGGCCATGTATATAACCTATTTATATAAATACTTTGATAACTATGGTAAGATTTATGCACGTCAGTGCAGGTAACGTCCTTGATTAACATGACAAAAGCTGTTAAAACTGCTGTTCTTGTATCCAACTGTGTACTTTTTTTTTAATTTTAAGTCCACTAAAAATATATTATTACATATACTTATTATAATATTAATAATGCTTATAATGCTTAGAAATTATACTGAACTACAGGTGTGAAAGCACAGCACTAGTGGCTCTGTAGGCTGTATACTGTACAGAGCAGTGCTGTACAGAGGGTATGTGAGCTAAATGCTAACATCCGCATGCTAACATGCTCACAATGACAACGCTAACTGATGTTTAGCAGGAACAATGTTTACCATGATCTTTGTTTAGTGTGTTAGCATGCTAATATTTGCGAATCAGCACTAAAGAATAAGTAGCCTACAGCTGAGGTTGATGGAAATTTCATTAGTTTTGCAGATATTTGGTCATAAACCAAAAGCATTTGTCATTAAAATTCTGATCTGATGATGAAGTTATTACAATTCACCCTGAATACAGTACAATAACTTTATACACATTTCAAACGAAACCACAAATACCACAAACATCATGGTGGCACCAGAGGACAGTCAGGGGATCACCAAAGTCATTCAGATTAATCACCTGGGGAGTCTGATAATCTGAACCAGATTTTAAGACAATCCATTTAAGTGTTGATACATTTCAGTGTGGACCAAAGTGGTGGACCAACTAACTGAAAAACTGACACTGTCTAAACATAAGTAAAGAGTATTAATAACATTAATACCACCACTACTTCTTCTGCTACTAGCAATCGGCTACAGAACAATGAAGTAATATAGGTCTGTGGGCTTTAACCACTAATTGCATCTGAAAGGCCCGGTCTTGTCTGAAGGCCTTAACTTTCATCAACAACTAATTATTTTCCAGTAGTGAAAATTAGTTAAGAGCAAGCCTGCCAGAAAACAAGCCGTATAAATGCTAATGATATTCAGAGTGTTTTTACATGGTCATGTTGTTTCATGCCTGCTTGACTCATTTACTGGTCATGTGTCTGCGTTTCTCTCAGTGCCATCCTGGCCCCCTGCTGACAGAGCTAATGTGCTGAGAGGTTTAAGCTCTCCATCTCCTCACAGACTGGAACAGACTGCAACATGTTAATGAACACCAGTAAAGTTTTCTGTGCCAGAGAGTAGAGAAAGGACAGTCGAAGCAGTTTTCAGGACGATGACTTTCATTTTTTCTGTTGGTTTTTTTTATTTGTCTGTTTGTGGTTATATCATGACAGCCGGAGCAGCAGAAGTCTTTTGTAAAAATATGAAAACTAAAACACACACACACACACACACAAAATTTGCAACTGTAGTCATGAATGTTGACGAAACCTGAGACTTATTTCTGTATTAAGAAAAAAAGAAAAACAAAAAAGCAAAGTTATGCAAGCATTTGAAATTACTTCAGCATGTTTTAGGAATCATTCTGTGCAGCCAAAGTTCTTGGGTCCCATTTTCCTGTGGTATGAACATGTGACCATGTCTAGATACAGCACCTGGATAACATCTGATCTGATCTCAGAGCTTTTGAATTTACACCTGGTATTAATAAAATGTTCTCATGATCTCAGCTGCGCTTGCATTTTGGTCGGATCTCAATATGGAAATTATTAAGGTGTAGCTGGTGGACTTTTGCGCGGGAGGTCTTTATAATTATGTAAGGAAAATGCTCAACTTCAGCAAACACTGAAATGAATACACTCAGTAACACAGGTTGAGAACACAGCAGGAAACTGCAGAAAACAGCCCCGCTTATCCAACTTTCAAATGCCTTTATACTATTTGGGTGAGTGGGCGTCTGTTCGTTTGTATGTGTGTGTGTGTGTGTGTGTGTGTGTGTGTGCACAGACAGGTCTGGGCTTATCACATAATTGTCCCAATAGGTTTGATTTCTTGGGAAACCTAAGTGTTCTCTGCTCCGTTTGATTTCCAAGAATTGGAACTGCGCAAGAACCTCAGATTACCAAAACAACTCCTTTAACGGAAATTCCCCGGTCTTCCAAAGTTCACCAACTCAAAAACATAACTTCTTATAAGGATTCTTTCCTTTTGCGAAATCTGACATCTGGTCCACTGTTTCTAAGAACTCTTGCAACTGACATTATTTTCACCTTTGATATGGAGTAATACATTATCTACCTCTACAATTACCGCCCAGCAGGAAGAAGCAGAGTTAAGTGATCTATCACTTTGCAGGTTCCGGGTTTTTCTCAGGGATGTTTCATACAAGAATTTTGTTATATGTGAAAACAATACTGTGCGTGTGGGCCACAAATGCTCAGCACATCTATGATCAGATAGGCTCTTTTTTTAAATCACACTGCTGAAAAATGAAAACTGAAAATTCTGATACCTGATTTTGAGGAAATGACATTGAAGTGACCAGAAAACTACGAGATCCGGCCCCATTTACACCTGATATTAACTTGTGATGTATATGTGGATACACTGACAGGATTATGATCCACAGATCTTTGCAGTTACACCTGGTAATAGCAAATGTTTCTGCTATTTTGATACTGCACATGTTGTCATTGGATATGATTGCGCAAGTTCAGATGTGGTCTAGCTGATCTGAGTGCAGTCTGATCACAGTGCAACCTGTATGCAGTTGCACTTTGCATTTACATGGATTTTCTACAGATCCAAATAGGATATCCAGATACAAATGCAAACAGGGTAAAAGAGTTACTTGTTCTTGGCCCACGTGGAGCCACATCTAAATCATGTTTATTATGATTAAAACCTAAACCCAAATCTACAAGACAATTATTATATTTAAGCAAATATTTGGAAAATAAAATAGAAACTTTAGTAAAGTAAGTCAATGTTAAGAGAAAGGTGCTGTGTAACCTGTTTCACCCACATCAACTCAATCAGTGGGTGGGTCGGAACCCCTTCAAGGGATCCTAAGATAAATCTAAAAGGTCACAAGATGCTTAGAAGGGGACTTGCCAAGTTTTTACACATCGTCGAGTTAACTTTTTAGAGCTGTAAAATCCGGTTAGTGAGTACTACAAACTGCCGTTCAGTGTTTTGGCGTCTGATAAGCCTTTAAACGCATTAATCTGTTACTCCACCTGGAACTCACGGATCTTGTTCCATTGTCTCACCGGTGCCGTAAACACACCCTCACCAATGCAGCCCTCCCCCCTACTGAAACCCTGCCTGGAGTTGCATTGTGGGTAATGAAGGCACCAGGTTTTGACAAGAATGTGTAGGATAAAAAAGATAAACTCTCTACCGCATGATCCTTTTGATCCTTTTTCTAAAAACTGACAGTGAAGTGGAGTGCAAAGCCAGGTACTGAAGTAGTTTTAACAAAACAGGGAAGAAGAAGAAAACAAACCACACCAGCTGAAACACTCTACTGATCATTTATGCAACAGAAACAATAACAAACCTAATTTAAATTGTAACTGCGACATACTCAATTAAGCTTGGAAATCAGAAATCTCTAGCGAACCCTGATCTGTACTTTGGCAGTCATGCTGCCTCCTGAAGGATGGACTAATTAGACTGAGTTGTGGATAAAAATCTGACTGTTACAAAGGCTTTTGTTGTACTGGAAGCATGAAGCTCTGTGGCCTCGAGGCTTGTCCATCATCTCCACTGGAGAACAAGGAAGAACAGATGCTTCTCCTCTGCTCCCTTTTTGGAGCCTCCATCTTTTTGTGTCTTGGTTATCCATGTAGGGTGACTTTGACTTTGGAGACTGTCACCACTACTTTTGAATTACACTAAAGTTTTCTTTCGTGTCCTTTGCCGAGTGAAGGTGAGAGCATGGTAGGTATAAGCCTGGATCAGGGGGAGAGGGAGAGAAAGAAAAGAGGGAGGCAGATGATGGATTAACTCCTAGTTTCATGGGACTAGCTGGGGTGTGTGATTCTGTGATGAATGATGTGAGGTGTGATGCTCTGTAAATATTATTCTCCAGTTCACACGATCACCACAGAGCAGAGTCTCTGCACATATTCTCCGTATTTTCCACCCTTGGTTGAAAACTTTAGCCGTCTATTCCATTTCATGAGGAAAGCGCTTTGCACTTGAATACTGCCACCTTCTCCCTCATGAATGAAATATACGATCCGTACTTGATGTGTGATGAAGAGTGTGTTCTTGCCAGAGACAGGAAGCCTTCATGCATGGTCCCTCCCACCCTGCTCAGACTCCTCCCCTCTGAGCTCCTCTTCCTCTGAGGCAGCCGAGGCTCAGAAACAGATCACTTTTTAAATCATTCATGAGCACTCCACAGAAAAGAAAGGCATGCAGAAAGCTGAGGGACCGCAATGAGGAATGTGTCATTGTTCCCCTCATATGCGATGATTTATGACACAATGGTTGTAACTGATTTGATAATCACAGTTTATTTCCCCTCAGAAGGGAAGAAAGTTAAAGTCAGCGTTTTCTCCTGTTTTCCTTTCATTCCCCGTCTTTTGTTTCACAGATGAACGTCTCTTTTTTCATCCCCTCCCTCTTCAATAGATTTTTCTTTTCTTCCTCCACCTTCCCACCCCTCCTCTTTACTCATCCCATAAATATCCTTTTAAATTCACAAATACAATAAAGAATTCTCCCCACTAGCGCCTGCACTGTGCCTTACCCAGCATCTGGTGAGAGGGGAATCTCTTGATACCGCAAGCGTGCTTTAAAGCTGAAAAGCATGCTGGGAATTGTAAGTGGGAGAACATGAGGTAGAGGGAGGGTGTCCTTGGAAAGATGGTTTGTTCTCAGTCAGCCACATTAATTAGCATAGCATTATTACAGGCATGGTGTGTTCAAAAAACACACAGAGTCTTTACTGTCACTGTCATTACGAGCATGTAGACGGGCACGGATAAACAACTCATCAGTTTGGAGAGACAGAAAAGGAGCCCATGTGCTTGTCAATGAGAAACACCCCAGCTCATACTGTGATCAGTTGGTTTTTTGATGTCAGGAGATTTTCACTTCAGTGTTGTCCCATCATGGGCCATGGAGGGACAAGAGTCTGCAAGTTTTCAGTCCTGCTTAACAAGTCAGCAGGTGATATGATGAATGTTGTTTAGTTTGGAATAAAACAAAAAAAAATCTAGGGTTGTAACAAACTACGAATTAATTAACAACTTAAAAGTAGAGAACTTGCAAAGGATTATTTAGTTGATAATTATTACTTGATTGCTTGAGGACTGACTGGATGTACTATGATACTATTATTGATAAAACAATTTCAACTCGAGGTCCAATAACTTGCTTGTTCTGGAGCTTTTGATTGTATCCCAAGTTCTGCATCAGTGGGTGGGGTTTGCTCAGTTGTCACTGAACCTCTTGTGAACGCTGTCCTAAAAGTTGGGCTTCATCTGCCAGGCCATGTAGTTTAATCAAAACCTCTGTAACAAGTGAGTAAGTGGAGTTTGGGGTGAGATTATTTTGTAAGCTTCTATTTCCAAGGTCAAGAATGTAATGTCAGGGTCGCACGATGATAATGTACCACTGTGATTATTAGTTTCTGAGAATCTACATGCTGACTACTTTCAATTAATAATTATTATTACTCTTATCAGCTGGTAAATTGCATATAACCTACAAGTAATCATTCCTTTCTTTTAATGTACATGTAAGGGGCTTTTTTTATCCTGTCAAATACTTCACCCCTCACTTGTATATTAATTACTCACCCAATATTACATTGAAATCTTCATTATCAATAAACAGGAATGCAGTGTATTAGATTTAAACCTTCGACAACAGAACGTATTTTGCAGGGGCAAAAAGCTAGGAAAAAAAAATGGATTTAATAATGCAACAATGAACTACTGCTTTGTGTTTAATTACAATTAGTAGTCAATCAACAACTGTGGAGACAAGCAAACATTTAGTAAATGTACTGAGTAGAAATGCCAAATATTCCCCTGTTCCATATTCTCAATTGTGAGCATTTGCATTGTCTTGTGTGAGAGTAATATGGGTAATAGGGTAATGGGTTGGGTAATATATCAATATTATATCAATATCATGATATGAGATTAGATCTATTTTAGATTTTAGATATCGTAATATAAGTTCAGTCTTTTCCTGGTTTTAAAGGCTGCATAACAGTAAAGTGATGTAATTCTCTTAATTTTCCAGACTGTCCTAGCCGTTTTACCCAATTAGTCATTATATCCACATTACTGATCATTTATCAAAAATTCAGTGAAAGCACCAGTAGTCAACAATGAAAAAATGTTGGGATATTTGATTTTGTCCATATCACCCAGACCGATGCAATCGTAGACTTAGCTACTTCTTTCTGGCATTTTCTAAACAAAAAAACGATTGCCAGATTAGTAGATAATGAAAATCATCGGCTGTAGTGGCAGCCCTCGTTTGATTTCTATTCATGGGGTCAAATTGATGCTGCATCTCTATCAGCAGGTTCCCCACACCTTCAGCTTCTTAAACATCAAAGGATATTCAAGGACTTTTCAAGGACTTTCCAGCCCAATTCCTTCAAATTCAAAAACCCAACATGGCATAGTTTGAGAGACAGATCAAGGTTAATTAATGATAACTTGCAGTGTGCCATCCTGTGTGATGCCTCGTCAGCATGCGCCAAAGCTGCTTCGCCCATGGCGTAAAATTCTATTGATTTGCTGCAGACTCTGCATCGGGCATACGGATGTCCTGATCTTTAACAAAGCAGCAGAACGTAGCTTATTTACTGACATGAAGTAAACAGAAAATCAAAAGAACTTTCTATTCTTGCACTACATATATAGATTTAAGCACTTTAAATTACCCATGTCTAGTTATATCAACTTTCAAGGCGTTGATTTCCTCCCCTCAAATGCAGAAACTTTCAAGGATTTCAAGGATCTATGGGAACCTTGTGTTAGTCAGTCATATTTATGTCATACAAAGTCACTAAAATCCCCCCCAAAAAATCTAGTACAGAGTGAAGAGATAGAAATAGATGCATATAGTTTTCTCACCTTCCTCATGGATTTGAACTTTAGTGTAATTGATCAGTGTATTGGCCCTAAAAGGCACATGTTTGAAGATCTGCCCTTTAATATCTATCTGTCTATTTGCTGGCCTCTAAGCACACTCACAGAAAATACTGAGTCCTTCAGTTACTACAGCTTCGTAACAAATCTGCACAAACCAGAGGTCATTTCATTAATTACTAAATAATGCTGAGCTTTGGCTACACAAGAGTATCATTATCGGTTCAGTTCAGATACGAATCAGATTGCTAAACCATTTCACCAAAAGTAATTCAATTATATAGAGATTATTAAGCAAAATATCATAATTACTGAATAAGCACAGCAGTTTTTGCAACAGCTCCGAGCGCTGGTAAACACTGTCCTCCCTGTTTTTTTCTTTTGACAAAGACCCCCAAGTTTTAGTCCTTGTACTAATTGTCTTGCTAACTGCACTGGTGTGTTTTGAAGCTCTCCCCTCGTTCTCCCCCTCCTTCTTCTCCTCTGTTCCTCTGTCCTCACCTCCTCTCCTCCTCTGGCCCGCGGCTCGGGCGACTCTCTTCTCTCTATGACTAATGATGTTCTTTCAGTCTCAAGGTTTTAGCAGGATAATTATATTAACCCCTGTCCTCTGGCTGATCCCAGCTCAGCTTCTCTTCCCCAGGCATCCTCCCCTGCGCGGTCTCAATGGAATTAGAAACTAATACACACATGGCTATACAGGAATGCACATTATGTGAGTTTTATGTGTGTTTTGTATTAGGTTTTGTCTGCAGGTGTGTGTGTTTGTGTGTAAGTTTTAGTGACTTTTCGGAGACTTTCTCCAAATGAATTCACATTTAAATTAGAGGAAATGCAACTGAGGAAAAATAAAGTAAAGTAAAAATTAGGTGCACGGGTGAAGATGGGTGAAGGCCTGCGGGTTTGTGTGTGTTGGTGCGCCAATTTATAATAACATGCCTTCACACATTAGAGGTTCAAAAGTGCGTCTCTAAAGTTCGTGAGGCGGGCATATTGTCTCAGAGATAAGGCGCTGAGTGTATTCTGTTCTCCGCTCCAAAGTTTTTCATATACACACATAACAAACATAAAGATCCTACAAAGATCCATATCGCCCCTGGGGGTCTGCAGACTCTGTGGGGGACTGCACAACAGGAAGAACCTCCCACCAAACCTCCATGTAGTTTCTGTCTCTTCATCACTTTTTCATTCCTCCCATCGCCTCTCAACTCCCTTTACTTCTTCTTCCTCGTTCATATCTTAAATAAGAGGAGGATGTATAATAATGCCCCCCCCCCCCCCCCCCAACTCACGCCCAATTTCCTCTCTCCCCAGGTGTTACTCTTTGCTGTAGTGTTCATTAAAACACATTCAGCAGCAGTAAGGACTCTGCAGGGAGGTTACACTCTAATATCCAGCACTGTTATGCAGTGATCTCAGGACGATCGGGGCCGAATGGAGCAAGGCCAAACTGTCTTCAGAAGAAGAAGCCTTACGATGCGGTGACATGGCTGCATCAGGAAGAACAGTGTCAGCCATTCTGCATCATTCATGCTGCATCATGCTGCATGAATATTACAATGCAGGCATGCAGTGTCTTAAATTACCACCCACCAAGTGCCAAATGCCAGTAACATATGTCTTGAGTGGACGAATTAATGAGGGTCACCCACCACAGTGGTCAATAAGTTTTGAGAGTGGATCGTTTTATAGGTGCTAACATTCAGCATATGTTATTCATAGGACAATAACTTTTTATTAGTGTCACGTAGAGACAAGCAGAGGAAACCTGTATAGGTGAAATTGCTGATGTGAGGCTTTAACTCAGTATTTTATTTACATCTGCATACTAAGCACAGATATAAACTTTATTACTGGATTCTTATTTATTTTGTGCAAGAAAGACACGCTTTGTTTTTCTTTATGTTTTAGTTTTTGGATTTGTGACTGAGTTTGTTCTGGCTTAAACTCTGATGACAGTAACATTCGACTGAGTGGGTGTTCAGATCAAAAATAGCCCTGCTTTAAAAACATGCAAGGGGTTGGGGGGGCGTGTTTATTGGGGCTCCAGTGAGACAATAAAATACGACCCAGGTAGTCCAAGTTGAGTAATAGATCCAGGAGACTGAAGGCTTGTCAGACACCAAAACACTGCACTCTTATAACACTCTGACACAGAATTGTGCAACTCCGGATGTTATCAATCATTTTAACTTTTGTTTTGACAGTAGAAATACAAAGTAATCTACCAGGAATGTGCACTTTGATTGGCCAGCGTCTTCCTGGATGATATCCCTGTGTGTTGAAGTTGAGTGAAGTTCAACTTTTTTTCTGGGTGACATTTTTTTTTTGCATTGAGTCAGAGGGCTGCATTTTTCTTACACAGCTAAAGTTGGTCTGAACATGTTCTAATGTAGTCTTTGGTCTACTGTATACAGGGCCTAACTCCCACTTTTTTTTCTAGAAGAAGATTTTGCAAAAACAAACAAGTAAGGCTGTCCAAGACCTTTTTTTTCCCCGCTCCGCAGCATCAGTAGTAATCAACAGCAAATACTCAAAACTTTGGCCAGGGAGTGGGAGGGGTGGCTGAACATTAGTGCTCATAATAAAAGGCTCCAAATTCAAGGCAACACCTGACAAAGCTGTGAAACAGAAGCGCCGAAACAGCCTACTACCTCCAACAAATTTGAGATTCGAGATTTATATTTATAAGATTCAGTGTTTCTGTGAACACAGGTTAGATATAGTACTGGAGCCATTCTCCTTCTGGCCAACGGTCAGTTCACCATCTGCCTGGTTAACATAGCAGCAGCTAACATACAACACCAAGCCACTTAACAGTCCCAACACTCTGAAACTGGCACAGAAATGCCTCAACTTTTATTGTCAGACCCATTAATAACCAAGAGGCAACGTTAGCTGTATGAGGCTAACAGTTAGCTCTGTTACTGTGTGTTCGGGTGGACTCAACAACTGTCCTCAGCGTGAAGTGGAGCTCTCATGAAAAACAATTTAATTTAATTTCTTAAATTTCATTTCTCAGAATAAAAAGATAAAACAAACAAGAAAACCCCAAAATGAATAACCAAATCCCCAAATTAAAAACCAAATACCTACTCAATAAATAAATCTGAATAGCTGAATTTTCTGGTCCAAACAAGAGACAATTAGACACTGACCCAAAACAAAAAAGGTAGTAAATAATTGTCCATGCATGCCTAAATATGCTCTGCTGTCCAAAGCCACGTGACGTAAATCTACACACAGCCTAGATTATGATATTATATTAAGCTATTCTCAAGTGACGCACATACTTCAACATATACTACTTAGTTGCAGCTGAGTCCATCTGCTCTCTACCCCAAATTTTAACAACATTTACAGTATGAGTACCTGATACTCTTTGAATAAAGACTGAAAACCAGGAACTTCTTGAAACAAGAGTTACACCAACTGATGAAGTGGCTGAGAAAGTTATTTACAAATTGTATTTCATGCTCATACACAATGTATCACTGGAAACAGCCAGGGTGACAAAAATCTTTGAAAGCTGCATATTAATTACCCCTGCAGTTTGAAAGGCCAGCAAAAACAGTACATTTTACACAGCTGGCATGTAACCCACACCTGAACTGTTCCAGTATCTCTCTCTCTCTAACTCACACACACAAACACACACACACACAGAGTCTCTGCTGTGCTCATGAGAGCGGTCCTCTGAGGTCTGGACTGGAGAACAGGATGTGCCCAGGCTCCATTATTTAGTTATTTGGTCCTGTGCATACAGTACATACTTCAGAGAGCAGGTAGCTCAAAGTGGGCCTGACTCTGCCTGCTGCTCTTTACACGACCAAAACCAACCAATCAGGGAGATGCTCTCAGGACTGGGTACGCACGCAATAGTCATTTACTGTATCCTGTGTAAATAATTTACTCGTATGCTTAGTCACACACAATATCTCCCTCTCCTTCTCTCTCTGTGTCCCTCTATCTAGTGCATCACTAACTAAAAGACACACTTTTTAACTCAGAGCAAACTGTGCTAATATAATGAATCCTCCCACATACACACCAGGGAGGTCACACATCCCCCTACACTGCATAGTAGGCACACACACACACTACAAACACACACAGGGTGTGGATTGCAAAGACAATCAAGGTCATTCCTGCGCTTTGAATAATTTAAGATGTCTTTTTGCTGGACAATTTCACTCTTCTTTTTTTTCCCCACAGGCCAAAAACATCCAGTGACCTCTCAACACTGAACATACAGTATATAATGATTGCAGGCATGTGTGTGTTGTGGAGACCTCAAACACACAGTCCCTTTGGCTGCCTTAGATGCTCCAGTGGGAAGTGTTTTCTCTCTTTTGCATAAAAAAAAGATAGAAAACTGAGAAACTAAAGAGATGGAGGGAGAGTGAAACAACATGAAAGGCAGAAAATCTATCTAAAACATTTGTGGTCTTTTGCTCTCAACAGCTTTCATTAGATAATGACAGATAATGATCTCGGTTGGAATGATTTGTTTAAAAGTGGCATCAGTTCTGCTATTGATGAATGAGAGTGAGATGGCTTGATAGAAACGTATGAAAGAACTGTTGTGGTTATGAAAAGCGGAATGGTGTAATCCCTTCTCACCACATGATTGCAGGGGAGGTCAGTTATAGATTACCTGTTTAGTCTAGAGGGAGAGAGAAGAGAGCACACGTGAGAGAAAGGAGGGATGGTTGAGAGCGGAGTAAAAAGGTGGAGCGGAGAGGGAAGGTTTGAAGAGACTTATGCTGCTCCCCTGCTACAGAAGGCTGCACTCGAGGAAAATCGATCCTCTCCCTTCAGAGAAAGAAATTTATGAAGCTGGAACATAAACGCAGTCATGTCCAATTAGCTGCTCTGAATTTACGAGGCAAGGCGAGGAAGGAAGTGGGAGGGGACGTGGTGATAAAGACTTCAGCAGAAGCCAATAAGGCGTGCTGCTGATCAATGAGCCCAGCTTTATGCAACACCCACTCCTCGCTTGATCGCTTCCCACCGCGCTCGGCATACACTGTGTCCGAGGGCTCGGCTTTTCTGCGGGGCTGCCCTCCAGCAATCAGATTTGAATTTGTGGACATGCTTAGATATCGCCTCCAGACATGTTATCTCTTATATGTTCTTTCACAAAAAAGTTTATTTGCCTTTTTAAAATGACATCTAATCTTTCTCCTCCATTGAAAGTTTTAAGTCTGGACACAACATGTCTCCTACTTAACGTGAAAGTCCATTCTAAGTGTATGTGCAGTGGACGCTTAAAGTTTGTCATACTTAGGGGGGACAAAGTATGACGTAAGGTTGACATATTTCATTTGGTTGGTCAATTAGTTGGCCGACATGCTCTTGTCCAACCAAATTGTCCCTGGTTGGACAACTGCTCGTGTTCCTTTGTGTCCACCACAATGTTTTTTTTCCCTCCTGAAAACACCAGGTGCTCCATTTTTGAAAACGCCCAGCAGCATTTTTTTCAGCTTAGATGCTTTGGTTGCATCCGGTTGCCATTAGGGCTGATCCAAATGCTTCAAAGCTTCTTTGCCATGGTAATAAACGTCTAGACCAGTATCTGAATGCTTCAGTTTTTGTTTTGTTCTGTCACCACTTGGCTGGTGGTAAAAAATTTAAAGGAGGTGGGAGGTGTCAGACACAAATGAGACAAGTGTTCTGAGCACAGTCATTGCCCCTGCTTCAAGCATTAAATTGGCAGTCTGATGAGGTAAAAAACAGGTGAGATGAACTGCAGATGGTTATCCGCAGCTGCAAGCGCTAGAAAAGCACTTGCTTTGCATCTAGTGACAAGGCCCGACCCACAGTTATTGATAATTTATAGAAACACTGATCGCAATAGTCCACCTTCCACCTTCCTCTCTCTATCACTCCCTCTCTAACACACACACACACACACACACACACACACACACACACACAGAGCAGTGCTTAGTCATACTAAAGTCGGCTCAGGTGCTGGTGGTTGATCAGCATTTTATAAATCTGATTAATTACTATTACCCCCACCTCCAGATCCCATTGCATCCTGTCAAAGCTTCGAATATTCCCTGGAAATTTTCACTGAAATTTCAAAGCTCCTAAACAGGTATTCGGGACAGCCCTAGTTGCTTTGATATGAAATATTTGTGGAGGTCAAATATTGTCACAAGGTAGAGTACTTGGCTCACCGGTCTATGTGGACAGCACTGTTAATTGCTGTATTTCTACGTATGACATGTGGCAATTGGTCTTTGTGGTATTTGTCCCATCTTTCCTCTACTGTGACTGGACAGCTGAGTAGAGTAGTAGTAGTGACGAGCACAGCACTTTAATGAAAGTTAAACATTTTTCAACATTTTGCAACCAGAAACAACACAAGAATCAATATAATGACGTGAAACGCTAAGTGAATACACGCTCAGCGCCTTGTCATGCTGCTGCTGTTTGTAGCATAGCGTAAATACATGACATTCCCATTAGAAAGAATATTTTTTAAAAATCATGTTTTTCTTTGGTTGACTATGGCCCTGTTGCATACTGGACCATGACTGGCTTTCAAGATGAGGTGTCACAAAAAGGTGTCGTGCTTGTAAAAACACGTCTTAAACTCAGATTTCAGGTGAGCATAAAGAAGGTTTTCCCCTTCATCAGATCAATGCGTATTAACAGTCTTCTGGTGTCAAACTCTGCATCATTCTGCACAGTGAAGGTCGAACATCCAAGCAAAGTAACAAACACATTTTTTATTGGAGAGGGACTTTAATCTTCAGATACAAAAGGACATAAGAGTGAAATTGAGGAAAAAAGTATCCATACAAAGTACAACCCTCAAAACTTAGAACACGAGTTGAATCAAGTTCTCTGTTTATTGAAAATCAGATATTGTACTTTTGACAAGAGTTGGGCTAACTGTAGTGTTATTGTGTTTGATTGTATTATTTTGTCACTTCTGGCCCATTTTCCTGCTATTTTATTCATCCCCTGCATTTGTACAAAGACCTCCGTGTCATCAGTCAGCCCTGGTTTGGGTGTTAAGTCTCTCTCTGACAAAAGCACTGACACTCATTGCCCATTAGGCTCTCACTCTACTATTTACTCCAACAGGTTGTGTAGCCGGTTGTGTATTTTGTGGTATCAGGGGAGAGAGCTGTTGTGAATAGCGAGTGGGCCTTCTCAGTGACGGCTGATCGAACACAGAGTAGAAGAGGAGGGAGATCTCCTGCTGGGTCAGAGCCGCATCGATGCAGTCTGTCATCACAGGTTAGAGCACGTCAATGCGGACCCTCCTCCTGCTCCTCCTCCGAGTCTCACCACTGTAGTCGGGGAGGGAGGCAGACTGTCAGGGCTTTGACACAACTGCCCTACTCCCTGCTGTACCGACTGCTCAGCCCTCCGCACTGTCTATACCCCCCTATTTTCTCCTCCGCCCACTCCTCTCAAACACATGTCCACAACCCAATTTACCCAACGCTCTCGTCAGTGAGCACTGGTGCAACCGGCAGTAGCAAAAGCTAAAGGGGTAAGGGCTACATAGTCAGACAGACAGGAGAGGAAAAAGAAAAAATAAAGAATGAACAAACAAAAAAGATGTGGGATAATATGGTAGATCAAAGAGGGAGAGCAAAAGAAAAGACTGGAGCACTGGAACGGTCACAGTGGATGGAATTTGGGAGCAAAAGTAAAGAATACAGTGGGAGGAGAGAGCAAAACCGAAAATAAGAGAGCAGGAGTGATAGCTGTGTCCCCGGAGGGAAATAGAGGAATAGGCGTCGACTTCAGTAAAGAGACAGATAAAGCCCCATTAACTGCTGCTTCCAGCTGCTTTCTCAGGCTCTGCCACCACATGACTCCCCCTTGATGTTTGTTTATCTTTCTTATTATTTATTCCCCTAATTGCTGCGTCTCTGCCGTCTAAAACAGGCAGTCGTCGCATCATTAAATACACAGGGCCGACATGACTTCGCAGCGACAGACTGCACTGTGAATGGACACAGAAACACATGACACACATAGGCTGACAACGAGTGGATCTGTCTCTTACTGGATCATTATTGGTTAGTGTGAGCATGCAGATATGTAGATAATGCATTACACGTGTACCAATCACGTCGCAAAAGAATTTTGTTTATATCTTACTAAATAGTGTTGCCTTGTATGTTTAGGAGGAAACGTAAATGCTGGCTGGATTATGTTCACTGGAAACATCTGTCCTCAAAGTGTGACTTCTTGTACCACACAGACATCACAGGGAGATGGTCTGGGTACATAGTCCAGGCCTTTAACGCCAGGATCCACATTCTGCACAAGGTTAGGTTTAGGTTACAAAAACACTCTGGTGAGGAAAGGTAGCTTTGGTTAAATACAGAAAACACTCTCATATCCTGTCTGTATCACTGTTGAACTTTTTTATAAAGTTTACTGCAACCACACATTTTATCTAATGTAAAGTGCATTGAGTTGCCTAAACAATCAATAAAGAAACATATTGTAGGAAAAATAATTACATATGATGAGTATTCTGCAGTTATGTTCACAACATTTTGCAACTTTAGAGTTATATTCATTAAACAGTTAATAATTCTGTTCCTACAAATCATAATCCAGCATTATATTTCTGTTGAAACACATGCTGTGCACATTAGAAATATTTATTTGTAATTTTTAAGAAACAGAGATGCCAAGCTACAGTATTCAATGAGTAATGCTTTCATCCGTAGGTTGGACCACTTTACTTGAGGGGGGCACAAAAAAGTGACTAATATGTATGTTATGGCATTTAGAAGCTGATTCAGAGTTGATCAGGGATGATCTACTGAGGAATTGGTCAGAAAGTAGTTACTTACTGGTTCATTAATATTCAACAGTCTTTTCTACTTTATACTCCTTGACTTCTTTCAGCATTTTGCGACTTTGCAAATACGTTTATTTCTAGCCAGCTTCTTCTTCTTTTTTTTAATTTTTTTATTTTTTGTATTCTGCCTCTAAATATACTACATTTCATTATCCGTGACAAAGTCCGCCTTTCCCGCATGGGATTTAAACTGTCTACCCACAAATGAATCCACAGGAGACAGTGAATGCACGCATTGGAAGTGATACAGAAGACAAAAGCAAGTATACGCCTGTATTTCACATAATGGGGGAAGACAACATTCAGTGTGGGACGACACTACTGAGTGCCTTCTGCAGTCATCTTTAGTAAAGCAGCGTGATGCAGTGAATTCTCTCAGTCTGTGTGTTACTGTTTGGCTGCATTGTAAACGGAGCCACTCAATGTATGTTTACTGTCCCCAGTGGTTGATACACATCAGCATTTTTGAACTAAGATCTGGGCCAACCCGTCCTAATTCCCAACACGTCAAATCTGATGCTTGGTCGGTGGCCCTTGTCATCGGTTACCAAAATACAGAGGCACCCTCTGTGTCTGTATGCCACGCAGCGGGCCTCATCATTATCTGAGGCTCTGGGCAACTGCTCTAGTATATAGAGTGAGAAAGTCAAAGTAGGGTGGGTGGGAGTTGTGAGGGACGGGTTAAACAAACAGCAGACTTTCACCCAGGAGACCACTGTTTGTGTCCTGTGGGAAACTAAAATTGAACAGTGAGTTATTTCGGCAATGTAGCGATGCATGTCATGCCACAGATGTGACGTATGTCACGTGACATACATGATGTTATATTTAGTTAGTGAGATGTACTTATTTTAACCCAAACCATGATCTTTTTCTAAACCTAACCATGTCCTTTTGTTGCCTAAGAAAGTTAAATACCCACGTGAAAGTTTATTTTTCAACAAGACTGTATTCATTTAACACATCGAAACTGTACATTTCCTGTGAACATGAAAGTTTATTTTGAGAAGACAATGTATGTAACTTGACACAAAGTCCCTGAGCATCAAAAAGTGACGCTGGAGGTATAGCTAGAGCGTCATCGTTTGATGTGTAGGGCCACTGACTGAACATATTATGGAAATGTCCTAGCTAGCTATTACCACCAGCAATCACAGGTGTCACCAGAACAACCAGGACTGAAATCCTCAGGATTCTAATTTGAAGGCAACATAGCCAACAGCCCAGGATTTCCCCTAAATTAAACGACAAAATACACTGTTGGTCCAATTCCTCCAGAACAACACAATTTCTTATCTAACAACACTATCACTGGATGACATCACTATTTCAAAAGTAAAATAGCAGCTGTTACATTGCTATGGTGGTGGTGGGGGTGGAGGTGTTGGGGAAAAGTCATGGTTTGGGATGGTGAAGGTTAGGGAATGACTGCGGTCATGGTTAAAAGGCTTTCAGTAGGAACAATAAAACAAACTGCAGTCTCCAGCAGTAAAGTCTTATATTTTGCTGGCCCATCCATCCACCCCAACTTCCTTCCTCTGCAGACTTTGTGGCTCTATAATAACATCACCCAACTTCCTCCTTTGCTACCAGCAGATGAGTTGTAGTGTGCGTGGCTGCTAGAGGCTTTGTTGCTTAAATGTAAATATAAGCCATTTCTGCCCATTTGCTGAAACCAGTGATACTCTCATTTTTCTTCAGAGAACAGTCTCCAACAGACTGATAAACAGAGGTATTGACCCATAATTACACCAGCTAATTAAAACACCACCTTGTGTGTGTGGTTTCTAATGTAGACTGGAATACATTTGAATCACTTATTTCCTTCTGCTCCTAGACTCTTTCTCACCCAGCTTTCTCTTGCCCTTCTTTGTCTTTTCCTCCACTCACCTTCTCTAATTTCATCTCTCCTCTCTCTCTCTCTCTCTCTCTCTCTCTCTAAGTAAATAGACAGGGTTGTGATGGATCCAGCTGTCCTGTCTTAACTTCCTTCAGCTCAGAGCTGCTACTCCCACTTTGATGACTTTGCAGTGAAGGCAGACATCTTGCACATTAACATATGATTGTGCCCATGTATTATTTCTGTGTGGAGGGACCGAAGAAGGGGGATCGAGAGAAATCCCAGTGCAAGCTGTCATCCGAAAGAGAGAGAGCTAAAGAGACACAGCACTTGAAAAAGTCGGAGTGTCACATCAGTCATGCGGAAGGAGTGCAACGCAAGAAGTACTCCTGGTCTTCCTGGGCTGTGCTATGTGGCAGGAGTCAGAAAAGCAGGTCAAGGGGATGGAGTGTCAAAGTCGTGAAAGTTTCAACCTGCAAGCAATTTTTTCCTTTAACAATTAAATTAGTTAATATTTAGTTAATATTATGACGCAGTGACGCAGTTTCGTCAGGGGACATTCATGGATCCAGACTCATCTGCTCATGCAGGCTTTAACCTCAACTATATGTCAACTGTCCAGATAATTGACAAGAGTGAAGCCATTTCCTCTAATACGCTGCAGCCATTAGGCCTGAGAGACACCAACTGCACAGAGCATACCTCGAAAATCACTCTGTTCTTCAGTATTGATTTTAAGTTACAACTTCTAGTTCCTGCACTCAGTGGCGCTTCCACTTTTAAGATGAGACAGATGAGATTTATCACCGACAACGCAGGAGATGAGAAGCGGTGATATGTTCGGCGCTGTCAGTCACTCAATCCAGGCATTAGTCACTGCGCCTCTGCTTCTCTGATCAGTTGTCTGTCATCGCCGCTCTCAGACAAATGCATCACAATCACACAAAGCAGGAACACACACACGCGCGCCCGCATGCACACACACCTGTCTCATTTCACACACACTCGCTCTCCCTCTATTTCCTCCATGAAAAAGAGATGTTCAATTTCCCGCTTTGCTAAGTGGACAGCTCGTGTCCTTCAGAAAGCGTGCAGGAAACAAGGCCTTGTCGTAGGATGGATTCTCCCTGGCATGTCCTGTCAGCTCGTCCAGGTGATCAGAGAGAAACGTGGGTAATTTATAGGACTGCGAGCAACAATGTGATGCGAGACACAACTCACCATGATCGACTGTCTCCATTTCTTTTTCCGTGAAGCTTACTGTGCGTCTCTAAGTTTCAGTCATCGTTATTCTGCATGTAAAGTACTGTCGTGAAACTAGGATTGAGGTTGGTGGGCCGACAGCATGAACCACAAAAAAAAAAAAAAAAAAAAAAGGAAAAAGAAAAACTGATGAGAAAGCGCAGATTAGTGTGAGGAAGGAAGATTGAAGTAGTCATCTCACCAGAATACAGGGGCCATTCTTTGAATATTTGATGCAGACGGATAGCTGTTCACTCCAGTGGAACAAACTGGATTGGAGTCCAGTCGTTCATCTGGAAAAGGCTGTAATTTAAAGTCGTAGCTGCCGAATGTCCTTAAGATCCTCATTTCCTTCCCAGCAGAACTTCGACCTCTGGATCAGCCCACCTGGGCCCTGCCCTCTGCCGAGGTTGCACTGTGCACACGCGTATGCACACTTTGTTTATGCATGCATGCACACAAATACATTCGAGATACTTGAATTTCACAGGCAGTAATTGTAAACAACAATTTGCTCCTAAATGGCAGTCTTGGATAGACAGAGGGAAAACAGATTACCAACTTGAACCCACAATAATGCATTCAACTTTTCAAAAGTGTATAATATTTTTCCACTTTACATATTGCTGTTTGTTTACCTGTGCTCCAGAATTATTTACAAAGAAAAATGCAACAAGCAATACTTACATGACATTTATGTTCTGTATGAAATTGAAATTTCTCTTTAAAATAGTGAAATAAATGGAAAAAATACCGCAAAACTACTAGTTTTAGTTTTTTTACTGCTACTACTACTAGTGTGAAGATACAGGAATAAAGCTTCTGATGAAATCAAATGAAACTGAATCAGGTAAACTGGCAACTGTACAAACTGCACAAGCAAACATCAACATAGAAATGGATGTTGTAGCTCTGCCAGTGGCTTCTGAGAGAAAACTGAATTTGAGACCAAAACATTAACACTTAACATAGTAACTGTGATATTTGTCTTTATATAAATGTACTGTTTTAGCCCATTAATCTTGATGGCATTGCATATTGAGATTTCTGAGTCTGTTTTAACTCTCGTTTATGCTTTCTGAAACATTTTCTGACTGCATATGTGTACAGTATGCACACTCATACCACCACAAACAGTATAGTCTGACTCAGCAGATGTAGACTGTCGATGTAAGCCTGCCATTGGGCCGCTGATTTCAACCGGCATAGTCCCTTCCTTACACTATCTGCATGTTACTGTTTCTAAATCCCCTTTGCCATGGGAAACAACACCACAAACCTCCGAGCTAACAAGTTACACACTGAAAATGGCAGGTTTTGACAAAGATTTGGATCATGCAAAAAGGCATGCCTGCTTTGTCCTTTGGGTGAATTGTTGTAAAGATCCACAACAAATAAATAAACTCGTGAATGTGCTTTGGAAAAGCCCGGACTCCGTCTCTCAGGACTCTCATGCCTGATGTTGCATGATCCATTTTGTGACTCGGCCAGAGTTGATTTGCCACATCTTTTAACTCTGGCAGTGGCATGCACCAGTGAAAGTGACTTCACTAATGTACCGATGCGCATCACTTCACACAAGCTTCTGTGAACTGTCATAATAATGTTTTGCTAGAGCCACATACAGCCAGCAAATCTTCTGCAGATCCAATAAGCCCCTTCAGAGCTAAAATATAGTCAAGCTTCACCTTGAGTGCACAGATTATCAAGTTACATTTGTCTTTTTTATCAGTAAATGTTGAATCATAAAATCATAAAGTGACATGCGACTGTTTAACTTCTGTGGGGCCATTTTGACCTCCCACGTGCAAATGTTTCACCAAAGAAGTTCTCTTTAGAAACTATTTAGCAAGAGCCACGTTGCTGCATCCTGGGCTCAGAATTGCCCCAAGGCAACTGATTGGTTTAAAGAAACAAAAACAACCTAAAGCGTTTTTCCCCCTATAGCAGAAAGATACTCTGTGATTCCAGACCTTTCTCTAGCGCTGACACAGCGCTGTGGAGATAGGTCTGGCTAAGCGAGTCTACACAAAGTATAAATGCATGCACACACACAGAAAGTTACTTTTGATCATGAGTTTCTCTTACTTTTTACTGTTTGTCAGGTGTACAGTGTGATTTCCAGTGTTCACTCAGTAAACAACAAATTACGTAAAACCTTGCGTACCTTAATCCTACAATCTTAATCTTGTTTAATCCTGTTTTACATTAATTACTGTAATGCAATTCACCCATAATAGATTTGTGTTCCGTCTCTGCTGCACATCTCTAACACTCAGTACTTGCACTTTTTTTTTCCCTTGGTGTAAAAGTCCTATAATATCTGACATAATTAACACTTACAGCCAGTGTGTCATTACAACTTTCACTTTCTGTCTCATGTCATGTCATCTCACCTTTGTCATCTGTATGTTCTCCTTTGTTTTAAAGGTGTAAGTGTAACCTCCATGCCTCCCAGTGCCTGCTGCAGGATGGGAACCTCCAGTGCCAGTGTGAACACAACACCACCGGCCAGGACTGCCAGCGCTGCAGGAAGGGCTTCAAAGCCAAATCCTGGAAGGCTGGTTCCTACCTGCCAACACCCAATGGAACCCCCAACTCCTGTACGTACATTAAACATGTTTATCTGTTCCAATTCAGCTGATCCAACTCATCAATCTGGCACTCAGTTAGATACAATACTGCTGAGTCTTTACATGTGCTCTAGCTGTCTGGCAGCTTGCTTTACTGTATTATGTATGGATACGACTATTACCAGTAATTGATTTCAGTTGCCACACTCACAGTAAATATGCAGCAATACAATACTACAGAAAGGGATTGTGACCTGTAAGGAACCTAAACACTGCTGCAGAATTAGGAAGATTTATTCTGCTTTTAGAAGCCTGTTTACACCTGGTATTCACACTGGTATTCATGTCTCGGGTGATCTAATCACAAATGGTCTGCTCACACCAAAAATGCTTTTCCACATGTGATCAGATCTCACTTCGCTGCTCTGTATGCATCACATGTATACACACATACATCATTTCGTTCACCACCATTAGGAGACTACTCCTGTGGCAGTGTGAGCTCCAAGCTGGGGATAGTTAGTGAGAGTCCACACACACGCACACGCACGCACACACACACACACACACACAGCTAATGTTAACGGTTATTAACTGGTTAAAAGACAGAGTCAAGCTGTTTTGGTGTCAATGTGAGTTTACTGGTACAGTTTAACAGCCGCTGCTGCTGCTCTGTTAGCTCTTGCTAACCGGGCAGACTTGAACTAACCATTCACCACAAGGAAAGAGGTTGCTGAGACGGTCTCTCAGCGCTGCATCTAACCTGTGTAACGGCAGCAACAGAAGGTTTGCTTGTCCAGTAGGGCAAGGACATCAGATGAGTAGCTGGTCCTTCAGTGTGGTCCAGGACACATTAGCATACACACTGTTAAGGGAATGTTGTCATACTGCATGCGGCTCAGACCACCTCCGAGTATGGTCTGAGCAGTGCATTTGGGTGCATTTACACCTGTATTAGAGCTATCCACTTGTGTTCCAATCACCCATCATGCATGTTAATACCAGGTGTAAACGAGGCCTAATACTCTGCTTTCTTAACAAGAACTAGATAAGAAGATAGATATAAAATAATAAATAAATAAGACGCTTAGATCCATGAAATAGTCAACCACAAAGCCCTGCATAAAACGGCAAATTGTCATCTTTACACTCATACACTCTGTCAGTCTATGCTAAGCTAAGATAACCACCTGCTCGCTGTAGCTAATTTACCTCACATACATGATCATCAGTCTTCTCATCTAACTCACAATAAGAAAGCAACTATGTTTTTTTCACTGAAGATGAAATAAGGCCAATGAAAGCAGTGAAAATGAACCAAAACAGTAAAGCTGAAAGATGCTGAAGCGCTTTGTATCGCTGATGGGAACTGCAAAGTCAGGTGAAATGTGCCTTTGACTACAGAAAAACTGTGATGGTCACAATATATTAGCAAAGATTCCTCTACACCAAAGGGAACATTTTAATCCAACAGCAAAAATGTTGTTCTTTAATTGTTAATATTTAACTTGAAGTGTTTATTCTCTTTTCTTATCCTACTCTCATTTTTACTACTACAATTATCCCAGATTCCCCCGCAGCATCACTACAATTCATTTCAGTCTTTCAAAACGAATATACATGCAGTTATTTAAAATTCTCCAGCAATCTCTATTGATGGATATATAGGTTTTGTCATCACTCTGAGGTCCTGAATGAAAAGCAGGATCAAGGGAACAAGTTGAAAAGAAAGGAGAAGTGGAGAGAAGACAATGGAGAGGCTGAGCTCTCTGAGTTGTAGTCACCTCAGTGCAGAGA
Organism: Epinephelus fuscoguttatus; assembly: GCF_011397635.1. Taxonomy (NCBI): domain Eukaryota; kingdom Metazoa; phylum Chordata; class Actinopteri; order Perciformes; family Serranidae; genus Epinephelus; species Epinephelus fuscoguttatus. The sequence continues at coordinate 12,301,760 of NC_064769.1, read as the reverse complement.
GCAGATCAGAGCTGTGGAACAACGTGGGAGTGCGTGGGGGGAAATCCTCTTGGAGAGTGTAGCCAGCTACAGTAGCTAGCTATGATAAAATAATAATCTAGGGCAGCCCCTCCCTACTTTTCTCCTTTCAAACAAGCATTCACACACTCATATGAGCAGAGAGAGAAACACAAGCAGAGACACACTCACATACACCTGTACCTGCACTCACTGCAGAGAATGACTATTGTCATTTGTGTTTGTTTTTTTTTTTTTACATCATACTCTTGTTTCCAACCCAGTTCTAATGGCACTGACACACACCTTCAGAGCCCATCACCACCCTTTTAAACTCCTGAATCCCATTAGTGGAATTTAAAAATTAAAATGTTTGCAACTTGCTCGGCTGAAATGCAACACAGAATGGCTCACGAAACAGTTTGGTCTATGCAGTTGCATTATGCATGCCAAGCTAAGCTAACTATAAATACAATCTCGGAAAACATGCAAGAGAGGCAAAAAGTTTTGATTCGAGCGTAGCGGAGTGGTAGCGCTCTCTTAAAACATACATATATGATGAGGCCCTCTGCATTTGAGGATTTGGGGGAAGTGTAACAGGTTAAATAAGGGGGGACGGAGGGAGACGGCGCAGACCCAGTAATGACTCCAAGACATTGAGAGGTGGTCTACAACAAACCCTTATTTTGCAGAACAGCTCTCAAGCTCTCTCTGCCACCTGAGTCTGATGAATGAGGCAGAGTCAAGTCTTTAGGCAAATTGAATGCATAAATAAACAAGCTCTCATCTCCTCTCCCTTTTCTTATTCTCTTTCAGGTACAATTGCTGGTTCCCCCTCCGGTTCTAGTAAGTAATAATGCAAAGCAAAGCAGAGGAGTTGGTATTCCACTCTCTCTCTTTTCCTCTCTCTCTTCCTGTATCGTCTCTCCACCTTTTTGTTGCATTGTTTTTAAAATGTAAGTTTTAACCCCATACCTCGCTTCCTGCATGTCTCCTAAACTGTGCCTCTCCCCTGTGATGTTCAGCTGGCTCTCTAGTCACTCATTTCTCTTTTTCCTGCGTCTCCTCTCTCAGTGCTGCAGCTTGGGCCCTGTGTGCTTCATTATTAATAGGCCTCTCTGTCGCCATGTCCTTTCATCACAGCACATCACACTAACCTGCACAGGAGGAATTCTTCCACAGTTCTGCTTTTCTTATTTCGACTAAAGACAGTGTTGTGGATGGATTGAAGAAAGGGGGGATGAGAGAGAGAGGGCTGGGTGCGAATGGGCGGTGGATTGGAGCAGCAAAGGGAGCTGAGAGAGAAAAGACAGACAGAGAGAGAAATGGTAGAGAAGGATGTGGGCATATGTTAGTGTGTTGTAATGCAGTGTGATTCCGGGTGAGGAGCTCGGGGAGGCAGGAATAAAAGGGAATTTGATTAGGGATTCTCTCTGTGGAGAGGCTCTCAGCCTCCGAGCTGTTAGACAGAAACGATCGGCAAAGTGGCAACATCAACCCTGACAGCACTGGGCTGTTCTCCACATGGCCGGACAGTAAAAGGCTGATGCATGGATAGACTGAGCAATTGGACTGCACTGCAGAAGTCTGCTTTTAAAAGGGCTCCTCTCACGATTAGATACAAAATAATGGGAATGATTTATCAAAGAGAAGAATGATGCTTGCTAATGGGCGGATAATGAGTTTAGTGGTTCAGTTTCAGGTTGCCACAGATTCAGTTCCCCTATGTTAATTACCATTTTTTACCTGTGCTGCTGACTAGCCACAACGTCAACTTCATCTAAGATGTTTACTGCTCCAGGAGCTGAAGATGAGACAGAGGGTGAAGCTGAGGGTAAAACTGAAGGTGAAGCTGAAGGTGATACACAGGGGGAACCCAACGGTGAGGGTGGACCCAAGGGCAAAGCAGAGAACACCATAACCATCTCGCAAGCTGAGCGGCCCCCGGCTTTTACCCATGAGCCCCATGGAGCCCCTCGGGAAGGTGCGGAAAAGTACATTAGCCGTAGCTAGAAGTATTTGACAGCTGTAGTTACTAGTTACTTGGTAGATATGCATTATCCATACTGCACACACTGCAGTCCTGAAAGTTTTATTTTCTTCAAACCAGTGGAAATATCTGCCGTTGCAGACATTTCAATAGAATTCAATTGGTTTTATTAAATTTCTAGAGTAAGGTGTCATTTTTCCATTATTCGACTTCCTTCAGGATTCTCACACTTGTTCAAGGAACAGTTTGACTTGGCGGGAAATACACTTGTTCGCTTCTCTGATGAGAGTCAGATGAGAAGATAGATACCACTCTCCTGTCTGTCCGTCAGCTATGAAGCTACAGCAAGCAGCTGTTTAGCACGAAAAAATGGAAACTTCCTATTTGACGGACAGATATGAAAGTGGTACCAATCCTCTCTGGTGGCAGCTACCTCTCTGCCAAAAGAATAAGTTTATTTCCCAAAATGTCAAACTTTTTATTTATAGTTGATCTGAAATAATCTATCTAAATTGTTGTTGCCTTGAAATGAAATATGACTATTGGTTTTTTAAGAGGATATTGTTTTGCAAATTATGAAATTGTTACACCTTGATCAGAAAACTTTAATATCCATGTTATAGGTGAATACATGCATAATAATAATCCAAATATATACTATCAAAACACTACAAAAGGGGCCATTCTGCGATTTTGGTGACAGTATTCATTTACTTTTACTACATTTTTTACTTGTACTGGTGTATTTTTACAGTGCAGTATTGTTACTATTACTTGAGTAAAGTCTCTAAGTACTTGGTCCACAGCTGGTCCGATGATATTGTAGACTTATACGCTTGTGACAAAGCAAAGATGTGTGCCTATGACTTTGCTTATAGATGCTGAAAAGTGGTGTGTTTGTGTCTGAGTATATATCATCCATAATTCATCCTGCAACTTACATCGACTGTTTCCCTGGTTGTATATATCTCAGATGACGTTAATGTCAGACGTGGATTGTCCCGTCTTGAGAGCGAGGGCATCAAACTGTATGGACATTTAGACTTTATTTGTTCTGACTGACTGATTTTAAGCAGCGCAGGATGGATGTGAACAGATTCTGTCAGCCGCCTGAATGTACAGTAAAGTGGACCTCAAAGCCCGGCTCGCCCTCATGCTAAATTTAAACCTGCCATCTTGGTAGGCAGCAGACCTCTCATGTTCCAACAGAAAAGCACTTAGGACGTGGGAGGCGAAGGGATTTCGGCATCGCTGTGATGTCGTCAGACTTTTCTTTTTTGTCTGAAGGAAATCCATTAAGAGCGTTTGTTGAACAGCACAGCACTTTTGTTGTTTGGCTGACATCAGTAGGGAAGTCAAAGAATTCACTGATTAGCTGTGAATTAGGAGGGGCTGACAGAAGCTGCAACTTAGAATAGCGTTACAGTCTTTTGTAAGCTTTGTAAAGCCCCGCTGTGAAGGACACAGAAAATCACATATAGACACAACGCATGTTGTTTACAGTCATATTGTGATCATTTGAGCTTTATTTAACCTCCATAATAGAGCAGCAACTAACTACTGTTTTTACTGCCAATTAATCTACAGTTTATTTTGTAGAAACAGTGAAAAATGCCCATCATAAGGTTTTGTTTTGTCTGACCAACAGTCCAAAGCCCAAATATATTCAATCAACCATTGGACAGAACTAATACTGACATTAATGGTTTGTAAAGAACATAGGATTTCCCAAACTGAATATGTACCATACACAAACACAAAACTGCCATGCTAAGTCGAATTTGTTGTAACTGAAAAAACAAATCTATGGAGTTACTACTAGCTACTACTTTCACAAACGTCACATCCACACTTTAAGATATCACAGTGTCATCAACAAACTGACACAGCTGATGTTATCCAACAAATTACCAAAAAAGTAACTCCAGAGCACTGTAAAGTCCAAAAGTCAATAAACGTCCAAAATAGACACGTTATCTAAGAAAATATTCTGCTTAAATCAATATATGTTGGCGTTTAGCCTTTAAAAAACATTTTCACAAAACTACTAAAGTGCACCATAAGGGATATATTTATAAAGAAAATTGATTCAATCAAACTTGACAACAAATCGATCCATATTGTAACAATACTGTAGCCTGCTGATTTTTGATTCAGCTCTGGAAGTTACATGGAAATGGCAGAGTAATATTTTATTGATGAGGAGGGTGTGCTGTCATGTTGATTTGATCATGTTCTAAATGTCTAGCTGATCAATCAGGTTGCCTGGTTGAATATACTTGTTGTACAATCGATTATCAGATACGTTGCAGATTGATTTTCAGTCGCTCGGGATTCATCGAATCATCATTGCAGCGTCAATGCATCTATTTAAAATGTAATCAGATATGAGCTGTGTCTTTTTTGAAAACTATGAACTACATTTTATTCCTAAAATCACTTTCTATTAAATTATGAGTGTAAAAATATATACAACTAATTCATGTTATTTATAATATATCATACTTAAAGTACAGACAGTACAGTTCAGACAGAACTATTCAGTTACACTTCTGGGACACCAGAAAGGAAGATCATAGTGTATTCCTGCCTTTTTTTTTATCCCAGGTTTAGAAGTGTATTTGGTTTGAACCTGACCCTGATGTGAGCAAACCCTGTGTGTGTGTGTGTGTGTGTGTGTGTGTGTGTGTGTGTGTGTGTGTGTGTGCGTGCGCACGCTTGCTTGTAGAGTTATGGCGGGCATATGGCGCAGTTCAGTGAAAACCATAAATCATCTTCATCCCCTTCTTTTCCTCCCGGGGATCTGAGGTCTTAGGTTCCATTCTCACAGAGCGGCCGCCACTACTGTTTGTACATGCACACTCTGACGCACATACCCACACACAGGTTTTATTGTACCGTGTGTGGATAAAGGTCCTGTGACATTTATAACTACAGCGCATAACAACATCAGTGAATAATATCAGCTGTAATCTCAGTTATCTTCTCTGGCTCTCAGCTTGTAGGTTATTTTCTAATATTAATAACTGTAATACTTGTGCAGAAAATGTTGACTTTATCTCTGAACTGAACGAAAAGTGTAAAAGCTGCCTGGGATTTTATTTTTTAAATTTTCATCCACATAAAAGTCGGTTATATAAATCATGTTTTCAGTATTATTACTTTTCCCTGCAATCTGAAAATGCACATCCCAGTTTAGGTTTTGTACTGTGGGATTTTACAGGATATCAATGATAAGATTTCGACTGTGGTTTGTGCTGCTGAAGCAAATGCATCCTTATACACAGTACAGCAGGACTTATGGGTTGGACAGCATGTCATAGCAGTTGCACCCTTTGTCATGTCCCTGTCCCAGTTCAGTCACTGAGCATGCTCAGATGAGGATTAGCGATGTATTGGCAAGAAAATCTGATCCACAGAGCCCACAGCCCATTGGTCTGCTGGACAGATGGGTGTTTGGAGAAGGGGGAGGGGAGGTCAGACAAACCAAATCCTAAAACCCAGTCATACTTCTACCTATCCAGCCACCATGACTCCACATGACTTCATCGTACCAGAGCTATAGCGTAGCCTGTATAAAGTACAAGCAGACACATGCAGATGGAGAAGTGTATGCAACCTCACACGCAATGGGGATGCACAACTAGATCAACCACTCGCCCGACCACAATTCTCTTTGTCCATCATCCTCGTCTACTGAAATCCTTGCATTTTTATAAAGATTGAACTTGGCCTCAGACTGAGAGAGATTAGATCATGTCTGGAAAATCATGTGACATATTAATAACACCCATGCTGTCACTCCGTCCGCCACCATTAGGTGTTCTGGCAAAACGTTAACTGGCCCTGAATCACAATGTCTTCATTAGTGTGGAGCTAAATCAATGTCCAGCACTCCCGTAATAAATGATGAGAATGCTAAGACTGACAGGTGGCATTAAACATTATTGTTATCATTTCTCAGGCTACATTAATACGAGTGACAAATGATCTCATTATATGCAAATGCATTTGTGCAGAAGACACCTAAAAATGTGTCCGAGCAGAGACTGCACACTGTATACTCGCTAAAGTGTGTGTGTGTGTGTGTGTGTGTGTGCCAGAGAGAGTGTCATGGGACAGTTAGTGAGTCCATCTGTACAGACAGACAGGCACATGTCACAGGATTACGTAATGTATCAGATTAGATAGTTGGTGCATTGCGTGAGAGAGTGATGGCGCTGTTGCATGGCTGAAAATGACACTAAGACCTTGCCCCCATTTTTTTTTTTTTTTTTATCTTTTGCTTTTACATACAGAGTCCACTGTCTCCAGTAACTCTATTTCTGGAGTTGGAAACTCCCATTTCAGCTCTTCAAACTCTCATCATTCTCATCTAAGTGAAGGTAGGCACTTAGAAAGTAGGTAGTATGAGACTTGTGCGTCCTATTTAGTCATGATTGTAGTGTGATTGTATTAGAATAGCGAGCTATGATGGTTTGAAGTTAGGTAAACTCCTGCTTTTATTGATGATGTAGATCTTACAAATCCCTGCTAGCCCGAGATTAAAGCCTGTCAGATCCCTCATTCCTGTGCTGGTTGACGTGTTATCAATCTCTGCTTTCCAGCTGCCTAGTTTAAATACAAAATATATACTTGAAGATGGACAACCACTGTCCTCCAGGGAACAGAACAGTTTGAGCAACATCATGTAGAAAAAAAGTGTGTATAACGATGCCTGGTGTAAGCATCTTTGTGGCAAAGTAGAGCAGCGCCTATGTTCAGTTGAATGAACGAACCAGTCTTTGCAGGGCACTTGCAGTCCTGTTCAGTCCTATTTCCAAACCAGGAAGTGTTGTTCTCCATCAGGATGCTCTTAATTATGCAGGAAGAGAACTTTCCTTAGTATTTGAGAGGATACCCAGAATTTACTCAGGTATCTCAGATAAAACAGTCTCTGCCTTGCCTTTCTCACCACTGAGTCAGTATGCAGCGCCCAGGTCAGGCTCTCAGTGACGTGGGCACCAAAGAACTTGAAGCTGTCCACCCTCTCCACCAAGGAGCCATTGATATCAAGGGGGATATAGTTCTTTCCCTGCTTCTTCCCAATGTCCACCATCATCTCCATCATCCATGATCAGGCCCACCATAGTTGTGTCATCAGCACACTTGATGACTGTGTTAGAGTTAGAATTGGCTACTTTGTTGTATGTGTCCAGGGAGTAGAGCAGGGGACTCAAAACGCAGCCCTGGGGTGCTCTAGTGTTAAGGATAAGGATGGCAGAAGTGTGTCCACCCACTCTCACCACCTTGGGTCTGCCTGTCAGGGAAGTCGAGGATCACATGCATATTGAGGTGTTTAATCCCAGCTCCTTGAGCTTGTGGCCAGCCTGGAGGGAACTATGGTGTTAAACGCTGGACTGTAGTCAGTGAACAGCAATCTCACATTGCTCCCTTTCTTTTCCAGGGGAGACAGGGTGGTGTGTAGGATGTGTGCTATGGTTTCTTCTGTTGATTGGTTGGGATGGTAGGCAAACTGTAGTGGGTCCAATGTGCTGGGTAGTGAGGAGCAGATGCAATCCTTAACCATCGCTACAGAAGTGAGTGCCACTGGTGCCACAGGCAGGATGATTTTGTTTTCTTAGGCACAGGAATGATGGTAGACTTCTTGAAGCACATGGGTATGACAGACTGAGCCTGACCTGGTTAAATATCATTGTGAACACCAGCGCTAGTTGGGCAGCACATTGTTTAATGACCCGGCCACTGATACCTTCTAGTTTTGCTGCTTTCCTGAGGTTCGCACGCTTGAAAGCCCTCCTGACATCATGCTCAGGGTTGATAGGTATGAAAGGTGCACCCACCCATTCATTAACCTTTTTTTATCTGTTATTGCTAGTTGGCCACCTATGGCCTCAAAGCAAGCAAAAACGTTGTTTAGCTCTCTTGTTGTAGACGCATCAGCACGCACTTGACAAGCTTCTGGGATTGCCCTCCTGGAACTGTAGTTATGCTTTCTTCCCATAGTCCATTTTTGCCTCCTTTACTGCTCTTCTTACATAGTTGTTGGCTGCAGTGTGTGTGTTTATGGCTTCCCAGATGGTTCTGGTAATCCATGCATTTTTGAATTGAAATGTCAAAATTCTCTGTACATTGTACATGTATTATTGGCGCAACAGACTGTTTTGTGCAGTGCATGAAAAATCGGTATTGCAGCCTGAAGTCTGAATATCTAGCAGCACAATTATGCTATTTTCTGTCATTAACTAACTTCTGAAGAAAAATGTGGCCACCAAACTACTTTAGATTCACATTAGTGGAAAATAGTGTGATGATTAGCCAGGACATCAGAGCAGTTTAAACAGGGATACTTATACCAGTACTTTTACATATTCATATTATGTAGTTGATATATTGCAGCAATGTACAGTGCTATATTTATAGATCAGTAATTAAGTCATTGCTGTTGTGAAGGTGAAAGATGAACACTTCCATTATTTTTCATCTCTCAGATTTGGATATGACAAAACTGAGTGTGTGCAAACACATATGCACACATCCATACACAACATTGTAAGTGTAAAACAGAGTAATACACTTTGACAAACACTGTGTGATTTTATTTTACAACCATATTAACAATAGTCACACCTTTAACAGTCACTGTGTTTTGCAGAAACAACACAATTTTCCAGCACTAAAAGGGTTGTGGAACAGCTTTTGAGTTTAGCCTATCTCAGCAGTGTGAAATCACACTATCATTGTGTGTTCTCACTTCTCTGTGTGTGAACGTGGATGTTTGTGTGTGTGTGTGTGTGTATACGTGCACATTTGAAGAGGAAAAAAGGGAAGCTAGGCTTTCTTTGGAAAAACAATCTGAGGCTGCATCTCTTATGCTAATGTCTCAGCCTGCTCATTCCTCACTGCATTTACATTTTCCGTCCTCATGCAACTGATGGAACAGACACGAGAGTTCCAGCAGCAAAATCCCGAGTTACAGACAGCTCAACCCCACTAACAGACAATGTGTTACACACCAGGCCTTTGTCTGAGCCTCCAATGGTACCCATGGGAGAATCTGACACACTTCCTGTTACAGCACAGGTTCACCCTCCTTCAGCATCCTCTCCATCAGAGGAGCACCGAGTTTCCCTGACACCAGAGGAGATCACACCTTCAGAGACAATCCCTGAACATTCACATCTGTCTCACCCAGTCCCAAAGGAGTCCACACATCATACGGTCGTTGATCATCATCATCATCATCAACACCATCCAATCACAATAGAGTCTGTACTCACTCATCTTCACCATCATACAAGCCTACATGAAACTGAGGGAAAACACTCAGAGCCAAGGCATAGTGAGAACAGAGGTAAGGCACACCCATAGCTCTAGATGACAGTAGATATAGAGTAGAGTAGAGTAGAGGCTGCCAGAAAATAGAATAATCTAATTTAAAATTAGGAGATCATTTTCATTTCCAGCCGGTGTGATTTTTATGGTGTGGAACCGTTCTGAAATGGGCAATTTTCCGGAGGTGAAAGTCACTAACATGCTCGTATACACAAGCTTTTATAATCCTGTGTTGTCCAGCATCATATCGCATGTCAATTGTTATTCAATTTAGGTAGTGGCAGTGAAATCTAGTTAACATGGGTGAGTGAGTGAGAGGCAGTATGAGCACTGCCAGTGGAAGTTTTGCAAAAAAGTCTGAGTTCAGTTGACATTGTCTTTGCATCATTCAGAGGATTGTGGAGCATCAGCCACTGGATCAGAGTGACGGAAAGATGTGAAAAGGGTAACAGGCGAGACAGAATCAGGACTAAGCCCAAAACATTCCCCTTAACATTAACCTCAGCTTACTGCGGTAGATTACAAAATACTATGTCATGGGGTGGGGGCATTAATATATGAAGTGTCAAGATATAAATAAAACAACCACGTGGTCTTTGAGGTCCCTTCTGTCACTCAGCGTAGAGGAAGCGGGAACTCCGAATGCTCTGGCTGCCAGTGTCTGATGTGAGACAGTTCAGGCTGAGCTGATTGAGATTAATGCCAAGAACTGTTCGAATCACTGCTACCCCCAAGGCAGCATGGGTTACTGAGATTAAATGCATTTATGCTCACTGCTGTGCTACATCAGCCTTTTGAAACAACTGTGATTTAGAATCATGCTTCCCACAAGAGCTTTTTTTTTTTTTTTTTTTACTGTTTGCACGTGTGTGTGCAGCCGTGACAGATGCGTTAGAGAGTAGGTCCAGTGGGGCCAGACTCGGACATGAGTAGAGGTAGGCAGGGGTTACTTTGATGAGATGTAATGATGGCATGATGCCAGTTGTGTGAAATGGTCCAGGGTGCTGTGAGAACAGCTGCTGGCATCCTGTCTCACTGGAGCCCCAGGGAGGGGGAGGGATGAAGGGGAGAGAGTGGGCGGGAGACAGCCTGAAGGGGGACGCTCCGCAGGGGAGCAGGATGCTTGCAGGATGCCCCCCCTCCGAAGAAGAACTGAAGACGTACATTGCCTGTACAAAAACACCTCAAGGGGAAACACAGATGGATGCATGAAGCATTGTATTCCCTGGTGGTCTAGTGATCATTAGTCCCTCAATGACGTGCATGGTGTGGTCGCTTCATGTGATTGGTTATTTGTATTTTTAGTCTTAATCACCTCTGTGAGGACTGTGGTGTTTTGATTTATTGAATTGTGCCTGTGTTGCAGTAAATGGAAAGGTAAAAGGAAGAGGAGGCTTGATCCATAAACTGAACTAGTTTCACATCTCTTCTTTCATTTGTAGCCCTAAAAACTTGAAGCAAAGGACCCTGGGAATGGCATAAAGCCCTCTGGGAAAGTGGAACACACAGAGAAAAAGGGAAAACTTGAGCAAGAGACAATTAAAAATGCAGTAAAAATGGGATGTGTGTGCGAGGTTGTCTCTAGTATTGATTTGAGATATTTTGTGTGAGTGCACCACAGAGAACATTAAATCTCAACATATGGTGGTACATCCATGAGAAGATGTTACTGTAATACAATACAGTATATTGCATCCTCTGAATATTCAAATTAGGGTAAATACAGTAACAGAAATAAGAACAGAGTTCGCTCTGAACAAAGAAACAAGCACATACGGAGAGTTAGAACAAGAACCAGCCAGAAGATTTCATGACATTCAGATAAAAGGAAGTGCATGTCATTTCTTTCACACCCAGAGTGAAAGTGTAGTGATGAAGGAGTTTCTCAAGCCTCTCTGATTCTCACAGCTTTTTCCCAAGCCCAGGGCTGAGGCCCCTGATGGGGCAATCCACTATCTGACAGAGAGAGAAAGAGAGAGAAAAGGAAAACAAGGTCTCGGAGGAAGAAGGGAAGGGAGAGAAAGGCAGAAGATATCAGTAATCTTTACCCAGTGCAGTATCAGCCTAATTATAGAGTTCTTATTGTTTGGACTGCTTCAGAAAGAGCATGTAAAACACTTTATACAATGTCTGTTCTTGTTTTGTCAATAACAATCGTGGTGTGTCAGTCTCCCACAAGTCTGAGGGGCACGTACATGAGACTCATGGCCACAAAACAACATCCTTATCTGAGCACGGGGAGGAAGGGAAGGCAGAGGAGAAAGAAAGAATAACTGAAAAGACAGGTATTATTATTTCATATGTAGTAGTGGCAATGTTCTTGTAGATTTATATACTGTAGTTTACTTTTGGGCGCAGTAAATATGCAGTAGATAAACTTTTTTATGAGTTAAACTTGACAGCTCACAGTGAAAACTGGGACCCTAAAAACTGAAAACAGCAGGAACATATCTAAATTCATCTCTTCACTGACATGATAGTCTGTCACTCATATAAACATTAGAGCTAAATCATAATTTTGGCACAAATAGTGGTGTTATATTTTTATCTGACTGACAGGATGAAGTAGAAATGGATAAAGAATTTATTTATTGTTCAGTGTGCGTTGCTGGGAAAAGTGCATAGAAAATTTATGCCACTGCATGCTTTTGCTTGTTATGTCAATGACAACTGTGGTGTGTCAGTCCCCCACGAGCCTGAGGAACATGAGGCTCATGGACATAAAACAACAACCTCAGCTGGGCACGGGGAGGAGAGAAAAGCTGAAAGGAAAGGTATCTCTTTTCTTATGTAGTTGTAGCAATGTTCTTGTAGTTGTAGCGGTAGAAGTGCAGCAGATACACTTTCACTACAAGTTCAACTTTGCAACCCACATAAAACATGGCCCCCTAAATAATTGTAAACAGGAAATACATCTAGATTTTTGCTTGTTATTTTGTGGTGTTTCAGTCTCCCACAATCCTGAGGAACACGTACATGAGACTCATGGCCACAAAAAAACCAACTCATCTGGGCATGGAGAAGGTACGGCATTCTTTTGGAGGTACTGTAGTGGTTGTGGCTACAGTAGTTAATTGTTGTGGTGGAAATACTTTGACAACAAGTTAAACTTGGCGACTTATAGCAAAATCTCTGTCTATCTCTAGAAATGTGTCTTTTTCTGTTAATTATGGTTGTGGTGTTTCAGTCTCTCACAAGTCTGAGGGACACATGCATGAGACTCATGGCCACTAAACCACCCTCTCATCTGGGCATGGGGAGAAAAGGAGGTGGAGATTATATAAATCTACTGCAGCATATGTAGATTTATATACTGTAGTTCACCCATTGTGCAGATGTGCAGCAGACTAAAATTAAACTTGGCAACTCACAACAAAACATGGGCCCTTAAAAATTTGGAAAGAAAATATATGTAGATTTTTGTTTGTTATTTTTATGACTGTTGTGGTGTTTTAGTCTCCCACAAGTCTGAGGGACACCTACATGAGACTCATGGCCACAAAACAACAACCTCACCTGGGCACGGAGAGGAAAGCAAGCGTGAGGTGCATAAAGAAATAGAAGCTGAAAGAAAAGCTATCTCTTTTATATGTAGTGGAGACAATGTTCTCCAAGATTTACATACTGTAGTTTATTGTGGTGCAGTAAATATGCAGTAGATAAACTTTCCTCACAAGCTTAACTTGGGAACTCACTGTGTAAAATGGGCCCCTGAAAACAGGAAACAACAGAAATATGTCAAAATTTCCGCTTGTTAATGTTAAGGTAGGCTCTGGTGTGTCAGCTCCCCACATGTCTGAGGAACATGGACATGAGACTCACAGCCACAAAACAACAAGCTCATCTGAGCGCAGAGAGGAAAGGCAGGAAGAGGAAAGAAAAGCAATGATCTCTTTTATATGTACTGTAGTTGTAGCTAACATATGCAGCACACCACCGTGAGTTATACTTAGAGACTCACAACAAAAATGGGGCCCTGAAAATTAAAAACAGCAGAAATTTATTAAACTTTATGCTTGTTATGTAATGAAAAATGTTTTGTGTCCTACAAGCCTGAGGGGCATGCACCTGAGACTCTTGGTCACAAAACAACCTCATCTAAACATGGAGAAAAGGAGCATAAAATACTTACTAACTTAACTTGCTGAACCTTTACTGTGGTTAACATTTTTACTAGATACTAAAAACATCAGATAGGCATCTAAATTTGTCTTTTCAGTAACATGTTCACATCAGTGAAACCATGTTATACAGCTGGATCTAAATTTGGTATAGAGTGACTGGAAGAAAAGAAAAAGATGGGAGAGATGGGTTTTAAAAACATAATGGTTTATTGGTCGTTTAGGTTGCAAAGAATAAAATTAACCTTAGATCTTTTTGCTTGTTATTTCTATCCCAATTATGGTGTTTCAGTTCTCCACACATCTGAGGGACACGTACAAGAGAGTCACGGCCACATACAAGAGAGTCGCGGCCACGTAAAAGAGAGTCATGGCCATGTACAAGAGGGTCATGGTCATGTAAAAGGGAGCAACGGCCACGTACAAGAGGGTCACGGCCACTTAAGAGAGAGTCATGGCCACAAACAGGAGAGTCACGGCCACGTACAAGAGAGTCACGGCCATGTACAAGAAAGTCACAGCCACGTAAAAGAGAGTCACGGCAATGCACCTGATACTCACTCACAAAAGGGTCATGGTGACACACAGGAGGCTCATGGCCATGTTCAAGAAACTCATGGCCACTCACAAAAGGCTCATGGCCATGCACAAGAGACTCATGGCCATGTTCAAGAGACTCATGGCCACTCACAAAAGGCTTATGGCCATGTACAAGTTACTCATGACCACACACAAGAGACTCATGGCCTTGTTCATCATGGCCACGTAAAAGAGACTCATGGCCATGTACAAGCACCTCATGGCCATGTACAAGAGACTCATGGCCACGTACAAGAGATTCATGGCCACGCACAAGAGACTCATGGCCACACTCAAAAGAATCATGGCCACGTTCAAGAGACTCATGGCCACGTACAAGAGACTCATGGTCACGTACAAGAGACTCATGGCCACGTACAAGAGACTCATGGCCACACTCAAAAGAATCATGGCCACATTCAAGAGACTCATGGCCACGTACAAGAGACTCATGGCCACACTCAAAAGAATCATGGCCACGTTCAAGAGACTCATGGCCACGTTCAAGAGACCCATGGCCATGTACAAGAGACTCATGGCCACGTTCAAGAGACCCATGGCCACATACAAGAGACTCATGGCCATGTACATGAGACCCATGGCCACATACAAGAGACCCACGGCCATGTACATGAGACCCATGGCCATGTACAAGAGACTCATGGCCACATACAAGAGACTCATGGGCACATACGTGAGACCCATGGCCATGTACAAGAGACTCATGGCCACAAAACAACCACTTCATCTGTGCACGGAGAGAAAAGGGAGGAGCATAAAGAAAGAAAAGCTGAGACAACAGGTATTTTTTGCATGTAGCAGTAGTAAATCTCCTATAGGTTGCCTGTAGTAATGAAACTTTGCTTTTTATATTGCATAAATTAGCCTAGCAGGTAGCTGACTTTTCCTCTACTCAAAGCTTCAGAAATTGCATGTATTATTGATACTTTTTCTTACTGACTGTTGGTTTATGCCACTGCATCTCCAGACAGAACAACACAGTTGAATTTCAATCTGCATGCCTGATTTGTCAGCCTAACATTGATAAAACAGAGTAGCTTAGCAAGTAGCAGTAGAAAGAGCAACAAGTTAGCAGAGTGAGATGCCCAGCCAGATTTGACATGTTTCCTGAGTATTTTATCTTGTACCAGCATTGTTTGTTTATGGCATGTGTTTTATCTGTGGACTCATCTTTATCTAAAATCCAAAATCTTTCTACAATGTTGACTTATCCCAAAAAGGAGAGTAATTATCCGTAGCGTCTTTTTCTTGGGTATTTGCCATTATCTGCCTGGTGCTAGCACTGTTTTCAGTGACCCAAATGTGCCATTGGAATTTCAAAATAAAGGTGTATCTTAAAGATGATATGGATTGTTGATCATTTGATCGATACATCGATCCAGATTAATGGATCATTACACTCCTAGTAGCAATGTTCTCATATATACTCGCGTACGTGTATTCATGGAAATATGCAGGAGACAAATGTGCATCATGAGTTAACTTGGCAACTTTATGGATCCTTGAAAAAAAGAAACAACAAAGAACATATCTAGATTTTTGTTTGTTATTCTAATGACAACTGTGGTGTTTCAGTTTCCCACACATCTGAGGGACACGGGCATGAGACTCATGGCCACAAAACAGCCACCTCATCTGAGCATGTGCAAAAAAGGGAGCAGCATACAGGTATATACTTATATATACTGTAGTGGTAACAGTGGCTAACTGGAGTTAACCTGTAGCAGTGTTGTCTCAATACTGGAATTCCTAACTTTGAAACAAAACCTTGAAAAATACTGGTATTTGATACAATTTTTGATAACACGGATAAAACTGACATTGTAGGCATAAAATTAAATTTTTGTTAAAGATAAATATAACAAGGCTATAACATGACAAGAGCAACTGTTCTTTTCTTGGTCAGTAGCAGAAAACAGCAGAATGACAACAGTATGCATTGACAACAAGTGAGAGCTGGAAAACACAGCTGGTACTGGAGTATTGATACTTTAGAATGAGTACTGAAACCATTTCAAATATTCATAATCAATATGGATTGATAAATCAATATTTTTGAGAACACTAACCTGTGGAGATTTTAATATGCAGTATATAAACTTTCATCATGAGAAAATTAGACAGCATAAATTTATCAATCTTTGTGCTTGCTATGTGAATGATGAATGTTGTGTGTCAGTCTCCCACAAGGCTGAAGGGCACATACATGAGTCTCATGGTCATGCAAAAGAGACTCATGGCCACGCACAAGGGACTCATGGCCACATTCAAGAGACTCATGGACATGTACAAGAGACCCATGGCCACATACACCTTGGCCATGTTCAAAAGACTCATAGCCATGTACAAGACAATCATGGCCACATACAAGAGACCCATGGCAATGATCATCATGGCCACATTCAAGAGATTCATGGCCACGTACAAGAGACTCATGGCCATGATCATCATAGCCATGTTCAAGAGACTCATAGGCACATCCAAGAGACCCATGGCCACAACCATCATGACCACATTCAAGAGACTCATGGCCATATTCAAGAGACCCATGGCCACGATCATCATAGCCATGTTCGAGAGACTCAAGGCCACATTCAAGAGACCCATGGCCGTGTACAAGAGACCCATGGCCACGACCATCACGGCCACATTCAAGAGACTCATGGCCATGCACAAGAGACCCATGGCCACGATCATCATGGCCACGTACAAAAGACTGATGGTCACGTACAAGAGACCCATGGCCACGATCATCATGGCCACATTCAAGAGACTCATGGCCATGTACAAGAGACCCATGGCCACGATCATCATGGCCACGTACAAAAGACTGATGGTCACGTACAAGAGACTCATGGCCATGATCATCATGGCCACATTCAAGAGACTCATGGCCAAGCTCATCATGGCCACATTCAAGAGACTCATGGCCACGTTCATCATGGCCACATACAAGAGACTCATGGCCATGCTCAAGAGACTCATGGCCACGCTCAAGAGACTCATGGCCAAGTTCATCATGGCCACGTTCAGGAGACTCATGGTCATGCACATGCGACTCATGGACATGTACAAGAGACTCATGGCCACAAAGCAACTTTATCTGGGCATGGAAAAGGTATCTCTTTTATATGTAGTGGTAGCAATGTTCTTGTAGTTTTATATTCTGTAGTGTACCCTTAGAGATGGATATATGCAGTCAATAAACTTTAACCACAAGTTAAACTTGGCAACTTGGCCCTTAAAAATCAGATGTTTTTCTATGTTTTTTGATGTTATGTAAATGACTATTGTGGTGTTTCAGTCTCCCACAAGTCTGAAGGACACGTGAATGAGGCCCATGGCCATAAAACAGCAACTTCATCTGGGCACGGGGCAGGTATCTCTTTTGTATGTAGTATTAGCACTTTTTGTTAGATGCTGTAGTTTACCTGTAGTGCAGTAAAAATGTAGCAGATAAACTTTCCTCATGGGCTAGATACATTATAAAAAGCAGAAATATAAACAGATTCATGTATCTGTTCAACAACATAAACTTACCCCATGGAGTAAATTTCGCACCAACATTAGCAACATATTTTTTTTCTGAGACTCAAGATAAGAGCAAGAAAAGAAAAGGACAGGAGAACCAAGCAAAACACAGAAATAGAGAATGTTTAATTATTTAAATTGCATAGAAAAAGAGCACATCTTTTTTTTTCTTGTAATGGTTTTGCTTGTTATGTCAATGATGACTGTGGTGTGACAGTCTCCCATAATTTTGAGGGACACGGACATGAAGCTCATGGCCACAAAACATCACTTTCATCTGGGCATGGAGAGGAAAGAGAAGGTATCTCTTTTATGTGCAGTGGCGATAATCTTCTCATAAAAATTTGATTTACCTAATTTTTGCTTGTTATATCAGTAACAATTGTACCATTTCAGTCTCCCATAATTTTGGAGGACATGTACATGAGACTCATGGCCACGGTATGTACTGCAGAGATTGAGGCAAACTGTAGATAACTGTAGTGGTTGCAACGTCCTTGTAGATTTATAGTAGCTATATGCGGTACAGATTATTATATTTGTGGTGCAGTAAATATAGTAGTAGTAATAGTAGAAACTTTCACCACCAGATTAACTTGGCAGCTCACATTCGGGAAAAAAAATGGAAATTGGAAACAACAGATGTATCTAAATTTATCTCCAACAACATGATAGCCTGTCAGTCAACATACGCTATAAAGCAAAAATCTTAATTTGGTACCAACTGAAGTGCCATATTTTTCATATGAGAATAAGACAGACACTGCAGGGCAAGAAATAAAAAGCAGACAGAAGAATGAAGTGGGAAACAAATCGGTAGACTACAATAGGAAGATGAATTTGACATTGAAAATGTTCTTTAAAAATTAAATGTTTCTGCGATCTGAATAATATGTTTAATTCTTGATGTCTTGTCTGATCAACTGATTATAGGCAGTAATAAGATTGGATGGCACTTTAAAAAAAAACACTGCAATTTAATGTTCTAAATACTCATAAGCATCTTACCTTATTTCTGAAGTCAATAACATTATATGTGAAAAGGATCTATATTAGCAAAGGTTTCTCACGAATCATTGGATGTTGTTGTCTTGTCCATACTTGTTCTTTCTAGTTTGGTAATACAGCCTGAGATAATCTGTGCTGCATCAATACAGATTGATTTGCAAGTTGTTGCTCCTTTGTAGTGCACCACAAACCTGAGTGGGAAAGATGGAGTCATGTGACCCCAAAACACACTTCTGGGAGAGAGGATGAAGACAGAGAAGAGAGAGAAAGAGAAAAAAGGAAAGGTAGAATCTGAACATGTGTTATAATAGTAGCACAGTGATTCATAACTGGTTGCACATTAGGACCTAAAATGTATTATGATGAGGTTAATAGGTGACACAGTATTGCATTTATAGCTTCATTACAGGCGGTCATTTGAGCCCACAGTTGATCATTATTTTCCCGATTGAATCTTTAAACTGACATATTTTATTCCCCTTATTCACCTTGGGCCGCATAATTTAATCGCTCTATATGCTTTGTTTAACAAATGAGAGCGTTTAAAAAGTCTGATCCACTTGGAGTATCTTTGAGATAAACCATGCCCAATGTTTCCCACAGCAGTTTTTGATTTCGGTTCTTAAAATACTTTAGAATTTGTAATCTGTGTAATCGGTGACACCAGTGTTGTCACAAGTTTATTAACCAATGGGAAAGTTTCCTCACTGTGGCATGAATCAGATTTGACTTGAAAACTTGTCATGGGCAGCACTACAGTTGTTCCCTGCATATAGATTCTTTTAAAATCTTGAGGATGAGTTTTGGGTTCTGTCCAACCAGTTAAGAAACACTGCACTGGGTAAAGATTATGTCAGCTTTATAGAACAAAGCAACCCCTTCTTTAAAGGTAGAATCCAGCGGGAATCCCATCCACCTAATCCACGCTACCTCTCTGTGGTACTGATGCTCATCTATACCTGCTTATTCTGTGTGAAGGTATAGGGCTGTAGATGACGGTAGCATGGTGAATAATGTGGAGGCAAATCTTAAACAAAGATTCCTTCATCCCTCAAGGGCTTCTGAAACTCTTGATCTCAGGAGAGCCGCAGGCCAGACAGTTGTTTGGGATCATATACGATGATTTCAGAGGTAAGAGACCAACATGAGCTACAGCTGGTCTGAAGATACAGACAGGAGACTCGAGCTTGGTTGAATCCTCTGGATTCTTTGGCTCAGATCAGTGGATTAGAAACTCTTTCTGTCACCTGACATAAGTGTGCATGCTGTTTTTCCAAACAGAAAACCTGTGGAAAAATTCCTTTTATTGTATGGTTTATGTTTTTCATTTTGCTCATTCTTTCCCTATGCAACTCCCTCTTGGTTGTGTTTGCTTTATGTGCATGATCAAGGTAAGTGTTTGGACTTTAAACTCATATTAAACCATCAAACAGCTGCAGACACTGACATTCCCATTTATTGATTTTAGAAAGGATGCTTGTTAGCAAAATATACCGTCATTCCCTCAACCTCAGAGACTCTTTGATGCTTCCTTTTCTCAATGTAATTGTCTTTCACCGTTTACAATTCAAAATTGATAAACACCAATAAAGCAACATCTTGACTCGTAACGTTAATTTGTGGAACAATGTCCCATTGCCTCTGTAGTCTGTGGAGTAATTGGCCATTTATATTTAATTAGGCAGTTCTTCCCCCACCGCTAGCATGGTTTCCTCAGTGCTGAGAGAGGCACTTTATGGCACTGCTCTCGCTGGCTTCCTTTTAAACCAGCTCATTAATATTTCAGCTGGCATCATCAACCAAACAATAATAAAATAATAATGTGACGGCTGATTAAACAGCTAAACTCCGACTTTTTAATGTGCATTTAAATGTGTATTTGCATAAACATGCCTGGTAAACGCCTCTTTAGAGGACAGTGATGCCTTGCAGCACACTATTGCAGCCAACTTCTAAAGCTTAATAAAACCTTAATTAGGTACCAGCCTCAGCCAAGATAATCGTAGCGAGAATGTAGAGCAACACTTGCTGCACCCCTCTGCACAATGCAGATCCTACCATAAATGATATCAGGCTTTCATTTCTCCCTCTGTGGAAAAATTATACAAAAGGTCTTACACCATTCTCCACAGCATCTTTTTTTAAGCTTTGGTTTTAGGGTGTGAAATATGGAAGAAGTCTTAATTTATCAAGCGTACAAGCCTGTAGAGTAAAACCTGCAATCAAATCCTCTCAGATAATTCATGAATTACAAAGAGAAAATTTAATTAAGAACCCTGATTGTGCAGCGCTTTTTGAAAGAGAATTTAAGACTGTGGAAATGAAGAACAAACAGTGAAAAGAGAGGAGAGGCAGGGAAGGTTTTCTATCAGGTTAAGTGGTGTCAGACCGATTTCATGGTGTCAGGTGCAGTCTGAAAACAGCTACTGTATCACTCACCTCAAACTCCCTTGGTTATGATTCTGTAGCTTATAATCTACTCATCCAGTAATGCAATTAAATTCCCAGACACAATTAACATGCCTGTATTCACATGCCTGAACACAAATACACAAACAAGCATGCACACACCAACACACTCACACAGGATAGTGGAATTCCCATCAGTAATCAGTGCAGCCCAGTGAAGCAGACTCAGCAAACCTGTGAGTGTAGTAATGGAGAGGGAGTGGTCTGTCTTTATTGAACCAATATAGAGTCAGAAAAGCAAGTCATAAAACACACTCAGAGTCATTCATTTGTTCACTGACGTCTAAAACTAAAACCGTCAGGCGTATCTGTTAGTGCAAGTAATTTATCATTTCCCACTGTCACAGAGGAATCCCAGGAGAATGCTTAAAAAGATACTACTCTATCCCGAGTATTGACTTTAACATCATGAACATGTTTAACAGTCCTCTAGTAAAAGAAGCTTAAAGATGTCGCTTTTCTTTCAGACTGTGAGTGCTACGGCCACTCCAACCGCTGCAGCTACATCGACTACCTGAACATTGTCACATGCGTCAGCTGCAAGCACAACACCAGGGGCCAGAACTGCCAACACTGCAGACTGGGATACTTCCGCAACGCCTCTGCCGAACTGGATGATGAGAGCGTCTGCATCGGTCAGTCTGCAGGGGGGACAGAGGGAGTGTGTGGAGGGGGACGGTGTGAGTGTGCTGTGTGTGACTGACAAGGAGATGATATGATTGTTACTGCTTTTAAAATTAAAGCAATTACTCAGATATTTTTTAAAGTGAAGATGACACATCAAGGTCTAGTAGTGAAAAAATCAAATATTATAAGATATTCTTTTCAATTATACAGCTGCTTTTCTGACATGAAATTGTACATAGTTTTGATTTTAAAGTCCGCAACTTTTCTCCACCGTTTTGGTTCATTCTCAGCACCCTCATCAGCATAGTTTTCAGAAACAGTGGGAAGCTGTTTTCAACGAAAAAGCTCTAAACACAACCCACTGTACCAACCTTTCTTTCTCCTAACTCGTCCAATAACGACACTTGGTCAGTGGCTTTCTGCATCAGATAAACAACGCACCAAGGCAACCTTTAGCAGCGGCGTGACACACACAGGGCGGGGCATTTCTTGAAACTCCAAGCAACTGCCATAGTATAAAGAATGAGAAAGTCTGCATAGGGTGGGCGGGAGTTGAGGTGGATGGCTCAAACAAACTCTGGACTTTCACCCCAGGAGACTGCTGTTTGTTTCCATGTGAAAGTCAGTCAAGTTATTTTAAGAACACTGTTGTGTACTAGTATGTGTAGCACGCTACCGTGATAAGGTATGTCCCGGGACGTTACATTACATTAGTAACAAAAACACATATTTTAAACAAAACCATCATGTTTTTTTTCTCTATACCTAACCACATGCTATGCTATGTTCTAAGTTTATTTTAAAAATAGACTGTATGAATTAAATAAGCAAAAACTGTTTATTTCCTGTGAAAATATAAGTTCATTTTGAAAAGACACTACTTGAAAAACTGACACTGGAGGTGTACCTAGAACCTCATAGTCTGACATGTAGGGCCCCTGAACAAGCGTCAATATTGGACGAGTTGGGAGTGAGAAAATGTTGACTGTACACTACCTGTCCAGCTGGTGGAGCCCAAACTAGAGCTAAAATGAGGGTGAATATTAGACTTAATACTGCCAGGTGGCAAGAAACATCACTTGCAATGTTGCTCCATAACTGTTGAATGTGTGAATGGGCAACTGTTTGCTAAAATGTTCACCATGGCAACTTACATACTATACTACTATAAGGTGACAATATTTCAATTTTGTGTTTACAGCTTGTTGCACTGCCGAATGCCCCATCCACCACCACCACCACCACCACCACACACACACACACACACACACACACACACAAACAACAAAGAAAATCCATAAATGCAGATTTAAATGAAGTCATGCAATTTTATATTTACTTGCAAATCCTTTGCTATCAGCTATTGATTACAGCCCACAGACATCAGCAGGTATTCTCCTTGCAGATTCTTTACCAGATTCACCTGCTTCAGTCTAACAAGAACTTTCCAATATTTGTACATAAAAACATTTTGAGTTATTAGGCTGACTACCCTGCCGTGTTGTCTTTAAGAGGTACTACTCTATGTAAGTCAAACAATGATCGACTAATACTGATACACCCTCAGGCATCCCTAAAGCTGAAAGTCAACACTTGAATCTAATTTCAAGTCCAACGTGCTGAAGAGCCAAAACAATGAAAAACATATATTCTGACTGTGCTGTAGACAAATACATCTCAAGTAACGGTGATACACACTATATGTATGCATGTACAGAATATTTACTCCTTTTAAATTCAGTCTTTTTAAGGGTATGTCCTAACTCCTAATAAGAGGTCACTGTGTTTGCATCGCTGTGGAGAGAAATCTGGTGTTGATTTGGATCCATCTGTAGGTGGACTGCAGGGGGTTGGAGGGTAAACTTGTGGCGGTTGGGGCACACACAGGGCCAGGCCTTGGAGTCAGCACAAATAAGGCCCCATTAGCTCATCTGCCAGCACACTGGCACACCAAGCGTGGCAACAGAAATCAGTTCACCATGCGTCTCTAGAGCAAGACACTATGCCCTCCCAAACACTAATGCATTTGCACACACATTTTCCACAGAACGTGTTCACTCTCAGTGGCTCACATACAATCATCATATTAATGCACATGACCCACACAGACACAGATACCAACCGCACTGCTGTGGTTGTACAATTTGTTTCACGTTTATGAATATTTTACAATACATTTTATTATAAATGAGTTAATGTGATCTTGGGTTTAAGTGAAAGACAAACTATTGGCTTACATCAAATCAAATGGAAGAATAAAAAATATACATAACCAACAGTGCAAATATGCAGCTCTGCAGTTTTTTTTAATCTCTGATCTGCTACCACTGATCTGTATATCAGTCACATTCTATAAATATATGCATTTGTAATGGTAATTACTTGCAGAAATAAGTGGAATTTATGTGGGGAGAAAAAACATCAAATTCAATGTCATCCCATGTTAAAGAGGTAAACTGTCTCGGACTGATTTGATATGTATCTCAGTAAGTAGTTAGCATATCAAGACAACAAAAATAAGTTATTGTGATTGGTAGGAAGTATAGTAAATGGGAGTTTGCGGTGCTTTATGGGCCGTTTGAATCCTAAGATGTTCAACAGACGGAACTTAAGTTTGTTTAATTATGCAGCACAACAAATAGACTTCTGCATCTCCTCGACTGTTCAAAACACCACAATGTTCCCTTCACTTCTTCTACCTGCTTTTGAAAGCAGATATCATGTGATAAAAAGAACTCGCAGTTCTGTTTAGATGGAATTAGCTTCCAAACAGCATGTGATATATACAGTACTTTCTGACATCTGTCATTTCATTCTTCTTTTTAGAAGGGACAGGAGTCGCTGTAGTCTTTTCCCAGCATTGCAGGCTGTATGATAGATGTTGTTTTTAGGAAACCAATGCCAAGTGTTAACCTCTAAAGGCTCATTTATACTACCTTTACATACAAAATAGATATGTCCATTTCAAATATTGCAAACATCACTGCTCTCATACTTCCATGCGTCCTTTATGATGGCAGAGGTAAAGAAAATGAATGGTACTAAAGGGCAGAGTCAAAAGTTACACACAACAACAAACGAGGTGACGATGTAGGACTTCATAATAATGTATCTTTAAACGAAGGCAACATCGTAGATGGCGCATGTCTGTGAGGCCATTATATACATCCCAACCTGTGGACGGAGAATTCTTTTCACCATTTTCACATATATTTCCGAATAGTGTGTTCTGCCATCTTTTCAATTTCTTTATTGTTTCTTCCAGTGGTAACTAGTAGGGTTGGGTCGGTTCTCGGTAATACCAATTCGGTCCAGTACTCCGTCTTGGACCGGGTTTTATTTTTTGAGACCAACTGGACCGCATACTCGGGCATAACATACGTGGAGCGGACGCCGTGGAGGTCCGCCAGGTAAAAGTGGACGTCCACAAGCCCTGTGCGCGCAAAGCACAACCGCGCGGACTTCGCTCCGTGCACCAGTGTCACACAAAAGACTGTTCGGCATGTATTTTTCACATCGCGGACATTTTTACACGTAGTCCGCTCCGCTTATAGTAAGCCCGAGTCTGTGAGCACCTGTGTCTGCCTTTTCACCAAGCGCATAGCAAGCAGGAGACAGAGGGGGGTGGGGTGGGGACTGAGCTAAGAGGTGCGAGTGCACATGCGCCTCTACTGTAGACTGGAGTTTGTTTAATAGTGACGGGGAGTCGATAATGGCGGACAATTTAGTCTCGACGAAATCAAGGAATGCGCCACTACGGCAACACTTTCGCTTTGAGCCAGACGAAGGAGGTAACCCTTGTTTGCACTGATTGAGTAAGCTGCAAAATTTATTTGTAAGGAATAAAAGAAACAACTTGTCACTGTCACTCTGTTGTCCTAAGGTCATTTTTTATTTTAAATGAGTCAATTGCGCCCCCAAGTGGCAAAAATCCGGTATTACCGACTTGATGCGTTTTTTTTTTTGTTTGTTTGTTTTGTTTTGTTTTTTACAAAAACCGGACCGTTTTTTTTTTTCTCATACCGACCCAACCCTAGTATCTAGCTTGAACAACGTCAAACTGCTTCCACGGTCTCTGATGGTACTGCTCCTTTTCATCCACATCCGTTAGCATTCAGAAAATGTCCACAAATACAGACAAAATAAACACAGAATATAGACAGAAGTTTCCGTCCATCTCCGATTCTAATGTTGAGCATAAATGAGCCCTTAGAGACCTTGGGAAAGTTTGGCTCTGTAGGATTATATAACAGTTATAACATGCAAAAGGTAATGTGCTTTAAATCACAGTAGTTATTAGTCCAGAGAGCATTGTATCACTTTATCTGTTAGTTTTATGTGAAAATTACTAGACAGGGCCTTTGCATCTAAATTTTTAGCAAGGCGTGATATGGTGTGAAAATAAATTGTGTAAAAATAATTCTGTTTGAAAAGGGCCTAAATTTCAGGTCTGAATCTCTGCAGCATCTTGGGACATCTCTGTAGTTTGGAGAAACTCCCCCTTACATGCACAGCACCGCAGCCCTGAAAGGCATCAATACCAAAGACGAGTCCGTGGTCAGAATACAAATGTGCACATTTTTTTGGCTGAACTTAATTCAACTCTCAGTCCAATCCCATTTCTAGTTCTAATTTCTAAATGACTCTCATTTCTGGTTTCTCCACCACTCTCTTCTTTCAGAGTGTAACTGCAATCAGATGGGTTCTGTTCATGACCGGTGTAACGGCACAGGGTTCTGCCAGTGTAAAGACGGTGCCACGGGAGCCAAGTGTGACGACTGTCTGCCGGGATACTACTGGAAACAAGGCTGTTACCGTGAGTATACGGAGGCTGATTTTTGGGGGTTTGTGTCTAAATATCATGGACAAATGTTCCTTTGTCGGTGCGCTGTGCCACTTACTGTAGCTTGTGCATCTCCCAATGTTTTCTTTACTCCCGGGGGAATAGATCATGTAGCTCATTAGCAGCATCAGCTGGCTCTTTAATTGATGACCCTGTCACTCCTTAACCCCATTACAGGAAATCGCCTTCCTCTACCATCTACCATCTAGTGAGGTCTCACATAGATCTCACATAGACGCTCCACACCTACTGTACACACACACACACACACACACACACACACACACACATTAAACCTCCACAGGCATAGATGCCATTTGACTGGGTTTATTTACAACAATATGAGACATATTGCAGTAAATAGTAGGGCAGTATGTTTTGACATCTTACTCCAAATACTTCAGTGCAGCAGAGCCAATTATCTTTGGTGTAATAAAACACGTTAGCACATGTAATTATTTCCTGTCATGGACGCCTGATCCTCTCTGTTTTCTCTCAGTACATTTTTAGGTCAAGTATCTTGTTCAGTACAACTACCTCTGTGCTTTTCCTAATGCCTTTTATAGCATTTTAATGATGCTATTTGTTCCTCCGACCATTACTTAACAATTATCACAGATGCAGTGTGTTGTCCTAGGTTTGAAACAATGATTTTTACTTGACCCTAAGAAAGTGCAGCCTCAAGAAAAAAAAAGAGAAAAGGACTGCAAAAACACAAAAAAGGCAGGTGTTACCTGTTGTCGTCCCTGAGGCAAAGACTGGAGAATTTATCTTGCCTCTTTCCTTCCTCCTGCTTTCCTTTCTGCTTTGTTCTTTCTGCCCTGAATTCTTCTCCTCCCCCTTTATCTGTTTCTCATCATGCTTTTTCCAACTTTGCCCCGCCTTATCTTCCCTCACCTGTCTCTCTTTGCCATACATCTTTCTTTCGTCTTTGTGCTCTTTACTCCCCCACTATCCTTTCACTGCCTGTCACTCTGTCACTTTGCCTTACTCTCTTTATTCCTAACTTCTCTTTCTCTCTCATTCTCCTTACCTCCGCAATTCCATCACTCTCCCTCTTTTTCTCTGCTGCTCTTTCTGTCTGCCATTCGTCTCACAGCTAACGTTTGCGACGAGGAGATGCTCCTGTGCCAGAACGGAGGAACATGCTACCAGAGCCAGAAGTGCATCTGTCCTCCAGAATTTAAGGGGGTACTGTGCCAACACTCCCGCTGCGAGGCGGGCAAGGACTGCAACGCCGCCTCTTCTCTGCACCTTACCACGGCCACCCTGCTGCTCTGCACTCTGCTAGCCCACCTGCTGGCCACGTTAACTCCCCACTGAGCCAAGAAAAAGAAAAAACCCTCAGACCAAGGAGTGTGTGTATATGTGTGTGTGCACGCGAGGCGAGGAGTGACCCCGAGCGGGTAGGGTCCAGTTGTGGACCCGACGAACACGCACTGCAGCACTCGCAAAAGCGCACACACTCACACGACACTAACTCGTCCCAGTCTCCTTTCAAACACACATATATACACACACACACGCACAGACACACACTTCACAGGACTGTTATGATACGGAGTGTGTGCTCAGGTGTGAGAAGGACAAAGAGAAAAAAGGGGAGCGACCTCAGAGAAAAAAGATGCAGACGAAGGGGGGGGGAAATCATACCAACCACTGTTCCCTTTATTCCTGAGCTGGAGCAATGTGCATCAAACCAAAAAGCATAAAAAAAAAAACACTTAAATCACCACTGTTTCACTTCAAAGGGAATGGCTGTTTTACCCATGAGGACCTTTTCTTTTTTTGTTTTTTTCTTGGTTGAGTTAAGGATCTCACCTCCGTTTGACTGACGGCCAGCGTGCGTGTGGTCAGACTCGGTAAGAGTACAAGACATGTCGACACGACGGACGGGTCGGGAGGCGAGGTGCGCGTTTGATCCTGCTGCTGAGGCCTACATAGTATATTAACCAGGTTTCATTTCTTCTCAAAAAGATGAGACTTGATTTTACATTTATTCTATTTCTGCTGCATTTTTTTAAAGAATTATATCTTCAGTCATTGTATCTAATGTGCCCACTAACAGTCGCTGAGATTATACATATTATATAATATCCAGGGGGTTACCAATTATAAAAATTTAGTCACTATTATGGTTGTTATAGGAATGAGTGATTGTTGCCACACTTAGCGAGATTTAATCTTCACACAGTATTCAGGAAGCAGAATTTAACAGAATTTAACAGAAGTCTAAAAGAGAGAGAAAAGATATCGACCACGTATCAATATTATATGACATTATTTGAATATTTTTTGTAGAAATTATTTTTGTTTGGAGTTACAATAAATTATAAAAAATGACATTTACAACTATTCCAAATGAGCATTTTATTACACTGAGTGTAAACCTTGCAGTAAATATGACTGTTATTTGCCTTCTTGCTTGTACTTTTTTTCATTCAATCAATCAAGTTTCCACGATTACATGCTGTTAACATCTTTTTGTTCCGGTGAGGTGAAAAAAGAAAATAGAGCAAGTTGAGACAAGCGAGACATCACTCCAAGTCATCCATTTGATCTATTTCATTCACTTTGGACATGGTGTTGAATGCTCATCATTATAAACAGATTATTTCAGTCTGAAATCCAACAGTCTGTCTGACAATCACAAAAAAACTGCTTTCCTGTCAAGAGAATATAAATTATTTTTATCCTGATAAAAGTTGCAAAGAGCTTTAATATGTGAAAATGTGTCTGCAGATACACAAAAAAAGTGATGGGCTGATTAAAAATATATTCCATTGTACAAACAGTGGAGATATACTGATTTCTGACGGTCCTGGGAGATAGAGTGACTGACCCCGAGGCCACACTTTCTATGCTTTGCTTCTCCTTGAGATCGCCGATCACTATTTGCAAGGCTGTTTCACTGACGTGTTGTGTCTAGAAAAAAAATGTCCTTCAGGTTTTTTTCTCCTTAGCAAAACTACAACATCATTTCACTGAGAACTGTTCAATTGCTGAGTCAGCCCAGGTACACAGTGGATAAAGAGATGTGAATGCTGCATTACACCAGGATACATCAAAGATAAAAGCGAGACTAAGCCTGTGAGAAATGACAAGACAGGGATTCTGGTATTACTCCTCTATTTTCTGAGCCGGTGGTAGCTGTATTAGCTATTTTGTGTGTAAGGCTCATCCCCTCTGAGCCTGAATGGTGTCAAGAACTGAGACTTGGGAGGGAATAGTTGGTGAATGCAGAACATTGAGAAATAATGTACAAGAAAACATTTCATTGTGGAACAAAGAGCAGATAGAGCTCGTATGCCAGGAGAAAACATTATGCTGTTTACTGTAGGCATTAATGACTGACTGTAGAGTACAAAACTTCACACCTATGACCAGGGGATTTTAAGATCTATGGTAGAAGAAGCACTCATATTTTTTTTACTTATTTAACACTCTGTTACCAGTAAAAGTCATGCATTGAAAAATTTGCTTTATCAAAATGTACCTAAAGTAAAAGTACTCATTATACAGAATTGCCCATTTCAGATAAACAGCCTATTAAATAATT
Organism: Epinephelus fuscoguttatus; assembly: GCF_011397635.1. Classification (NCBI taxonomy): domain Eukaryota; kingdom Metazoa; phylum Chordata; class Actinopteri; order Perciformes; family Serranidae; genus Epinephelus; species Epinephelus fuscoguttatus. Next base: position 12,271,680 of record NC_064769.1, on the reverse strand, counting down.
GTAATTATTGATTATTATGATGGTTAATATCATTTTAGGTATACTATGCAGGGTTTTCCTTGTACAAAAATAATCCCTCTCAATCATCCCTAGCACAGAACCACTAGAAGTGTGTCGCGATGTATTAATTTTGACAGACTCTGCCCTCTGCCTGTATTTTCTTCTTATTTTGCTGTGTTTGAGACCTATCTGGACACAGTGCACAGGTGAGGTCAGGACTTAAGAAAAAGGTAGCAACCGGACTGTAAGCAGTACGCATCCAGGAGGAAGCTATGAAGTTTGCAGACACAGAGCTGAGAAAAATGAAAATATAACAAGACAAAATGCCAAGCGGACAAAGCTTGTTCCAATACGGGAGTGAATCCTGGCTTTCACTTCGCTGTTAATGCCGTTAACAAACAGTAAGTGGCAATTCCTGCATAGTACATTAATATGTAAGCATCACAATAATGTTGCAGTTGGTAAAAGTGAGGATCTTTGTTTTTTAATAATCAGAACTTGCAAAGTAACTGGCAACTAATGTTATCTAATAAATTTTGTGGAGTAAACAGTACAATATTTTCCTGAGGAATATAGTAGAGGAGATGTATAAAGTTGCATGTAACAGAAATACTTAAAAGGGGCAATAAGCGAAATTCATCATTTCTAGATTGAAGAAATTAAAAAATCGCTATGTGAAGAACATACACAAGAGGTGTAATTTCATCTGGAGTATAACATGTCCTCACACCCTCCCTCTGTGTTGATCTCAAGCCCCTTGTTTACAAGCCGGTCCGGCTGCGCGTTCATGTACGTTCATGTAAATTATTATTTCCTCGCCCCTGTGGCGAGTGAATTTGCCTGTAGTGAAAGGCAGGCTCCACTTCACTCAGCTGCCAGCACAACCAGTTAGCCTCCCCTAGCCTCCCAGCTAGTCCCGGCTCTCCGTTTGGATCCAACCAGAGCACCAAGCCCTGGTATTCAGGTTAACATGGGAAGAAGCAGCAGGTATATTGGGCAGCTGAGTGAAGCTGAGTGAAGCAGAGCCTGCGGAAGACACACCGTGACCGTCTGGATGTAATAGTCCGAGGAGGTGCTGCGGTGCTCGGCTACACAGACGAGGCGAGTGGGGTGGAGGTGGGGCAGTGCAGAGCAGAGGTAGAGGGAGGTGTGGCTCATGACACATTTTGTTTTGCTCTACAGGCAGTGCACAATGGCAAACCTAGCGGTGAAACGATTTTGCTTTTTGCCCCTTTAAAAGTATGAGTATGTCAAAGTTGTACTTAAGTCAAGTACTTGAGTAAATGTACTACATGCCACTGGATCTATCACACATAATATGAGAGATGGATTGAAATAGGCTAACATTTATGAAGTTGTGTTGCTTTGTTGTGTGGCTTTCTTGCCAAAGACTCGATAAGAGGACTGATACTACTCTCATGTCTGTACAGAAAATATCAAGCTACAGCCAGCAGTGGTTTATCTTGGCTTAGCAAAAAGACTGGGAGCTGGGGCAAAGAGCTCACCTGGCTCTGTCCAAAGTTTAAAAAAAAAAATACACCTACAAGAACTTCTAAATAAGGCTGGATATCAGTATATGTTGCTTGCAGGGTTTTCATTATCCATTCGACTAATTACTGGTTTTTGGACCGGTACAGTCAGTTTAAGTCCAACAAATTCAAGTCTCTCTGGTCATAATGTCTGGTGTAAATAATTCCCTCTAAGAATATGTAGGCCTAACACCGTGTCCTAACAGGAGGGGAGCGTCGCTCACTGTCCACACTGAATCTATTAAATATGCACCACAGTTACCTCATGTAAACAAACTGTGCCTATCAGCTGTGTGCCCGAGATCATACTGGAGACGTTATAATTTGAAAGATGGGTGAGTAGCCTACATGCTGTCTTTCTATGTTTGTACTTTTTAAACTGATAACACATGATATTTACTGGAAATGACAAACAATAAAGCCAACAGCAGGTAGTGTTATTAGCAATGGTCATTTACCAGAGACTTTCAGCTCCCTGGCGATCTCCCTCCAGCCAGCTGCCCCCTTATTTAGGCTTTTGTAGTGAAATGAGGAGTTATCGCAGAGATAACACTTCATTTCCACTTCATTAATCAGCAGTTCCTCGTCCATTGTGGCACTTTCAAATTGAGCAATAGGAATAACTAGGAACAGGAATAACTAGGGACAGGGCGACCAACAAAAGTTCAGCTCAAAACAGTAGTGCTGCTTTGCTCACAGCCAGTTAGGACATTTAAATAGAAAATAATGCAACGTAACTGATTTTGGTACTGATGATGACTTGCGTAGCATTCACCTAGGTCTAGTAAGCTGAAGGAAATTCTTTGTGTTTATGTGTTTCCCCTGTGAATGTAGGCTAATGTAGGTGATAGAATTCTATAGAAGGGACTTATTTATTTGGGATATAATGTTAATCCAAAGTAGCCCACTTCTCAATGAAAAATATATAAATCTATGATGATGTCATTATTTATATAACCTACCAAATATTTTTTAGCTCAATAAACAGTTAATATTTCACCACAATTTCTCCAGGACATTAAAATCTTCTAGGACACATGAACATGCGACAATTGCATGTTTGTGAGCAGGATATCATACTGAAAACAAGTCCATTGTGATTCCAACTTCAAACAGGACCCACTGACATTGTTGTATTTAGAGGCTTCACGTAGAAAATAACCTGGCTGACATTTACAAAATTAGGCATATTCCATTAATACGTTGTTAATCAAGATGAAATCCATGCTGTTCATTTTTTTCAAGGATTAAATTTGACAGATGATATTGGGAGTGCCAAATGATGATTTTATTCCAGACAAAACTGTGAATAATTTTATCATTAGGGTTTATTACGGTAATAAATGAATATTCAGATCAACCTACCCAATTAAATTAAAATGGAGCAACGCTGTGCTTTGCTGCTTTGAGATGAACCCGGAGACATATAAAAAATGAATGAGAGTAAACTCTGAACAACAGAAAGCTCTGCTTTTTATTTCACCTCTGAAGAGCTGAATGTGTGTAAGAGAAGCTAAATCCTCTTTCAATTTATGTTTTATCTCTTTGAAGAGAGTGAGCGGGTTTCATAAGCATAAGTGGTCAGGTACATACAGTGAGACAACCCAAATTTGTTTATTGACATAAAGAGATGGAGAGTACTGCTGATACAAAAACAAGTACATACTGTCACTGCCAGACCACTGATCTCGTAAATTGACTTATAAAAGGTAGACTACAGCACCTGCCAACGCTGGTGTGTGTGTGTGTGTCTGAGCCGTGGGCGAATAGCGGCTGAATAAGTTTGTCTTTGGTCTGCTGAATGTGACTCAGAGTTTGGTGAAAAATGTCTCTATTTGTCCCTGTCATCTCTGTACTGTTTTCCCAGCTGTACCACTGCCTCCTGTTAGGAGTATTTTCGGCTGTGGATTTCACATCCTTGAGGCTTCTACGTCTTGACTGCCATAAAAATTTCCTTTGTTTTGAAGATACACATGCCAGTCACCCTTCCCCATGTTGTGCCCATGGGTCTCTGCCAGGCGTGCTTTGTACAGCCTTACCATTTACTTGTACATGACCTGATTTCTCTTTAAGGGTCGTGTGTTTCTCTGGGGCTTCACTGATCTCATGTTTCGTCATCTTTCATAAAAACATGGAGCAATAGAGGTACAGTGAGCCTTTGCAAGACAAATCCCTCCAGAAGAGGTCTGACTGTGCACCTCATGTTTTTTGGGAATATGGATGCGATTTGGCTCAAAAATCTTCTGTTTATCATAACTGAGGTCCCAGTCTGTTTGTACACTGACATCCCCACATAGTCACATCCTACTTGGTATCAAGAGCTCAGATCAGGCTAGATCAGTCACTGACTCGCACATGTCATTCCTCTGAAGAATGTAACTATTTAAAAAGACAAATTGGGGTTGCACCAATTCAACCTTTTCTCTCCAAATACCAATAACGCTACCTAACACTGTGGTTGACGTGGGGTTAGGTTGAGGCACAAAAAAAAACCCCGTTATTTTGACAAAAAAGATCATGTGTTGGCTTAAAGTACCTAGTTGTCACCACAACCACCGTACGAAACATGCTTACGTCACCTTAAAAAATACCTGGGTGTTGTCGCCACAAACCTACCAACCTTAACTCAGTTCACTACCTCAGTGTGTAAAACATACTGGCATCTTTTTTATTTAACCCTTTGATGCACAACATATGCACACCCCTTCTAATGCACAACATGGGTCAAAAACGACCCATATCCATTTCCCATGTTATTTCATGCTGGCTGAGTGTTTCTTTGCTCTATCTTTTGAAATCAAATTATTTTATGATTGAATATTCCAAGTATTCTTTAAATATCTTGTATTTGATTACAACAGGTCATTATTTCCATTTTTCTTTTCATACTTTATGAACAAAAATAGTTTTTGTATTACTACATCAAGTTTACACACAGATCAAAAATGACCCATTCATCCAAGTGTGATTTAAAATCAAATGACTTAATACAATAATAATAATTTGTTTCAAATAATTACTTCAGCAGTGAGTGGGGCCAAACACTCATACAATATTTGCAACATGTTTATTTATCATTTTGTCACATACACATACCTCTGATAACAGATAACATGACTATGTAGAGACAGAAATGACATGCCATGGTGTAAACAAGATAAATGACATGGGGCTATTGAGTTTGTTTAATAAAAGGACAAGTTATAGACATGTTCTATAGGAAAGGTAACCTCAAATGACTTCTGCTGTGATCTGGTGCTACATAGAAAATAAAACTAAATAAAATTAACTTGACCTTCAAGGAGGGGTGGGGGTGGTTCATTCTAGAACACGCGCTTCAACTATTATAGCAGCAAAGTCTGGTAGCTCTGCAATTTTACTTAGTTTTACTGAATTTTATTATATGTTTCTCAACTACTAATGGGTACTTCTGTGAAGAGAAGAGTTTATTCAAGAAGAGATTTTTTCGTTGAAACGAAGCAAGTCTGGAGGACACCATCCTATTAAGTTATTTAACTCCTAGGCTAAGTAGCTTAGCCAACTACTTAGCCAAATAGTTAGATAACGACTTAGCTAACTACAATAGTTTGCTAACTACAAAGAACTAAAATAGAATATGTCAACAGCTAGCTAGCTAACAGTAATTACTTACAAGTAATGTACTCACTCTCAAGGTAACCTAAACCTAATCAAATATAATGTACAACTATATTTCACAATTATCATCATATATTTTATTAGGGTAATGTTTGAACAATTGTAAAACAAGACTAACATGTATCAGATGTACAAAGGAGCTGTGCTGAGCTGTGAATAGTTGTCCGTGGTAAGTATGTTCTTACTTGCAAACAAACAACTTTCACAGGTTCCCGCCAAATGCTAACCCATGTGTGCAAACTTGATGTAGAAATACAAAAGCTGTGCTTGTTCATAAAATAAGAAAGGAAAAAAATAAAATGATGATTTGTGCTAAACAAAAACAAGATATTTACTGATTACTTGGAATAATAAATGATAAAATACATTTATTTCAAAGATATATCATAGAAACACTCAGCCATACATGAAATATCATAGAAAATGGATATGGGTCATTTTAGACCCATGTTGTGCATTAGAAGGGTAGTGATACAAAAAGGGTTTTTATTAAAAAAGTAAGAAAGGAAAATATAAAATAAGGATGTATAATGATCAAAAACAAGTTAATTGAGGAAAACCTGGAATACTGAATGATGAAGTTAATTTATTGCAAAGATATAGAACATAAAAACTCAGTCGGGTCACTTTAGACCCATGTTGTGCATCAAAGGGTTAAGGTAACTATAAATGGAAATGTTCTTTTAAGCATTCTTTTAAGGCATGTGCATATTTTAATTACATGGTCCTACACAGTTTACAGGATTATCATGCATTAACTGGTTAACTTTTCACCATACCCTAACATGGGGGCAGATACACCGTCCCATTCAACTGAGACCATTCTCACAAGAAGATCGACAGCATCAGTCATCTCAGCAAGTGCCCCAGAGCAACATCTGTTTATGTTCACGTGACAAAGCCCTGTGGCAGCTGTCGTATTTATGACGGGAGCACATGGAGGACGTCAGGTGACGTTACAGGACAACAGAGTCTGCATAGGGAGGAGGTTGGGGTAGGTGAAAGGGTCAAAGGACTTTAACATGGGAGACTGCGGTTTGTTTCTTGTCTTCATCTGACAGTCCATGACCACAGGTATTCCCTAACCTGAACCAAATGTCTGTTACTGTAACCATGACAACACAGGTCCTCTAACCTTAAAGGAGTAGTTATTTTTACAAAAAGAAAAATCCCAATTCACTTAATAAGGTCTGTTTTGGAGCCTATAAAAATCATTAACCTATACTACAGTATATAAGGCTTGACTTTAAACACATGGGCAAACTTATTCCGCTAATTGCACCCAAGCACAGACGACCTTTTGTCTGATGTAATGGCTATATTAGGGGTGGGGGATATGGCAAAAATCACAGTATATATCATTTTATATCAAGATAACAGTATATATCATGATACAGTAACTGTTCTGTAAAGATATGGTTTAAAACACCAGATGTCTTCTCATTTGATTATTTTATTCTTTTATCTGATACTTCCATACAAACAAAAAATAGAAGCTTTCACGTTCTTAAGAAACGCTGACTACAGGTTTCTCTATTTACAACTTCACTCTCCTTCTCCATTACTGTCCAAATCATGTTACCTAGCGATGCAACTGTATTCATGAGTTCACACAAGAATCCAGCCCTGATTTGCGACATAGCCTGCCCCGAATAGCTCCCATAGTAGAAATAGTACCGCCAAATCTCTACTGGTGGACACATTTCCACCTTTGCACGCTATACCATCAGATTGCCAAACCCAAGCTATATTCAGCCACTGCTGATTATAAAGAAATCTTGAGAACACATTAAATCTCATCCAATTTAAATCTGCAGTTTTTAAATCACGTACAAACATGCATGTTTTTGTTCACAGCTGGCCTTCATCTCCTTCCCTCCCTCCCTCCTCTTAACAGAAACAGGACATAATGATGCTACCCCTCCTGCCCTGGACCTCATCTACAGTTCACACCTCTCTTCTGGAGGCAACATCAAAACTGCCAATACGAATAGACAGATCAGAAATGTTTTTCAAGAACCTGTGTCCAATGAAAGTACATGCTTCTTTTGAAAATGTCCAAACATGTATTAATGCACAGCTAAACTGTTGCACTGAAATAAGACTTTTTGGCATGAATCTAATCTCCTGTGGCTGGTGCTCAAGATCTACTTAAAACACTCAACAATGGCGGGTTAGTTAATAGTTAATAGTGCTGTTAAAAGGCAGTCTGCCTGCACAGAAGATCTACTGACACTTAACTGTTGTTCAACTTCAATGCCCTTTCAAAAAGTCAGTTAAGACAAAACAAGGAGACAGACAGAGCAAAATGCTTGTGTGAAGGGCAAAATATTCAGCATCCAGTCAAACATCAAACTAAATATCTAAACACACTAAAGAATTACTAAAGGAGTTTTATCAATTATACATTTCTTCAGAAAACTCTTTCAGGACAGCTCATATTTTGAACCAAAATAATGAAGAAGATTAAAGGCACATCAGTGTGGTAAGTTAGATTTTTGATGTTGTGAATGTGCATATAGAAGTATTTTGCTTGCGCCCACATTACCATTTGACATTTTAAAATGTAGGTTTGGGCTGGATGGAGGCTTTTTGTCCTTTTCAAATGTATTTATTAATAAGTATTCTGGTACACTCAGCATTTACATTGGGAAGAGCTTATCAATACTGATGACAGGGAAGAAATGTTTTCATCCATAGGCCCTCCTGAATGAGACAGTGTTAAGATGTGGATACTGTCACTCTGGAGAAAATCCTTTACACACAGTCAAATTTCTCAACAACAACCTTCAGTTTCTGAACAGGAAAGAATAACAAGTACCAACAATAAATCCCCTAAAATAGATTCACCTCCAGCAACTTGTTTGTTTGTAATCACACAAAGAAACAAGTCAGGTGCAGACATATGGAAGGTGAAGCCAGTGCCACTGGAGTAACTGTGTTTATATGAAACTTAAAAACTCCACCTGATACCACCAAAGCAGTGTGGCAGCAGTCTCGTACCTCACTGAATAAAACTGCATTAATATGCATGAATAACTTCTGTATCACCACGCCATCGCCTAGCATGTGGATGCAACAGTTGGCATTTAAGGTTTGACTTCTGGCTTGTGCACAAACACACAAACACACAGAGATCTGATAAAAGGTGTTCTTCCCAAGGACTTACACTAACATTAATGTTATTTACAAATTTCAATTGAACCCATATTATGATTAAATTAAATATGCATTATGCAACCTTATGCTTTGAGTAGCAGAGTGTAGTTCCTCTCTGCTTCCTGTTAGTTGGTCAAGTTCCCGTCATTCATCATGATGAGGTGTCTACCTGAGGTGTCTAGCCTGAGGCTGAGCTAAAGAAATCTGTAAAGACACCTAGAGGCAATGCCAGACATTAAAAAATGTGCTAGGGCACAAGCCGCCAGCACAAAAGAGCAAGTTTAAATCCGTGGAAAGTGTGGGTAAGACAGTATCTCTGTCATGAATACAAATGACTGCAGGTGAAGAAATTTGATTTAACAATTGTATGTATACGTATATGTACACAAAAAGGAGCTCTGGCACAACACACCTAACCACTGAAATACAATGTAAATTAGGCCACATTAACAATAACCCACTGTGTTCAGCAGCACTGCAGAGAGGAAAGTGATGCAGTGGTTCAGTGTGTCCTCTGTAGATATAGGCACGACTGCTAACAAACAAAGAGCATTTAAAAAAGTCTAAATATAAAAACTCACAGACACGATAGAGGAAAGCAGAAATAGACTGGGCTTTTTAGAAAGACAAAAATCTGCCCTCCAGCTGTTTTTGTCAGTTCAGTTAATGCCATATCAGAATATGCAGTTTATTTGGGCTCTGCTTCACTCACATTACTGCCTAATAATTTTATGTTTTATTGTGCATGTCAGCCAGGGCCATGAGACTCCAGTCTGCAGTCTGTAGTTCAATACTCGTTACTGATGAAAAACTGAATTACACTAAATCCCAATAAATAACAAGAAAGGTGTAGCTCTCCCCCAGGCAGCCAAGCAAGCACCCGGTCCGATCGCAGCCACTGTAGACAATTCTAGTAATTCCAAAATTTGTTCCAATCTACAAAATCAAGCAGGCAAAAGTGCTCAACTTCTGAAAACGCTCCTGGTGTGGTGTGATGCCATGCCAAGCTAACAAAAAATGGGGAGTAATTAATCTCATAATGTGCCTTGCTTTGCTGTATAACAATATTTCTGGTATGGATTAATCTGCAGATGCTACAGTTCAAAATAGGACCAAACTGTTCTATAGATGTAAGTTTTTGAACCTCAACAAAGGCCAAAATGTGGCCTCCAACATACTAGATAATGCGTGTTGATTTTAGCTGAGCCAATTTCTTGCAGCCCCTCCCGCCTGCCGGCTAAGAGAAGTGTTGAGTCAGTAGTCAATGATGGTATAAAACAAAAAATCAAACAGATTGTTCATCTATTACAAATTATTACAACTCCGAGAGGTCCTTGAGCATACAGTCATTAATGTGCACAACAATATCAGGCTAACTGGTCCAGTAGTTTGCGAGATTAGCGCAGAGCGACAGACACATACTCAAACACACGCACACACACACACATAACGAAATGCATGATCCCCTCCAGGCTTATGCCAGGCGAAGGTAATTACCAAAGGAATGGTTTCAGTTGTCTGACTCTGCAAATCCAAACTTTCATTAGTATAGCCTAACAAACGTCAGACAACAGCTGACCCGTGTCCAGCCCACACTGAGAGCAGGGTTGGCTGATGCAGGCTGACCCATTCAGATAGACCCAAATTGGGTTTGACTCAGAATCTGGATTATTGATTTGATTCACAAATTCAGGAATATTAAATTGGTGGGAAAATTATTAACTTCCATCTACCTATCACCCAGTTGGCTACAGAATGTTTTATTATGGATTCAGAGGCAAAAATATGACTTTGATTAACTTCTATAAATTAGTTTTTGGAGCATATTAGTTTTGGAATAACTTTCTGTGACTTCATTATTATTATGTTGTTGCCCTTTTCAACCACACTTCCTTGCATTGTTCTGCTGCATTGCCTTTGCCTCGTTTCTTCCACCGTCCTTTTCCACCAAATGCACTTCTGAACAAGTACAAGTGTGCCTTATTTTAAACAAGTTGGCATTAGGGTTGCGACAGTATGAGATTTTCAGAGTATGATAACCATCTCAGAAAGTATCACAATTTCACAGCATACGGTATTACAAATTTTTATCATCAGTTACAGTGAAACCTAAAAGGAAGTATGTGTACAAAGTCTGACAGGCAGTCAAGGAGGAAAGGAGATGTGCTGGTGAGATTCTCCATCCAGTTGCAATTTTCTTTTTTTAATACTGTAAATAAGTTAATTTACATGGTATAATAACTAAACCGTAAATTTTAATACAAAGGTATACTGTAGAACCTGTAAGCTGCTGCAACCCCAGTTGGCATGAGAAATGGCTGCCACTATGCAGTATGTTACCCTCCAAACGCCTGTGCTGCAGGCAAAAAATTTAAATCTTTGTCAATTCACAAAGCTGTCAGGCTCAGCGCACCAGTGGGGCTGACATCAGAGCTCCAAATGCCAGTTGTAAAACTTAATGCTGGGATGTCTGCCCTCTCCACTGCTCCTGCAGACATACAGCAATGTGGAGATGTGAGATCAGATGTCTATCGCTTGGAGCTCATGAATCCGACTTGTAACAATGTCTAAACATTTGTTGGAAGAAACATCTGCAATGATTTTCATGGGTTTTTCTGTAATGCGCTTTGATAGTGTCTCAGTCAGGTTTCTTTGCATTTTTAAAGACTGCTGTCACGGTTGGAGTTTGTGTGCCGTGAGGAAGATGTTTTTTTCCATCTTACTTGATGTTTTGGTAAATTCTGCAGTGCTTTTAAGGATGCCAGCATGCTTTCAGGTGGCAAATTAAGTTTGTTTCAGCAGTGTACCTCTGCCATCTAGTCTGTCTTATAATTCCAGCAAACCAAGATTCTCAGATATGGAGACAGACATGTCTACAGCATGAAGACAATATCCCTACCCTTTAGACATTATTGCGTTTTTGAAATTTTAATGTGACAGCAGAGTATACGCACCATTAAACACTTTGTGGAGGGTCTTGAGTAACTTTACAGCAGCACTTGCTTCCACTGTCATTTGACAGGACTCAAAACAGAGTGTGAAACTCAAACTTTAATCAAATGAGTTCCAGACACCCATACAGAGTTGAGTTGTGGACAAGTGTCACACTCTACAGGTATCAGTGTGCTTGACGAATTGTCTAAAAGTTTCTGAAATCCCCCGCGCCTTTCTGACGTTGGCCTGCGTCTGTCTGTTTTGTAGCTTTTCCAAACCTGACAATCCAGCATTCATGTTGCCCTCATGCAGCGACTGGACAGGAGTGAACTTCTCTCTCAAACGCTCTTTTTTTCCTCCCCACTCTTCACACGACTACTTGTGTCACTTTTAATGTGTATGACTGAGTGCAACACCATGAATGCCTCTGTGGGGGCACTGCACCATTACTCCCATTTGTAGGATCAATCACATCTCAGTCCTCTCATTCCTCTCTATGATGGCAGGCTTTTGCCTTTAGACATAGTCGGACCACACTTTGTACGAAGAGGTTTATTCCAAGCATACGCAGATCTAATGTGCATTAAAACTGTGGAGAGGATGTTACAACCATGGCTGGAAGCAATGGGCTCCTGGGCAAAGATGTGCAAAAGGCCCCATCACCTCTCCTACACAGGACCAAGACACAGACTTTGTGGTGGTTTTGCCCCTTTTTTTCCCAATGTTTTACATGTCTTTGTGATTGCTGTGCATGTTTTTGCGGGTTTTGTGTCTCTTTAAAGTAATTTTTATTTCTTTTTGGTGGTTCTATCTGTCTTTGTATTCATTTTGTGTCTCTCTGTAGTAGTTTTGCCTGTTTTCAGTTATTTTGAGGTTATCTGCAGTTCTTTAGTATGTCCTTGTAGTCATTATGTGTCTCTTAGTGGTTGTTTTGCCTGTTTTTGTAGTTATTTTATGTCTCTTTGTGGTTGTTTTTTGCCTGTTTTCGTAGTCACTTTGTGTCTCTTTGTGTCTCTTTGTGGTCGTTTTGCCTGTTTTTGTAGTAATTTTTGTCTCTTCACAGTTCCTTTTTATCTCCTTGATTTTTTTTGTTTCTCTTTGTGGTTGTTTTGCCCCTTTTGTAGTTATTTTGTGTCTCTTAGTAGTTCCTTTGTATCTCTTTGTAGTCATTTTGTGTCTGTGGTTGTTACTTGCCTGTTTTTTTTTTTCATTTTGTATCTCTTTGCAGTATCTTTGTTATCATTGTGTCTCTCTTGTTTAGTCATTTTGAGTGTCTTCCTGGTCGGTATGTGTTAATATATGTGTGGCATTTTGCCAGTGAGGACCAGGGGTGGCCCCTGACACTTTAGGTCCCTGGGCCTGTGCCCATTACGCCCTTTCAATAATCCATCCATGGTTATAGCACCACAGCTATTACGATGTACAAAGATGTACCTTTATGTCAAAAATAGATTTTTAATGAGGAGATTTGCAAATTAACTAGGTTTTATGATAATACATATCCAGGTTGGAACATCAGTGTAGCTCATGCTTCATATAATTAAGACTCTGTGTCCTACAGTTAGTCCTGTATGAAGGAGCTTGAATTAGTGTCCAGTTACCTCTATCCCCCCTTTCTCAGATTTCCTTGAGATAAAATGCTGCACTTATTTTGTCTTTTCTTTTCAGACAAATATATGACAAACACATGCATGTCCAAATTAAAATGTTTATGTTAATAAGCATCACTGCATGTCTCAAATGCATGACTTGCACACTTTTATCTACATCCTCATCATATTCTGACTAATATGTCATTATGCAGTACGGCTAAAAAACAATACCAGACCTCTTCCACAGGCCACAATCACCAATCACAATCAATCAGCAGATGAATGAGCAACAAATAGCTGCAAAATAAGGGAACAATTCAGAGCCTCAGTGGGCTCTTTCCATGCTGAACACGTGGACAGCAGCAATTACACAACAGCTTCAGTGTCCAAACAAAGCACAGTACTTACATTCGACCTCATAACAACCACACAGCAAGTAGCTACTTAAAAACACACAGCCATGGCGTGACATTAAACCATGAGGAAAGCGAGCAAACACACATAAAGAAGGTGTATCTGTCTGACCTTATATGACGAGAAAGTCCTCTCTTTAATGGAGATGAAATGGTCCATATCCATACTGTATAACGTCCCAATGCATGTGCTGCTGTGACGGTGCCTCACCTCTTCCTTCTATTGCTGCTAGCTAATTACTCTAACAAACACACCGCAGTGACACTAGTTAACAAGCTAACTCACGTTGTTTTGTATAAATTATAGCTTTCTATTGTTAGTTGTAATGCACAGTTCCCTCAAGAGTTTCTCCTCAGGCAGTATGGCGGCCTCCTCACTTGTCTGCAATCAAAACTTCGGCACCTGCACCTGGATGGACACTCCTCGCGACTGCCTTGACTTTGAGGGTGTAATGCCACCTATCACCACACATGCAGGAAGTCATTGACCAGCGTTGGATCCCAGGGAGGCGCTGTTTCACTCATTTAAAGACACTCAATGAAAGCCGGTGAATCAACAGGGCAACTAAAGAAACGAAATAAATGCTTTTGGACCCATTAACATTTGAACAGCTTACCACGTGATGAGAATATAACATAAGAATATAAGAGTCGATGACACTATGTAACAAAAAGTTCTGTATAAGTTCGTGGTAGATTGCTATTTTACTTTTTACTCCACTACATTTATTCAACAGCTACTTACTTTTAATTTTACATTTTTACACTTTACATTCAAAACATATGAACAGTTTAGGCTATATAGGATGACTCATTGTTAAATATCATATTACTGTTTAATAAAGCTCCACCTCAACCAACTAGGCTACAACATTAAAATAAAGCTTATCGATACACTAATAACAATAATCCAATAATATAATAGTAATATAATACTGACAGGCATCATTCTGCATTGAGGGTACTTTTACTTTTGATACTGGGAATAGGCTGCATTTTGTCACTAACAGGCCACTTGTAAAGTTTTGCATGCAGGACTTTTACTTGTAAAGGAGTATTTCTACGGTGTGATATTGCTACATTTACAAGAGTAGGCTGAATTACTTGAATACTTCTTCAACCACTGCTCAAGTCTCTAACACAGCAAATGCATACAGTAGCCTAGCAGGCTTTGTCACTGGGGCAGATGGACCACAATACATTAGTGGATGTTTGCACATATCTGTAATGTGTATGTTTATGACAGATAAAATCCAATTGTCTGTCATGTGACAAAGATCATCGGATCTTTTATTTTAATGACAGTGAGGGATATTTGTTTGAACAGGTTTGCCTTAGTTCTAGCTGCTGCATTTTTCTGGGGGAGGGGGTTCACAAGGCCAAAGGGTCACTGGCATCCCCTGGAGCCCCCAGGACCACCTGAGCATCAAAAGATTTAGTCACATTCACGCATCTAACTCGCTCACTGCCATTTGTTATGGTTTTGTTTTGTAGCAGTTACTAGTAAGACTTCCAGAAGGTATGCAACTCACTAACAATGTGTGTGTGTGTGTGTGTGTGTGTGTGTGTGTGTGTGTGTGTGTGTTTGTGTGTGGGGGGGTGTGTCTGTGTGTGTGTCTGTGTCTGTGTGTGTGCGTGAAATGATTCTTGTGCTGCCACTTTCAACTGCATCCTGCCAGAGGGGCTTCAGTGACTGGAGGCTCAGACTCCCAGTTAAGATATTGTCAAAGCTCCTCTTCATTAGCCTCGAGGACTCAAACATCAAACAGCTCACCTCTCAATAGCACGTGGTTGTCAAACCCACAGACAGCAAGCAGGTGTAATGTTGAAAATCCTCTCCCATGGATTCAGTTATATCATCTTACCATGTTATTTCCACTGAGAAGCCTCTAATGTACTGTAACACTACTTTGCTGTTATTTTGCAACTGAATAATGAACTGTTTATTTAGTTACAGTATATATAAATAAAGTTAATGAAAGAAGTGTCTATTTTCAGTGTTTTGGTGCTGAGCAAAGGAAAATGTACAATGCATGCAAAATTCAGTTGTAAAAAAACAAACAAAACACAGACAAACACAAAACCAATTAATTCATCTGCAATAACATTACATTGGCTCTGGCAATACTTTAATGGCACAAAAATATTAATGTAAATAAAACAATGGTCAGAAGGATGTTGTGTGGAACTCTACAGCATCATGACAAGAACCTCAAAACGACATGTATAAATTACAGTCTTTGTGTGCAATGTTGGGCATGCATATTTTTGCATGCTCATCATTGATACATCTGGTGTGTTTTTTGGCAATGATATGCCCAAACCGCAGGTGACATCGTTGCATTCATCAGCAGGTTGGATGCTCTTATTAATACAAAGAAACTTTAGCCATTAAGGACACCAGGGACCTGACCGTCATCCCTCACAGTCATAGGAAACAGCAGAGTCCACGCACCTCCAGATGGCTTTGTCTAAAAACAAATTTGGGTGTAAAGTACAACCTGTCACAAAGGCAGACTGAAAGAAAACATTGAGAAGCAACTGAAGTGTTTTTTTTTTTTAAGAACCACCTTAGCGGCAAATATTCTGTCCTTTGTATGAAATTGTCCCAAAGACATGGCACCGTAATGACAGGAATTTGGGTAAACACACTGACAGTTATTCAATTCAAGCAGCAGGAGGGAATTCACAAACCCACTTCTCTGATTTCAGCCTGTCCAACTGAGCTGATTAAAAATGAGATCTGAGAGAAACACACCACTCAGCAATATGGAGGTCAAGAGAAATTGGAGCAAGAGAAGTAGTCTATGAAAAAAAAAAAAAAGAATTCAGACACGAAAGAACACTTGGCAACTAAGTGACACAAGGGAGGGAAGCTCGGTTCATCAACAACGAGTGTTGACATTTAAGAAATGTATGACTCTGCCAAGTAAACACCGTCTCCAGCAGTGACATTCCTGTAGTTTAAGTTACCTGAAGACACAGAGTTTCGCTTAGAAGATGGCACAGCTCAGTCTCAACATCCTTTTCAAAAGACACTGACAGAACAAACTGAAAAACAGTCTTCTGTTTGGGGAAAGGATACAAGAAGGCAGTGAAAGCGAGTTGCATGCTGACTGTATACAGTAATATACAGTGTATGGTTACATTGTTCTAGCATAGGTGAGAAGTATAAGAATTTTAACAGTGTTAGCAACCATGTCATAAGTAGGAGGATTTATAGCAACTATATATCATGATTGACCTCTATGCATACTCTCAGGTTTTGTTTGTGGTAGGCTAATTTTTGGAGCATATAAAGTATAATATTTAGCAGATTGACAGCAATGTTTCTCCCAGTAAAGAAAACACTTCCCATCTTTGTGATATCTTGAAATTCTAGGGATTTTCCTTATTTTTGTAGTTTTCCGTCAGCCTCCTTGGGTTGCTCTCTTTTTGTACACTCTGTTATGAAGTACTGTATATTTCCACCTCTTTTGCGGCCTCTGTTCTTGTATGTCTTTCTCAAACACTCCTCTCACAGCTATCCCATTCCTGCATTTCCTTCATGGATGGCAGAGCACTGTGTCAGCTGCTGTCACACGTCAAGTGAAGGCTTCAGTTATGTATTTACACTATACTGATGGAAAAAAAGAAACAATTTTTCTGAAGTAAGGAAACAATAGTTGGGTACTCTTCCCGAAGGCTGCCAGTTTTCAAACCCCTCACACCTGTGCAGTGATACCTCCTGCCATTCAAATTAGACATTAAAAGTTGTCAGGAGCCCTATTCAAGCGATTTATAGTACATGGTTCAAAGTGCATGGCGCAAGTGCATTTAGGGTGTGTCCAACTCCACTTTGCATCTTAAACGCAGCATATTCTGGGTGTAAATTAAGGCACAAGGGGCAAAGGGGTTGTATTCACTCCTTGAATTAATTATAGGTATGTTTTTGGTGTAATAAAGCCATGTCCAGAGTCAGGCCCGGGAGCCAATAGAGGCCATTTTAAATGATCCTGGGCTTGTCTTTCAAAATACACTATATGTGGCCTGGTTGGTTAATTAAGCAAGTTCATTTTGCATTTTTTCCTTTCAGCTTGCAATGGCAGGACTATTATACAGTTTTTGGACATGTACCAAATAGGAACTAAGCTGGAAGAACTATTTTGTTTTTTATAAACAGGCAGTAAGCTAATGAATGGGTTACCTAGCAGCAGACATTTCCGGCCAGGTAGCAGACATGGAACATGAAACAATAATAACCCCTATGATGCGAGAAGCAGCTGGCCCCTGAGTATTTTCACATTATGTAATCTAGACCCCATTCAAAACAGTCTGGACACCCTGGAGTAATATAAATTCAGCCAATCAGAGTGTTATCCCCCATTTCCCTTTAAAAGCTAGGTGTGCCTGCACCTGGCATACTGCTATATACATGGGGGATTTGGCATATTGGAGAAGTTTTCTGCTGAGAGTAATGCAGTAAGAGTAGTAATGTCACTGCAGTAAATATCATGGCACATTTAGGCAGCAATATTAAAAACTATATTTATAATCTTGACAGAGGAAACAGACCTAAACTTTCAGCTTCTGAAATAATAAATGAAGTTATGCTGCTCCTCGTGCGTGAATGCACACAGCATCTCTCTTGATGGAGAATCAGACAGCAGCTCTGCAACTCTGCTCTGCTCTCTGCTACGTTCAAGGGCGTAGGTTTTGTTTTAACATGGGGATGGGGGATACATATTGGACAGGGTGATTTAGGGGTATACTGCCAAAGAAATGTGAGCACCAAACACTTTATCTTCTGAAGTGTCTTCTGGTGAATTTTATGCACTAGTTTGTGCTTCTTCTGCATCAGTTTATGGTGTAAATATCTTTAGTTTTGTCAAAATAAAAGCCTTCTGCTATTTCATGAGAAGACAAAAGCACAATGCTTTAATATTGAGGGGGACATGTCCCCTGTGTCCCCCTTGAAATCTACGCCTACGGCTACGTTCACAGTTTAGAGAATGTAAACAATATTTTCCTCATTAATGATGTATTATTTCACCCACCCACAACACATCAGCGTGTCCCATGTGTGTAACAAGCAGAGTGTATGTGTGTTGTGAGCCAGCCTATGTAGGAACATCTCACTGTCTGAGTAATGTGCCTTTTGAAAATGCAAGAAAATATTGTGCCATTTACTTGAGACCAGGTTTTTGTTGGTCAGTGTCACAGTCACTTTCTGCTGCCTTAAAAATAGCACCAACAGTGTGCTTGACCATACCTCATTTTAGGACCTACACATCCACGGGCACACAGAAAATGTGATTAAAAAGGAAACAAGACTCTGTGTCAATGATTAAAAAAACACTTCAGAAGATCGGTCAGGAGAAATCATTAGGGTTCATCCTCTGAGCACCACGAATGTCAGGACAATTTCATAGCACTCCATCCAATAGTTGTTGAGATATTTCAGTCTAGAGAAAAGTAGTGGACCAACTGTAATTTCCAATCATTTAACCATTCCCATTGATTAATTACTGAACGGGCCTAGTGGACACAGGCCCAGGGGCCCAAAGTGTCAGGGGCTCCCCTAGACTTTACCTGCAAAATGTCACTTGAAGAGACAGGTACCGACCAGTAAGAGACTCAAAATGACCACAAAGAGAAACAAAACAACTACAAAGAGATGCAAAACAGCTGCAAAGAGACACGAAGAGATTCCAAAACAAAACAACGATAAAGGGACTACAAAGATATATAAACAACTACAAAGAGATTTTAAATGACCCCCAAGAGATACAAAATAACTACAAAGAGATGTTAACAGGTGACTACAGAGACACCAAGGGCAATTACAAAGTGTCTACTAAAAGACACAAAACAACTACAAAGAGACAAAAAACAAAAAGAGGCTTAACAACTTAACAAGTCTTGTTTCTATGTAGGAGAGGTGGACTGTACGTCTTTGCCTGGGGCTCATTATCTCATAATCTGCCCATGGCCATGCCCCTAGTGCAGCTAAAAAACAAAAGTAAATAAGATGTGTTTTTTAAATTAGTATAATATACTAATGAGTTAACACATTGACTGCATTTATTTATTTTTACTGTTTTGTATTTGGCTTTGCAGAGGTCACATCATCATTATACTCTCTAAGCCACCAACACTGAAGACATCTAAAGACTGTCAGGACAAGGACCAGCGGGGTGCTTTCAAATTTCTGATTGATTCGAGAACTTTTCGATGTTGCTAAAGAGATGCGAGGCCTTGGGGAGATCTGCTATGAGCCTCTTTTAAATGTATCGTCTAGCTTTAATGAGATCTGCCAAAAGCACTTTATCACAAGAAAGAGACAGAGATGGAGTCAATAAGGTCAATTTAGAAAGAGCAAGAAAGTGAGCCTGTTCAGAATCTCCCTGCAGATCCAGGAACAGAAACTCAGAGCTAACACTGCAGAGTGCAATTATCTGTTGCACAAAAGGTTGTCTTTACATTTTGCACAGATTTGGATTTTCTATATTTACACTAACTCCTCACAAAACGGGCATAGTTCAAAAAATCTAGGTTATCATTTTTGATCTTCTGAGTGTGTAGGCATACCAATACATACCTCTGTTTGCTACTTCTTAGGATTTGTGAACCATTGCCTGGGCATGTGTTCCATCCCAGGCTTTGCAACTCTGACATCAGGACATTCAAAATGAGATTGGCTTACTTCAGTCACAGTTCTCTTGTGACAGACGAGTAGTCTCTCATTTTCTCAGCACAGAAGAAAAAGAGAAAACGTTGCAGGCTTATGGAGAAGTCTGCCAGATACCTAAAGCGTGCATCAGTCATGTTTGTACAGAGGAAGACCTGACGGAGGTGTTTGGTCAGAGTGTCTGAAGCGGAAGCAGAGGATAACAGTGTTTCTTGTGTAATGTGTGTGTCCTGTCAGCAGGCAGCCTCTGGGGCGCCTAAGTGTACCATCTGTGACCAGGTCTGCCATGCCATCATACCCTGTACCACTGCCACTGATGATGAGGCCGTGTTGGAGCACATGACTTCTGCTCTCGCTGCCAGGGAGCATCGGAGACGAGCCAACAGGAAGCGGGCTCTTTGTTTGTTTTTCTTGACATAGTTCTGAAATCATAATTATGAAAGAAAATGTGTTATTTACCACAAATAAGACAGCTTTTGACAGAGCAAAGCTAACACATCCTGCCTGCTGCTAACAGCTTTTGTGCAAAGCAGAGCCAGACAAAACACATCTCTGTACTGGATGTGCTGGGATGAAATTGTTATTGATCTTCTGGTGTAAATCTGTTAAAGACAGCAGACAAGTGTGTTACCCAAAGTGTAAGGGAGTGTTCCTTTAATGTTATCTGATGGAATGTTTCATCTGATCTTGCAGTGTGATAACCTGCAGATCATTTCTGAATTTTCTCAGTATGTAATGCAGCTTTGTTAAAATATTAGTTAGGATTAGGGATGTTGTGATATACCGGGATTGATGGTCACCATGATATTTAAAAATGAAATACTGATATCATTGTAATAATACATACATGATGATATGTAAATAATCCAGTGCCTCTAAATCATATCCTTTTCTTAACGTTCTCACTTTGTCTCCCTCCCCCAACGCCATCTGGTTTTCACATCCATTAAGTGTAATTGCTCTTTCTGTACACTTTTTTTTTTTTTACAGATGTTGTTGTTACAGACTCTATCATTTCATTTAATAAAAGTGCCAGCTTGTGCAGGCCACACAGTCTGACAAAGGTAACATAACAAATAATTAAACCAGTCATCTGTGGCACTGCATGAGCGCTAACCTGACTGACCAAGGTGTACTTTTGTGCAGCTGGACGGGGCCTCAACTGCATTTCACTGTGCAATCTTGTACTGTATAATGACAATAAGGCTCAAACCTTTAACCTTGAAAGTTAAAGAGGATGGCATACAGCACTCTATTGAATTTTGTGTACCACTCCCTATACATATCTCATTTGTTGCTCTTTTTTTCCATCTTCTTCGCCTTCTTTTTTCTTTTCTTTTATTGAGTCTGCCACCGGGCCATGGTATTGATGAGGCAATGCCAGGAGGCTCCCATAGGACTGGAGAGCTAAAGCTCTGCCAAATGTTATTAGATCTGCAATGCAGTGTGCAAAATGGAAGACATTCACAGTAAAATTCCACCAGTAATGTGTCTTATTAATGAATGAATTACACTGATATTTTAGAAGCACGAAAAAGAACACATAAAAAAGGCACTTCCCTTCAAATTATATAGGTTTTTTTTTTTGTTTTTTTTTTTATTTTTTTTTTTACTGTGGACACATTGACTTTCAAACACAGGTGTAATAAATCATCAATGATAGTGGCTGCATCTTACTGCATACTGTCAAAACTAAATGGAACAGAGCCTTTGTTAATGTTATTTGTTACCTGTGCAGGCAGAAAAGGCTGGTATTACTGCAAAAAAATAATTAAAAAAATCAGCTGTTATTATGCTTTTTATTACATTTTTAAGATGTATAATCTGACATGATGGTGTAATGTGGACATTTAGACTGTACTGTAATAGAAAAAGATTATTTAAAAGATTCTGTAAGATTAGAAACAATATGGACCACAATGTCAGTGTGTTTCCAGGAGTCTGAGGATGCTTGACAGCATCTATTTTAGTTAACCTACCTTGCTACATCATATGGAGCCTTGTATCCATCCTCAAATTAGGGAATTCAATAAATCATGTTAATTTAACAGATGTTTTGATGAACAAAGACGAGACCATGAGGATAAACTGCTGCTTTGATTATCATTGTACAATACTAACTGCTGGCCTACTGTTGCTTAAATATCTTGCTTTGAAGCGGCACGCCCTGTGGGGGTTTCAGAATTTCATGAGGGTCAGGAAACATTCAAAATGAAAATAAAACAAAAACAAAAATATTCAAGAACGGGCAAATATTCATGATGCTGTCAGAAAGCTCAGGAAATCAGAAAAGCATGTGGACTAAGCTCCCCGCAGCTCTCCAATGGATCCCTGCTGTCCATCACTGCACACTTGATGACACATTCCATCAGTTAAACACAAAGCATGACAAGGAGCTCCTCATGAATAACTTACTGTTATAACTCAGTGCAGTATTCAGATGTACTGCATAAGATGGTAGAAAACGGTGTCCCAAGCCACTTACATCACCTCTATGTACAGCACAAGACACATACTGTGCCTGTATTGTGCATTTATTGTTTTTTCATAATTTAATTTTCTCAAATTGAAAAGTTATTACCTGGAAGCATGTTGGGGCTTCGTGAGAACACAGGGAATTTGGACACTGGCAGAGTAAAGCTTCATCCCCAGAGCTGGACGTCCGACCACAAATCAAGCGACAGGCAACAATGGACCCCGGTTGCGGAGGTGACAAAGATCCAAGGACCTGTCTAACTAAACTACAGCGTTCCTTGGCTGCTACAAGAGAATTTTCTGGAAAGACAACAGTCAGTGCAGCACTTCACAAATCTGGACTGTGTGGGAGAGTGGCCAGATGGCAGAAGACAGCAGCCTGGAGTTTGCAAAAAGGCAGTGAAAGATTCTAAGTGCATGACGCAAGAGACTGTGGTCTGATTAAATGAACACTGAAGGCTTCAACCATAATGCAAACTGATATTTTTAGAAAGGTAAAAAAAGGAATCAGCATCAATCCTGAATTCAAGTATGAGAGTAGCAACATTCAGTTTAGTAGTAAGTACAGGTGACCTTGTAAAAAGTGGAGTTCTGACAGGAAAATCAATGAAAAATAATATTAAAATGGGGATTTAACAGCCCCAAAAGGCTGCAAAGACTAATACTTTGTAACTAAACCTGCATTAACTCATTTATTTGACAACTTAAGGGGAATGAGAACATGCTGTAAACACAACACTGACACATTTTATGGCCTTATAAAGTGTAGAATGTGAGCATGTCAGCAAACTGTTGCCTATTTACTCATTTAGCAGACAGGAAGCAACATTTTTACTCATTTGTAGTTGTGTTTTTGGCCACCTGCATGTATGTCCAATATTCGCTCTTCTTTTAGTTCTGTTTTTGGTCCCCGCCAACTCCTCGGGGGAAATATCTGCTATATTCTCCACTCTTCTTTATCACTTTTGCTTCAACAGTACCTGACAAAACTCTGTACAATAAGAAGCTATAAAGAGGAACACATCGACATCCACATTAAGACAGAGCAGAAGTATAAACAGGTGACAACACACGAGAACACTAAGGAGGATCACAAGCTTTTCATTCAGACTGTGAGGATTATAAAGATAAGGGAGGCCCAGGAACACCTGCAGCTCCTGGCTGTGATCCTGAGCGTGAGCTCCTCCTGGTTCAGGAGAGTTGAGTTGAGTTTAGTTAGTAACTCAAGATAAATATACAACAAACGGGCACCGAAACAGCTTAACAGCCTACAGATTAAAAGCAAGGCATGAAAGGGAGGAAAAACTTTTGCTCATAGGCACAGTGCTGCATTGAGCTAAATGCTAACGTCAGCATGCTAACATGTTCACAATGACCATGCTAACATGCTGATGTGCAGCAGCAATAATGATTACAGTGCTCATCATCTTACTTTAGCATGCTAAGATTTGCTAACACATAGTACCAAGGGTGTCATGGTGTGTTAGAAAGTGGTGGGGACAAAAGGTCTCAGACGAAAAAAAAAAAAAAATTTTAAATGGTCTTCAACGTGTGATTTTAGGCAATGCAATGGGGGATTGGTGTGATATCAGATAATTAAAACAGGTTGGGGAAAAAATGATACATCAAAATGGCATTGCCCAGGCTTCTATCATAGCATAGGTTTTGTTTCAACATGGACGGGCACGTATGAAGTGGGGGTGGCAAGTTTTTTTTCCCTAGGATGGCGAAGGCGAGACCCGCCCTACTCTGCCTTACTCTGCGTCCGATTGACTTACCCTGACATACTTACACTATCCTTAACCAATCTCATTCCTCATGCCTAAACCTAACCAATCCAGCCAAAAGAGGCAATGACTACTAGCCAATCAGAGGGAGAGTAGGGTGAGCCATGCCTTCTCCATCCTAGGGAAAAAAATCGCGTGTGCAAGTCTGGGGGTCAAACACTCTATTTCCTGCATTCTGGGGATTTTTTAATGTACCAGTGTATGGTTGAAATGTCGTTATGTACAGATAAAACAGAAAATTCAGACAGCAGGTGACAATTTAAATAAAATAATTTGAATAAAAATTAAATTGTGATGGTCATAGCCACACATGGTAATGTTTTCCCAATCCACACTCTTTAAACTCATGAGTTTGTTACTTATACAGATTACTTTCATTGTACTGCACTGCAGGGTTACACAGGCAAATTGTTTAATATTAATCATCTCTTTCTTTGTCTTTGAGTTTCTGTAGTTGTTTGGGGAGGTCCCTTCCTGGTGGAGCAAAAGGCATGGCTGAGGGATGAGGGCTCTTAAATCCTGGAACCAACTCATTAACTCATTGGATCAAACCATGTGCTGCCATGTCATAGGGAGAGGATTTGGGTTTACTTACTATAGTATTACTATATATGTTCCTTCTTTTGTCATTTTGACAGGTCAGTTTGTTCAGTTAACACCATGTGTAGTTATCATATAGTGAGTATAGTTCTGTTGTGATGGCCTCTTTTATAGGCCTAGTCATTCATTTCTTGGTTTGTAATTTTTCATGCATTTTTTGGGGTAAATAAAACCCATGTTTTCCTGTGTCCTTATTGCCTCACTGCTTGGTCCCTATACAGAAATATAATGCAGTAAAGCTCTCAGGTATTCTGTATCACTTTCAAATCTTAATTCTCATCTAGCTTTTAAATTCAGTGTTCTCTCTGCTGAGTCAGCACACAAGCAGGCATGATTTGTGGCAACGCAAAAAGGTACCTTTCATATGACAGGCCACTAGACAGTGTCAGTAACAACATCACATAAAGACCTGGAAAGTTCCTATAGGGTGGACAAGAGGGAAGGTGGATGGGTTCAACAAACTCCAGCCTTTCACCTGAGACCGCAGTGTGCTTCCTGTGTGAATGTCAAGTCAAACCATAGTGTTTTTTTCTAACCCTAACCACATGCTTTTGTTGCACAAGAAAAACGTAAAAGCCAGGTGTTGTACAATCACTGTAAGTTTCTTTTGCAAAAGACTGTATGAATGTAACGATCCCAAACAGAACATGTCTTGTGAAAATGGAAGTGTATATTGAAAAGATGCAATGCACAAGCATAAATTGACAAGTCATCCAGGAACGTCAACAACAGATGCAGAAGCCTAGTGTATCATATTTAGACATAAAAGGCCACTGACAAAGCAGCATTATATGACAAGTTGGGATGAAAATGTGTTGGCGTCCCCATTGTAAATGACACCTATGCATAGTACAGTGCTTTGAGGTAAATGGTAATGTCAGCATGCTAACATGCTCACAGTGACAATGCTAACATGCTGATGTCGAGCAGGTGGTTTTAATGTTTACCATAGTCACCATCTAAGTTTCGCATGTTAGCATGCTAATATTTGCTAATAAGCATTGAACACAAAGTACAGTTGAGGTTGATGGGAGGGTCATTAGTTTTTCATTTGGTCATAAACCAAAATACTGAACAAAACAAACAAAGGCGCTAGATTAAAAGCTAGGCCTACTGTAAGAGATGTTAGGATTCATCCTCTGGGGAACATAAATGTCTGTAGGCTGACTAAATTTCGTCCAATAGTAATATTTCAAAGTGGCAACCCAGCCAACTAGCTGACTGACAGACTGACATTGCAATTCCTGCAGCCACAGTGTTTCTGTGTGGGAGTATTCAAACAGTTTTGTTCATCAAAAAGGTCTTAAGTCTGCATTTATATTTATTGAGGGATTTATATTCTCATGCAGCCTGAATTCAATAATTTCACAAATATTATCCTCGACCTGATAGAAAATTGATAAAAGATAGCTCGTGCAGGAAATAGAAGGGTGGGTGTTACTATTTTTTTCGCTTATAAATATGATCAGAAGAAGCAAGCACACGTGAAAACACAAATAAGTAGAAATGGTCACTTCTGTTACAGTTTTATCAACATGGACTAGTATCTTGTTTTATTTTACAATTCCTTTGTTGCAATATCTCACAATTTCAACTTAATCCAGTTCAGTCTCCTTATCTCAAGCATGACTTGAATAATTTATAGGTTACACAGTATTCTTTAAGGTGCAAACTCTGCTGTCCTACTCTGCTTTTTTAAGTGAGATGTTTTGATGTTTCAGTCAAGACATTTTTTGTTATCTGTCTCTTTTAACACCTTACTTCTGGCCTGTGGCTAAAGTGAGGGTTTCTTTACAAGAAACTGGTCATCACCTGAAACAGTTACTGGCTGCTGTGGTAACCAGGAGAGAGTGCAGGGCAGCAGTGAGGGCAGAAGACAAAAGGTCTGGTTGTGATATGGAACGGCATCAATGGAAAGAGGAGAGAGAAAAGCTGAGAGACGCTGAAGAAATAAAAGGTTAGGTGGTGAAGGAAAGTGACGGCCTGGGGCTGCTGAGAGGTAAGTGTGTGGTTGGAGAAAACAGCTGAAAAGAACTGAGAAGGGGGAGGACACAAAGAGAGAAAGCAAGAAGGTAAGAAAAAAAAAACCTGTAAAAGTACATGAGACGGAGGGAGTATCAGAAAAACGGCTGGCAGTAACAGCCAGGCTCAAATTTCAGTGGACAGTTAGTCACAGATTAAATATAAACTGCTGGTCACTGTGACATTATAGTAAAGCGTCCTCTCTTACAATAATGTCATAAGGTTTTCATAAAATCACCATATGTCTTTTGGTATCATTTTGTTGGTCTGCATTTTTTTTCAGTAATAGCCATTCAATGCATTTATGTTCTGTAATTACTTCTTTGTGTAATAGTTTCAATTGTTGGTGGCAGGGTCCGCCATTTCTGTACTGGATTCAACATTAGCCTGAAATCAGATTGTGTTTGCAGTTGTTACAAACTGACTTAAGATTAAAATGCGTAAACAGTATATAAAGATGAAGCCAATACATCTTGATCGTCCCCTGGTGGCTTGCAACAGTATAGGTCATAAACCCGCCTCCTCCATGTTAGCAGCTGAGACATTGGCCAACCTAAACACTCAAAATACACGTCAAATACATTTTTTTTTCTAAAGATAGTTTCTGTCATTTTAGGTCGTTCCTATTTTACTGATGTTATGTTCAAGTGTTTAATAATAGTTTCCATTGGTGGTGGCGGCCATTTCTGCACCGGATTCAATACAACAACTTATATTTTATTTGAGAAAACCGCTCATGCCGCGTGTAGCCTGAAATCAAATTGTGTTTGCAATTATTATTGACAAACTTATAAATTAAAACAATATGAAATTGTTTGGCTGCACTGCAAACAGATATATCAGTCTTTCTTTTGGAATATTTCTGACAAAGCAGCTGCTCAGCAAGTGTGTTCTGCACTTAAAACCACATTTACTACCACAATACTTACAGTTGTCACCAAACCAATCATGACTGAATTATTAAAGCTTGTGACTTTAACCTTAGTTTGATATTTTAATAACAGTACAGTTGTGGAAAGCGGATGCTCTTATGTAAGTAAATTAATTTGAATCTTGAAAGCATCTGAAAATACAATTGTAAAATGCGCCCACTGCTAAATGCTTATCGTTAAAACTTAAATTACAGTGGTTGGCAAGTACATTAATAAACACTTATATCAGCTTACAACTATATTACAGTGTGTTATAACCCATTTGTTAAAGGTTTATATACTGCTTATGAATGCAACAATAAAATGTTAGCATATTTAAAGTAGTGGATACATCTCAGTGTTAGGTATTAAGTTGCTCATAAGATTCAAACACTGTTACTATTACTTATTATCACTGCTTCACTAAGGTGAAGTGGGCTGCGCGGCACCAAAGAAGTGTCCCCTATTGCTTTAATCAGTCTGCAGTGCAGATTTTACCCCCATCTGCAGTACAAGAGTCCAACTGGACTCTCTCTTGGAGGACATTCTGTGATAGGAGTGATTCATAAATTGGTGTACAACTTGTGGCAATTAGATCCTCTCTGAAGCTGAATGAGACAGCGAGGGATTATTCAAAAGCAGGTGTACAGAAGCAGATGTTGCAGTTCATGGGTACAATATTTGGTATAAATACTGCCAGGCCGCAGCTTGATAGCTGTTTATGAGTTGTGTTTGTTTGTTTATCCTCTGCAATATTAAAATGAGTGCAACATAAGGTCCATATTGTGTAAAAATAGCACCACGTGTTCACCAGCTGGCCTACGATCAGGACCTAACAGAGACTCTGTCTACTGTTTTCCTTCACTCTTCTCTCAGTGTCTAAAAAAAGACTAAAACTACTGGAGGTGAGGGGCCAGAACTAAAAAAAATAATCTCAGCAATCAAAGCTTTATAAACGTCTTGCATTTCTAGACTATAACAAAATTTACTGGAGGTATCAGTGGACAAATGTTCTTAGTCTTAAACCAGCTGCTAAATGTCAGCTATGAGGACAGGAAATAGATTTAATGACTTTAACTGGCTGATAGAACACACTATAGATACATACAAACAAAAATATTACAACAATTTGATTAGCAGTAATGTTTGCCCTCTAAATATCTGTTTTGTCCTTGAACCAACCCATGTCACAAGGGAACTTCTGCTTCTATAAAACTGACTTAAGGTCAGTGTGTGTTGCCCCCAAGTGGAGAGACCGCAGAAAAACAAAGACTGTAATGCAGTGAGGGCTTTTGACATTTACCTGAAAATAATGTTACAGTTAAAGTGATTATAATTTATGTCCAGTTATCATGCATTTATCAAATTTGGTACTTTTTATTGGTGCATTAAATGGTGAATTCAAGTACATTACTCTTATTAATCTTTTAGGTTGAGTATTTGTGTTTTATGTCACTTTATACTTCCTCACAACACTTGAGAAGTAAACCTGTCGAAGAGCTTTAGTTTATTTACTTTTTTTTCTTTTCTTTTCTTTTTTGTTTTAAAACAAGAGCCTGTTTTGGGTTTGTTTGGCTTTTTTCAAATATTTTCCAAGATTAAGATTAGTTGTACATATTTCTAGTTCAGAGATGAATGTCTATACAAACTTTCATGGCAATCCATCCTATAGCTGGTGAGATATTTCACTCTGGACCATGGGTTAATGAATGGACCTACTGGGCACAGACCAAGGGGCCCAAAGTTTCAGGGCCCCCCTTGGCCTTCACCTGTCTGTCAAATAAACATGTGCCGACCAAGAAGAGACTCAAAATTACCACAAAGAATGTGTAAAATTACTGAAAAGAGACCCAAAAAAAGACCCAACAAGGACACAAAGAGGCTCACTACAACTACAGAAAGTGGTGAAACAACTACACACAAAAAACTAAGAAGAGACACAAAACCTCAGAGAGATGCATAATGACAAGAACAAGCAAAACAACAACAAAAAGAAACTAAACAAATATAAAGTCAATGTGTCTTGCTCCTATGTAGCAGAGGTGGTGGGGCCTTCCTTATATCTGTGCCCAGGGGCCCATTGTCTCATACTCCGCCCATGACCTGGACTAAAGTCATCCTTAGACAACATTGTCATCCTTAGAGCCACTCTACTAGCTGGTGGCTAAGAACTATTTGATTTGTTATCATTTGCTTTGCTCTTTGTGATCAAACTCAGGTGATCAGGAGCAATTTGTCTCCCTTTGTTTGTTTCTTTGCTGTCTGCTGCGCTCCAGTCAGTAGACTTGAGTTGTTGCTGCCTGCAGCTTCTGAATTGGTTGAATTCAGCAGGAATCTACTCATGTGCGGAAAACTTTTCTTCAGAAAGTACAACTTCCAGACATCTGAGTAGGAGTCCACTGACTCTAAATAAACACTCTTGTCTCCTGCCAGGACACCTGATGATTTACTTTCTTAGCTTCAGATATGCAAATTAAATCAATGTAGGGGTGAGATAAAGGGGAGTTTATTTTGTCACATTTTCTCACAAATATCAGTGAAGCAACAGGCTCAATGAGCTGTTTTAATATTTTGGATCAGATCAAGACAATCATTTGGCTTGTGAACACAACGGATTTTATTCCCAAAAGATTATAAGTATGTCCAAAAAGAACAAAACGCAGGAAAAAAAAGAATAACAGCAGGGTGGTGTGTAGGCTAAATGTGCTTTAATACATGTGTTTAAACGCTGTTGTAGTTAAATTTAAGATCAGGCAGGTTGTTTGTGTTTTATGTTTCTATCCAAGAGACAAAAAAAGAAATGTGAGGGTGGCAGTTTGAACGCGCCTTATGCCACCGCTCATACATTTGTTGAAACAATGGTGTTATCTGTACAAACATTCTGTTTGCATGTTTCAGAGCAGGAGATAATGGCTTTTCAGACACTAATTATCACAGACTCTTCAGTGTTTCAAGATTAGTTGGCAGAGATGGGATAAAACTCTACTTCCCTGATTCATTTGGCATTTATTTGTATCCTTATGGATGGATCTTTTATGTTATTTGATTTATTTAATGTTTCTTTGCTTAAGTGGTATACTGAAGTCAGTTTGGAGGGGCTGCTTGACATAAATCGTCTTCTGAATGTTTTTAATGTACCTGAAATATATATTTAAAATGATCTCATACATAAAAACTAATGTTGCCTATTAAAATCCTATCTTGTGGCCAGTTTACTCTCCTGACAGTAACTCAAACTGATTCAAATTCTCAATGATTCTTTAAAGTTTGGCCAGCATTCATTAGATGAATATAAATGTCACAAAAATATAGAAAAATTCAAAGAACATGGGTGATAAGTTTATGATGTTTAGGAAGAAAATAGCCCTCCATTCTGTTCTACTTTTCCCCGACTGACCAAACAGTTTCCATTTACAGTTAAAGTGCACTCTCAATAAACAGCGTTATTTTTCCTCCATTGAAGTGAAATACAAGACTCTCCTTTTATGCACAGGAGCAACATTATTGTACACAGTTTATGAACAGAAAACTTTAAATACCATGACAACATTCAATTTTGGTTGACAACTTTTAACCTATAATGAAAAGTTCAACCAGCTGGTTGAGCTTTTTTTTCTCCTTTCAGTTTAGGGGTTATAATTTACACTCTGTTCAGTTGAAACAAAAAAAAACTAAACATGACTACTTAAACTGCACCATAAGGATGCCAACATGCTAAACACAAGTTTTTCCAAAGGGTTGGTTCTGAAAACTGCAGTGCACGCTGGGAATATTTTTGGCGTGACGTCCCGAGTGCTTGAGATGACTCAATCTGGTTAGTTCCATCTTTTTAAAAAAGATATTGCAACTTAAAAGCAGATCAATGAATCTCACAGACATCAACATGCATGATGATGCTGCTGTATGGTTTGTTTGGTGGTGTGAGTTACAGTAAGCCTGCAGTGTGATAGGTACTGAACAAATCAGAGCTGGACTCATTGCAGCCCTGTGGGTGTAAAATGGGTGCCATCTAGTGGTGTTGGCTCAACAGTAGAGGTGCTCAGTGTAAAACCTATATAGGAACATTTATAACAGTGAAGTACTTAGTCAGTTTGACTTGAATTGTATTTGTGATATAGTCAGAAGATCAGAGCTGATGTGATGTCTAATGTCTGTTATCCTTACTACAGGTGTTGTTAATACAGTTAAAAACAACTACAAGCGAGTGTTTGCAAAAAGAGTCAAATATTACTTTACTGCAGAAAATGTTCAAAATCCTACATTATTAGTAAAATCCCTTTGAAGCAATGTGACCACTTGTAAATCTTGTTTGTCTAATAAACAGTAAATTTCCTGACATTAATTCGAGCAAAGACGTTGAACAGCTTCCATTTCGAAGCGTGAACACACTCAAAGCTGCTGCCGATCTCTCCTGTGAGATTACACTCTGAAATTATTGCCAACGTCTTCTGGCAGAAATGTGATTTTGCCAGTCAGTAAAATCTGACAAAATTCTAAATTAGACAGACATCTCCGGCATTTGTTGCAGTTAATGTTGAGGCAGTTCTCCTCAAAAGTACATTTCGAGGACTCGAATCCAGGATATTTGAAGCCGGTTTGGCCGAGCTTTACAGGACCAAATCAAGGGACTTAACAAATACAAATAACAAGTTGTTTACTTCATCGAATAAATCCCCTCAAGATCTTTTACTTGATGTGTGTACTTTTCATCCAAAATGCATATTAAACCCTTTTGATTCAAATCCACTGATTTGTGTTCAGATGGTATGAGTAACAAAACACGACAACATTTAATATGACAGTGTTTCTGGACTGTCGCCGCATTTGCACAGAAATGAAAGTTATGTGAGCATCGTTTCTATTTTCTTTTGGCTTCATGCATAACCAAAAGAAAATAGAAACAATGCTCACATAACTTTATTAAAATCAAAGCACAGAGCTACCAAAACACATAACATCTGTCATTAACAGACGCAAAGCTTACCCTGGAAGCGTCCAGCTTGCTCTGTAACATTTTTACATCTTAGCCAACTATTAAGCGATTAACATGGTACATAGGATGCAAATAAACATCTCCACTGTGGAAGAGTTGCAGTTAGAGAGTGGCTTGTTAATCAATCTGCAGTAGTTGACTCGCAATTTAATCTGTCCCACAGGGAACAAATTAAAGTGTGCACCATTCGGCAGGTGAAAAATGTTCATCTCAAATGAAAAATGTCCTCACTATTGTAACAAGTAAGGCTGTTATTCTGTTTTGATGTTAGTGAGGTCCTATTTTGGATTTTACTGGTGGGTGGTTCTACATTTTAGACTGTGCCTTTAAAAGTGTTTCTACATAAAATTAAAGGTTCAGTGTGTAGGATTTAGAGGCACCTACTGGCAGAAATGATATTCATAACTCTGTTTTTATTATTGTATAATCATCACCTAAACTAAGAATCGTTGCATTTTCGTTACCTTGGAATATGCCTTTTTATTTACAAATGGCCCAGGTCTTTTCGGCGGCGTTATTCATGTTGTTTCTACAGTAGCCCAGAACGGACAAACCAAACACTGGCTAGGACTAGGACACTAGGACTGTTAATGTTTTCAAGTTTCTGGCCACCGTAGATCTCCTACACACAATGTGCAACCTAACCGATAGATGCAACTAAATCCTACTCACTGGACCTTTAAATTCTTATGACTAAATAAGAAACAATCAGAGTTCAAGTTTGGAAACTCTCAAAAACTCAGCTAATCATCAAGACTGTGTGTGTGCTCTGACTTTGACAGGATCCCATTATTCTTACTGTGACTGAGCAGTCTTCAGTGCCTCCAAGTTATTTGTGCAATAATGTGTAAGCAGCATTTTAATGTTGTAGCTGCAGGTGGTGCTCAACACAATTAACAAGGTCAACGAGGTGCTAATTTAAATCATAATAATTTATCTCCCACTGTGTTTGAGCTCATCAGATCTTTTCTTATGTATAATCCATTTGTTCGACAAATGAAATGGATTACAAAGTACAATACTTCCTTTTCTAATGCAATAAGGCAAAAGTACCTAATGACTGTGAATGACTGTATGCCAGGAATAAGCAATACATCGGCTCACTGATCCGCATCACCAGAATCTATACCTGGACCGAAGGGTTGAGCTACCAGAAGGCAGCATTGCAGATGTTCAGGACAGTTACAAAAACCTTGGGGCCCTGCAGGCAAATGGGAACCATGAGGAGGCCGCAAGGAAGTCAGCCATAGCCCAATACCTACGAGAGTAAGGCTGTCCTGAAAAGTCGGCTGAATGAAAAGAACAAGGACCAAGCCATCAACGTGCATGCCCCCCAAGTCATCAGATACCCTGCTGGTATAATAAGCTGGCCAAAGGAGGAGATAAAGGCCACTGATATCAAGACAAGGAAGCTTCTCACAGTGCATGGAGGGTTTCATCCCACATACAGCACCCTGAGACTGTACACTAAGCATAGCGAGGGGGGCAGAAGACTGGTGAGCGTCAGAGCCACTGTCCAGGACGAAACAACCAAAATCCAGGAATACATCAGGAAGATGGCCCCCAAAGATGAGCTGCTAAGTGAATACCTCAGGCAGCAGAAACCCGATAACGCAGAGGAGAATGAATCATCATGGAAAGACAAGGCCCTCCACGGCATGTACCACCGACAGATTCAAGAAGTGGCTGACATCAAGGAATCCTACCAGTGGCTGGAAAAGGCTGGACCGAAAGACAGCACAGAAGCACTAATCATGGCAGCATTAGAACAGGCACTTAGTACAAGATCAATAGAAACAGAGGTCTACCACACCAAACAGGACCTCAGGTGCAGGCTGTGCAAAGATGCTCCTGAAACTGTTCAGCACATAATAGCAGGGTGTAAGATGCAGGCAGGAAGAGCGTGCATGGAACGCCATAACCGAGTGGCTGGCATAGTGTACAGGAACATCTGCACTGAGTATGGACTGGAATTCCCCAGGTCAGAATGGAAGACACCTCCTAAGGTGGTTGAGAATGAAAGAGCTAAGATCATGTGGGACTTCCAGATCCAGACTGACAAACTGGTGATGGCTAACCAACTGGACATTGCATTGATCCACAAACAACAGTAGAAGGCAGCGGTGATAGATGTAGCAATCCCGAGTGATGGCAACATTAGGTAGAAGGAACACAAGAAGCTCAAAAAATGTCAAGGGCTGAAAGAGGAGCTAGAAAAGATGTGGGGAGTAAAGGCAACATTGGTGCCAGTGGTAATCAGAGCACTCGGGGCTGTGACCCACAAACTGGGAGAGTGGCTCCTGCAGATTCAAGGTACACCATCTGAGGTCTCTGTCCATAGAAGTGCAGTCCCAGGAACAGCTATGGTATTGTGTAGAACCCTCAAACTCCCAAGCCTCTAGAAGACCCAAGCTTGGGGAAGACACTTTTTTTTTAACACATATAAGATGAAAACATCTCAGTAAGATGGTGTTTTATGATTTCCACTTGCTGCCCAAGATTAAGCTAACACTGCAGTAGCAACCTTCATCCAGTGGATGTCAGTCCTTGTATGTTTCAGATTTCTGTGGACTTAGTGTCCCAGTATGGGACAGCTTGGCGCCTCTGCTGAAAATGAAGGGTGTAATGCACATCATCTACATGTATCATGTCAGTATGGCCTTAACTTTTTTATAACAAACAATATGAAAGACCAGAATTAAACATCTGTTCATGAAAGACATACCTCTGGAGGGAGGTGACCACCAGCTCTGAACCATCACTTCCAAAAAAGGTTTCTATACAAGTGCTCACTGCTCATCCAAACAGTGTAGGTCAGAGAAAATAGCTTAGAGAAACAGAAATAGGTTAAGGTCTTCATCATTTTTTATCTAGGCTACACTCGTTCCCGACGGGTGTTTGGGGATAGCCTGAGGTTAGACCTGAAAAGTGAATCAAAAATGGAATGGGTCGTTTAAATAGGGCAGATGTTTCTTTAGGAGAGGCCTGAAGTGTATTCTCTGGCAGTGCTCAGCAGTCACATCGGGGAATAGAGTGCAGAGAGAAATACATGACACTCCCTTCACTAGACAAGGAGCTTGTTCATTGTTTGAACGGGACAGAGGGTTATTTTTCATTTGTCACCTACACTAGCCTGTATTGTCTCCAAATACATACTTAATGCTTCTGCCTCTGACAAATAAGGTAACATCTTTAATTCATTGTTACATTTTCCAAAACAATTGTCTCTTTGGGGAGAACAGAGTTGCGCTGTTTGATTGTCATTGTCTCATTGTGGGGCTGACTATGATTGTCGGATATCTAATGAGAGCAAATTTGTATTGGCCACCTTGATCACATGACATGTTGTATGCAGTGCAGTTTCTAGTTTTTATATAGCCTATAGTTAAATGTTTTTATACATGCTCGCCGCTTTGGTCCCTCGCTTTTATCCAGCAATAGCTCAACTACTACAGTATGGATTGTCATGACATCATGACAATCTGGCAATCCCCTGACTTTCCTCTAGCGCCACCATGACTTTGAACTTCGTGGCCATGGGTTACAGGTCTCAACAGCTACTGCATGAACTGTTATGAAATGTGTCCCCCTCAGGATGCATTATAACTGCTTCAGTGATTTCTAAACCTTTCCTCTAGTGCCATCATCAGGTCAAACTTTAAATTTGTCCAATAATTACATTTATGACCAAATACCTGCAATTTGATGCCACTCCCATTAACCTCAGCTGTACTTTGAGTTAAGTGCTAATTATCAAATGTTAGTGTGCAATCACAGAAAACTCAGGAGGTAAAGATTTAGCTGCTTAGCATCAGGATGTTAAAATGGCATCGCTGCAACATTTCTAAAGGGCTGTCATCCTTTTATCAGTGCTTCTATCACATTTTATCTTCCGCTTCACTTTTGGTGTCTGTGATGCGCCAGGACAGATAAACTGAGACACAGCCCAGCTGCCATCAAACAGACACAACACTGACTGATGCACATCAGTGGAATATGCAGCAAATAGACGATCAGTAAACCAGACTATCAAGTGCCATATTTGAGGCAAAAAGCAAACAAGTTACAAAGCACTCTGGATTCAAAAACATGCCAATGCACAACGCTTGAACTGTCTCTTGTACATAAACACATTTTTATTCAGCCTGATATAGGTTACACATGAAAAAAAAAAAAAAAAAAAAACTCTAAGAGAACTACTTCCCTTTGTGGAGCTAATGATATGACAGTTTTAAATCAGCTTCAGATCCCCACATGGCAGCTGTCAACATGAGCTGCCATGAGCTGTGAGGAATTAAGCATAATCACATGCTACGACTGACCTGAGGCTTTTTTTTTTCTCCTTTCTTCAAAAATAATACAAAAAGAAAACATATCCCCTCGGCAGTCTTTATGTATGTTTTCTCACTAAATGATATGGAATGTTATCTCGGAAATGCAGGTTAAAAAGAAAATTGTTCTCTGCGACATCAGAAAACACAATAAGAAACTGAAAGAATAAAAAAAAAAAACTGATTCCCAGAATCCTGTTCCCAGGCTGCTACTGTGTGTGAGGCATTAAGAAAACACCACCTCAGTCCAAAGTGTGCTCAACAACGAAAATAACTGAAACCTGCTGCTGTGATTCGGTCTCATAATCCTCAAACGTGGATATGAACAGAAAGCACAACTTGGATGCTCAATAGTACAGATTAAATTTACACTGCTTGCAGATCAGCTTTGGAGTCTAATATATTAGGACTGACAGTCAAAGACACAAAGCAAAGACTGATGAGGGAAAAGAGGGGAAGGGTCTTAACATTTAACTAGTGTTAGTCGTCTTTTTTTTTTAACTTGTAAATTTCACAAAGTGCAAATTTTCATTTATATTACATCATAACCAATTTTAGAAATTGTTTATTTTCTATTATATAACAATGAAAAATGGTTAATTCCACATACCCCCAACCTAGCCATAACCAACCCCCCTCCCCACCTGTTCCCACCAGCTATCCGTCCGAATATTTAAAAAAGGAATCACTAAATACATGCTGCAATGACGCCCACCAATGTGTTTGAAACTTGACCAAAGCCTCCTTTTTTAGGCTCCTCGAATCTCTTACAGTACACTGTTACTGTCAGCGTGCGTTTATAGTTAAAATATATATATTAATCTATCATTAAATAGTATGCCTCTTGCACAGTCTTGCATGCATTGAAGAGCATTTTGAGCAAGCTGTACAAGAAGGAGAGGCGTGTGGACGGACTTGCTCAGGCTGTAGGCTCCGGGCCAGGTCCAGGCACTCTTTCGCCACCTGTAAACGATTTTTGCCCTTTACTCCTTGCAACCACGTCAGTCCAAAAGATTGGTTCTCCAGTGTGTTTTTGTCGAGTGAGCATTTTGTTTGTGTGTGTATATGAGAGAGTGTGTGCGTGTGTGAGTGTGGTTCTAAACTCAGTTTCACAGAAGAACTGTGGAGATCACTGAAGTTTTGTTCCAAGCTTTCGTTGTCTGTTCCTAAAAGGGGAAAAACAAACAAAACAAAATGAATTAAGTCACATAATAAATTAAACACATTCAAGCAAACTAAAAGCCCAGTCACACCTGCTTTTTAAAGTAACAAATTCAATCAATTTAACTGGAATTGCAGCATAGAGTGGATTTGCTAGGGACAGTGTAAATCTACACAGATCTCTGGTGAACTTTACAATCCCAGGGCTCCAGATTCAATCAAAAACCTGTGAAGTGCAGCTTAACATTTTCAATGGTTGCTCAGGTGCACCTGACATTTATTATTTGGGCCTACACCGTTAGCAACATGTGCTGAGGTTTGCACAACAAGCAGATTGGCCTCTGAGTCAGTCGCACTATGGCCAGCGCAAATGAAATGGTGGCGCTAGAAGACCTGCCTGCAGGTTACAGGTCAGCTACAACAGCAACGCAGAGAGAGACGACAGTGAGGTGTGTCACCATGCGCCGCCTTTCTATCACCCACATGTGCCAATCACCATGACGCGGAAAAAGCGAACCGAAGCCCGGCAATGCAGCCTTTAGATGCATGAGCAGAAGGGAATTAATAAAATTACTGAAGCAACTGGCATTTACACTGGCATATAGCCAAGGTAGAACCAACTGAAACACTTCTCCTGATGCACAAGTTTTATTATTTTTTTATTTTATATTTTCAATTTCATTTCATAAAAGATGCTTTTTCAGTTTTATAGCTTGTTGTGACCTGTTGCCTTGTGGGAAAGTGTTTGTTCAGTGTTTGGTGGAATACAGAAATGTTCAAGATGCTTCTTATTTCTATAATTAAAATAGTTTTCTAAAATTGACAGTGGGCAATATGCTCTCTCTTCTCTCTGGCTGTTTTTGACACTTGAGCTACTGTCTGTTTCAAAATAAATGAAAACAAACCGATTCTTATGCATTTAAATTGTTCCACCTGTACCAAACTTGCACCAAACCTTGGCACCTAAACTGTGGTACGAATCGCACTGTGACTTCTGTGTATCGTTACACCTCTAGTTAAAAATTACCAATGTGTGTGGGAAATGACAAAGAAGGTAAAATTTGAAATGTAATATTTCACCACAAAAAGGCACAGTGAAAAACTCTGGATGAACCGAAAGTACGTGCTGGTGAACAGAGAGTCCTAAATGAAAAAGCTATTGTAAGTTATCTGCCGTGTTGCACCCTTCACTTGTATTTAACCTCCTCTGTCTACATATAAACTGCTGTACAACAGAGACAGGGTTTGCAAACAGGAGTCAAGCATCTTGTTAGCAAATGAGCTAACAAGCTTCCTAACTGACTGTAAGCAGACTAGTGAGCTTGGAAAGCTTTCTTCCCTCTTTCTCCAAAACTCTCTATTGAATTAAATGATGTTCAATCTTGAGACAGGAATAATGCACTCTGTGCAAAGGAAACAGAAAGAAGCTCAGACATGTACTGTGGCTGACAAGCACTTGCATGTTCCTAGCTTGCTAAAATGTTAGCCGTTACCTCACAAGCTACAGTACTTTACCAACTCACCCTGAGAGTACTCACTATGTCACCAAGCCTCTACCAATGTCTAGGTAAAAGTCAGTGTGCTACTTTCTGGTGTGACCGGGCGTTAACGGTTATAAATGAAGTGTAGTGGGTGGAATACAGAACGTTCAAGACAGCAACTTACCTTGCCTCTGATCTGGTCACTGTATACTCAAACCATAAGATGTTGGGGATCAGGCTTGTATCTCGCACCAGGAAGTACTCTGATATTGGCCTATACATGATGAAAACGTTGAAAGAACAAATCATTAAGAGTAACCATCACAGAGCAGTTTTATCCACTTATTCAGGCTGAGAACAAATCATCTTCCCCTGTGACACAAGGAGGAGACAGAGAAATGAGAGCACTACTTACCACGCTGCTATTTTGGGGAATAATGGTGTCAGCACCTCTTGTGTGAAAAAGAACCAGACTATGCCAATTATACAACCGGCCACTCCGCCATAGAAAACCTGGCTCCAGGTGTGATACAACAGGTAGACCCTGAGAGGGAGACAGAAAAAACTATGTTCAAGAAAACAGAAGTTGTGCCTGGAGTCCTTAAGTAAACTAAGTCCATCATCGGCATGCACTTCAGATTGTATCAAACTTGGGGTGTTTATAGGGACAAAATGCTGCTGTTACAAATGCAAGAGCACAATTTGGCTTTTTACTTGGCAAAGGTAAATTTTAATGTTATCCTGGTGTGTTTAAATGCTATCTTGTGAAATTTATTTTTAAAAATGTAATTTAGCATGAAACTTGAATAAATACAGTCGTTTGAAGAATTTTTTTGCTTTCACAGCAATATAAAATATATATTAAACAGAGAATAAAGACTTTTGAAGCAGATGCTTTCTTTTCTTTAAAATGTTTTTCACATGAAAGGTTATGTTAAAGGGTGCTTCCTAAATTTGTATGGTTGACTTTGTGCTCATTCAAAGGTAGTGTAATGACAGACTGATGACTTAAAAACAGTGTTATTTAATGAAGATTTCTTTCTTTCTCTTTTGTTTCCCTGGCACAAAAGGGGGAATAAATAACAACAAAAATAAAATTAACAATAACAAAACATTGGTATCAGCCAAACTGTTATTTTCAACATCAGTATTAGCACAAAATTTCACAATGGGTGCATCCCTAGTTCTTGTCGCACAAGAAACATGAAAGTATCTGGGCTTTTTTTCTCTACTTTCTGGCATTTTATAGGCAAGAAAATAATCTGCAGATTAATTGATAATGAAAATAATTTCTTGCAGCCTTACCTGCTGTATGAGACTGATAAGGCCATGCCCAACAGGATGATGGACAGTATGTGTCTCCACAGCAGGTCCACACATCGAGCATTGTTCGTTTGATGCATTCTGAAAAGAGACGTCAGCATGAGTTCACACCATGACATCTAATGATGACATGTCAAGGTGGAGTGGAAGCTTAATGAGTGATTATTAATAATGTGATAACGATATACATGCCCTGGAATAAACCAATAAACAACAAATACTAATATAATTTGCTTCATTGACATGAATATACTGCAGTGATACTCAACTTATGGCCCATGGGTCAAATAGGATGCTAGACTGAACAGTTATTTAGATCTTGTTTTTATTTTATTTTCAACTTCAGTGAAAATGTTCAACAGTTAAATGTCCACCTTGTAAAAGTTAACAACTGTATTTGATTAGACCGTGGACATTACACTTTGGCTAGTCACTGCACTTCTAAGAATTCCACAGCTATTTTTCTGCCCTTAAACCTCGCAAACACCAAGAAGAAACAAACTCACCTTAAATAAAGGAAAAGAAAGAAGTAAACAACAAAGAACCACATAAGCTGGGAATGACTGGAGGGCATCCCATACTCTGTGTTTAGGGTTGTGTGAGCTCCTGCAGAAAGACAAAAAGACAACAGAACCTGATATGAATATACACTGACAATACTGAGTACACCTTAATGTAAACATTTTCATCGAAAATTTTTAAAAACATTTCCATGACTTTACAAGGACCCATCATATTTTTTTTTCTTGCCCTTTTCACACCACACTTTTCAAACATCAGATTGAAACTCAATTCAACCATAATTTCAACTAGCTGGCATTCATGGAGGGAGAGACGGAATAAAGGAAGAAATGGTGGTAAACAAACATCAGACATGAACGCATGTTAGAGCTACGATATGTTGACAGCTTCAGAAAATAAATTTGAAATTATGTTACAGTACATCACAAAGACTAATGTTACACCTTCATTCTACACAACATAATTCCATGAGTTCTCCAAGTCTTCTATGACTGTGGGAACCCTGTTAGAAGAATATATGTATATTTATTTCTATTGTTTTTTTCTATTGTTTGTTTTGAATACCATGGTAACTGTTTTCTTTAACATGGTGTTAATTCTTTAATGTGTATGTCAATCCTGTGGTTGTCTGTGCTTTTCTATTGTATGTTTTTTTTTCTCTCTCTGCATTTTTGACCAAAATAACAAATCAAAAACAATTGGCAGAAAATAATGATTACTTCTAGTCCTAGATTTATTAGGGCTGCAAGTGGCAATTACGTTCATTAATACATTTTCCATGACCAACAGTCCCACAGGTATTTGTTTGTTTACTATTATTGTGATAAACAACAT
Organism: Epinephelus fuscoguttatus; assembly: GCF_011397635.1. Classification (NCBI taxonomy): domain Eukaryota; kingdom Metazoa; phylum Chordata; class Actinopteri; order Perciformes; family Serranidae; genus Epinephelus; species Epinephelus fuscoguttatus. The sequence goes on along the minus strand of NC_064769.1, from coordinate 12,229,286 downwards.
TATTTAATCCTTAGATTTGAGAAGCTGAAACCAGCAAATGTTTAGTATTTTTGCTGAAAAAAAAAACCAAAATATTATTATTCAATTGCATCTGTAACTTTGGTATCGATATAGCCTCAGTAACACTTTCTCTTCAAAGTCAAACTTATAAACAGAGTTTATTGACCATCTGAGCTCTTTTATTGTTTGAATCTGGCTATTATTTAGGACCCAGCTTTTATTTGGGTATTTGCAGGACATAGGGATGCTAGCTTTTCATCATGACACAATCCAATGTGTTTAAGACAAACCAGACAACTGAACTGTGATTGATGTCAGAAGATTTTCGGGCAACTGTGCAACTTTGCCCAGTCCTCTCATCTTCACATTAAGTCAACAGCTTCACTCACCTGCACATGGGCGCGGCTCTCTGAGAATGTGCTTCAGCAGCCAGTTCACCCCTTCATTCAGGATGAGCCCACCAAAGAAGGAAATCTGTCAAAACAAAACAAAACCAAACACAGAAACAGGTCAACACATTAAGGTTTCCAAACTTTTGGCCTGTCTGACACAAATGTTGTTCAGGCTCCTGTGAGACAGTTAAGATCTTAACACTTTGAAAGTGATGCTCTCTTTGAGAGAGTGCAGAACTCACCGTGTGCAGCTCCCGTTTAAACACTATGAGTGTGACAAAACCCACGAGGATTGCTATGGGCAGGAGACTGATGTAGGCCAGCACTTGTCCCGTCAGATCATCTAAAACACAGTGACACAGTATTCATGTTGAGACATTTCATAAAGCACAGTAAAGTCACCTAGTTAGCCCTGGTGGGAGTGACACTTTGAGGTGCTCAGTGAACCCGGATGGTTGAAATATTTAGCTGTGGTGGAGAAGCTAAACCATCATTCAGCCTTTCTAACACAGCACATTGTCTATTTTAGTAAATTCATAGAGGTCGGTGCAGTGTGGTTTATGCTAGTTATACTAATCAGTATGAGGCCAAGGGGCTGGCTACTACGTTAGCCGTCCTGGCTACAATGCTATGTGGTGAAATAGCTATTTATTTCCACCATAGTCTTAAATAATAGTTTGCTATTCGGGGTGATTGAATTTTGTCGAATAATTCACACAGGGCGCAGAATATTCGCTAATTCCTCAGAGAAAATATCAAAGCCGATATTAAGACAGCTAACAGGCTAGCTAGCCTTCATTGTGGACATTAGCGCCAACTGCGCATGCGGCGCTGTCACACAATTTCGCAGTCCGGGTTGCATTCCCCGCTGTGCTCGGCGTTTTGCAGCGTCTCACTATTTAGCAGTATCACCAACGGCCGTTTCCATTCAGTAGCGAGCAAACACACGCAGTCTTCGAAAATTACAAAGCGGCCGCTGGTTATCATCTTCAGTACTTAGAGAAAGATGTTGAGTTTACGTACCCTCCGGGAACTCTACGTGTGTCAGAGATATGGACCGCCATCGAGGTGGTGCCGAGCACTGCTCTTCCAACGCCATCTTACCCGGACACAACCGGGCAGTCCCAGTGAAACGCCCCAGACACGTGTCTAACCAATGGTGGTGTTCAGCCTGGCCCCGGCAGCGGAGCAGCCGTCCAATCCCAGCCGCGCACTGGAGATGAGATATTTTGCCCATAGAGAAGAATTATTGAATGAACAAAAAACACAAAAGTCCAGCACTCCACATTAAAGCAACAAACTGCACTCATTCAAAAAATGTAATAAATAAATAAAAATAGAAATTACAGATTTTTCATGATTACTAAATTAATGTAGCCCATAAATTACTAAAACTACATGCCATTTAATGCTGTGATAAGGTATATGCCCATATTTGCTGTATGTGGAAATCTGAATTTATAGGGTCAAATTATTAAATGTAAAAAAAGTAAAAAAAATTTTAATGTCACCCAAGTTGTAAGTACTATAACACCATTGCTAATGCTTTATAGATCACTTATTAGCTATTCCCAAAGGTAAGGCTGCAGCAGACAATTACATTAATTATTGATAAGCTTGAGGTTATTTTTCTTGCTTAAATGATATTTTTTTAAGTGTGAAAATTTTCCCTTCCAATTTCCCAGGGTCCAAAGTGAGCCTCTTTTGACTAACCAACTAGCCCTGAGATATTTTACATATATACTGTTGTTTCTATTGTTTTGTCCACCTCATTTATATCAGTTATGGCAGGCTAATTAACAAAAACAACTCTTCATATAATGCAACACAGTTAACAAACAGCAGCTTCTAATGATTGTACATTTGAACTAGCACCTCTTTAAAACTGAAAATTATAACCTTCACAAAGGGATAGATTTATTGCCTGATTGTTGTATTACATTGTATTCATTCCAGCTAGGTGAACTTAATAAACTGGCAACTGAGGGGAGTTCACCTGCAGAGCAAATAATACTAAGACCTTACACTGGCTCACTCAGGCGTCTTTTCATGCAGGTAAAAACCACCCTAAAACAAATATTGTGTAACAACCTCCCTTAGAGTATTAGAGGAGCTACATGACCTATTTCCCAGTTGGTCTATTGACACTGGATCCATAGATACAGCCTATTCTTATACTCATTTTATGTCTCTGCTTCCATTTGAAGAAGTAAAGAGCGTAGATACAGCAGATAAACCCACAGGCTCCCTTCAATTTGCTTAAAGTTAACTATGAATGACAGGTGCATGCAAATCGGCAGGACACGCATTGTAAACAACAAAAACCTGAACAAGTGCAAACTCCATAACTTCTGTATAAACAGCCTGAAATAATAGAAAAAGCACAGACGGCAGAGGTACGAGACAGGAAGAGACGTGCTAATGTCATTGTGCGTACAGTATCCAAAATGTGGAGGAAATGCAAAGTGGGACAGAACTATTCATACTGACTGTGTGAAATATTATGTATATTTGCCTTTGATAGTGAGACAAAACTGTAATGTTTTCAAGGAGATAAAGAGGAGAAGGCCCATGATGTACTGTAGCTATGTCCAGGGACAAAGAAAGTTAGAAAACAGTTTATTGATTTGAGGGCAGAATAACATTAGTCTGAATGAGAATAAATGCAAACAAGTCATCAGAATAAACATGCCTGAGGTGAGAAGAAGGCTTAACAAGGTTTTGAAACCTGTTCAGGAGTATTACAGTAAGAGTTGTGCACCCTCCACTGGCCTGACATTGAATCACTCCAGAGCTTCTCTTCCATCTCTCCAGCTGACTGCACTTACTTTGTCAAGGCCTAAACAGGCTTAAAAAGCACAATAAATAATTTGAGTCCTGCATCAGAGCTCACACTTAATTTACCATTGCAGCTAACCTAACATTGGCAACAGAAAAACAGAAATGGTCACACTTCTCATCTTTGTCTGAAGACAAATTTGACATTTGTGATGATTTGTAATTTTACTATCGCTGGCAATATTCAGAATAACACTGTTTTAATGGTAACATTCTAGAAATCAATTAATTCTATGTAATATGCTGCAGCGTTTTTGCCATCTTGTGGACGTCACACTCCTGACTTCAAATATTTACAGTCACAATAAGTCCTCAAAAGGCCATCCGTTTCTGACACTTATGCTTTGTCCGTTTTATTAAAGGAATACTTCACCCCCCAAATGACCATTTCTATATCAGTTACTCACTCTGTGTTATGTTACGTTTGTGAAGAAAACCTTGCTTTTCTCTCATGCTTCAAAGAATCCAAAAGCTGAAATAATTCTTGATGAACTGAAGTAATAGGGGTCCACGTTTAACAACAGCAAAACTATATCAAAACATCCATTTACAAATTCTCACTTAACTGGTGCAGTATAATCCAAGTCTCATTTATCCAGCTGTATGCTCAGTATTTCCCAAACAGACGGGGAAGTGAACTACGAGTGAAACTTATCTATGCTCTCTTCAAAGCCAGACTCCATTGACAAAAGTGGTAATTTTACCTCGCTGAACACAGGAGCTGCTGGTCTACTGCTGCCTCGATCAGTTAGTTTTTTTTGTGTTATTGTGTGATTTTGTCGTTTTAAATGCTTGGTTCCGATTGAGGAAAGTCAGACAATAATACAAACTAACTGACCAAGGCTGCAGTAGACCAGCAGCTCCCATGTTCAGCGAGGTAAAATGACTGTTTTTGTCAATGGAGTCTGGCTTTGAAGAGATAAGTCTCACTTTCAGTATAATACTAATACTAATATTAATACTAAGATTTTAGCTAAATTGTCCTCTTTTGGGAAGTACAGAGCATACGACATAATAGATGACACTTGGATTATTCTGCATGAGTTGTATAAGAGTTTGTAAATGGATGCTTTGATATAGTCTTGCTGTTGTTAAACATGGACACCGTTCATCAGAACATTTCTCCATTTTTGGATTCATCCTTTACCAGAGGCATGCACATTCAGTGTAACACGGGGTGAGTAATTGACATACAAATGTTTTTTTTGATGGGTGAAGTATTCCTTTAATAAGCCATTGCTTCAACTTATTTTGGAAAGTATACCTCACAAACACAGTAACAAAATAATCTTCTGTTTTAGGAAAGTTGACTCTTGGTGAAACATGAAAAACACTGAGCCGTCATCAGTTGGGAAAAGGCATAATAAACAGATAGTTTAATAACAAAAAATAACATTTAATATGGAGAATCAAAATCAATTTACAGTTTGTGCTGGCATTGTAATTTAACAATAGAAAAGACAAAAGGCATGAATAGAATAGACACTTGTAATGTACAGCAGTGACTTAAAAAACAAAAACCATTCTGTCTACATTTTGGCCATCTTAAATCCTTGTAAATCTCTATTGTCTATTGAATATACGCTAAGTAGCAGAGTCGACGCCTGAATTTTGACTTTCAAATGATTATAACTTAGCTTCTTTAGCTTCTAATTTGGATTTCCAAAACTAACAACTAGGGCTGAGCTTAAATCTACATGTTGCAGGGATACACTGATGCATTTCAGAGAATCTACACTTAACATGCAGAGGGTTCATCTCTGATCATCTACTCTCAGGACACATAAGAAGCAGACCATTATTTTATCACAAGACTAAAGATTAGCATTTTTCCATGATTGCATTTACCTGCAAATATACTTGATGGGCTACAATAACGGGACTTAAACATGGGAGAATGGATTGGACCACACACATCAGGAAGCTAAAACAGGCGCATTTGGACACATAACTTTGGAAAGTAACTAAAATAAACCATTTCCATAATATAGTTTTCTGGGAAAGATAGTTTCTCTACTGTACAGCATTTATGCTCTAAGTTCTCAATATGATGTCAGTTTCATGATGCAATAAATAATTCATTGTTTGTATAGTTAAACCCGCACACTTATTCAAAAAGGGTTGCTTGACATTCCTGTCTCTTTCTGCTTTTCTGATAAAGTGCAAAATGCTTAAAAAACACAAAGCTGCACATCTGTCAAAACAAACTAAACTATGTTCTGTAAAGCTCCATTTACAGTAGGAAGTAAATCCTAGACAGAAACAGAAACAACCCCACAATGCTTACTCTTTAAAGGAGAACACAAAGGTATTGTATTGCGACATGTAACATTTCTGAGCTCTGAATTTCAGAAGCGTGTTGCAACAAGAGCAGGATTTGGATTATCAAGACCACAAGACACAGGCTTACGTGATTATGAATAACAAAGAGCTGCTAATTTGTATGATTAAAGTAATGAAAGATCTACGAAACCACAAAATGATTTGACAGAAACGTCTTCCCTTTTCTCATTCACACAGGAAACCATAAGCGCATTCACACTGTGCTTCAACTGCTGTTAACAATAAATAATCTCTTCATCTTATTTCATTTAGATGATTTAGTATATGACAGCTTCTTAAACAAATAAGTACAGTCTGCATAACACATTTCTGCTTTTACAGTAGTGGAGTTACCCATGTTTTAATTTACTTGGCATCTTAGTGCCCCTTCAGTGTCTCTCTGTGCTCCAACAAGTCCACAGTATTGGGGAAACAAAGAGAAGTCGGGGGTTGTCATCAGTGCACTTATGTAGGTTACAGTCCGACTGTACAATGCCCAGTTCTTTATCACAGGCCTTCATGAAATAAAACAACAACATCCTCACTAAGACTAGCACATGGCACTGATGGATTCAGAGGTCGTGTCAATTTTAAAATATGCCAGGAGCAAAGTGAGGGACACATAGTATGTGTATAGTGAAGGAAAACACCAACGTGCATTTCTACGCAAGACTGTTTGTTACAAAGTCTCTGAAGATGTCAGACGACGGCATGTGCTTTGTGACACACCCGTAGGCCTTCATCATGGAAGACGTTCTGACAGGTCACAGGAAGAAAAGCACAGGTGTAAAAATTTATGTCTGAATTCCATTTAGCTGCTTTAGTTTCAGCCTTCTGGCTCTCTGTCACAGCTCAGTGGGACACGTGAACTAACAGAGTTTAAGTAGCACCTGTGCTTTTCCTACTATGACAAGTCAAAATGTCGGCCATGAAAAATAAATCGATAATTTGATTTATATCTTCATATAACTTGTGTCTCACTTGAATAATTTCTTTCTTTCATTCAGGGAATTAAAGCTTAGCATGTTGTACAAGTTAGGCCCAAATATTTGAAAAACAATAAATACATTTATTGTTTAAATTTGAAGAAACATTTAATGTGTTAGTCAATAAATAACACATTTCATACGTTTGATTTCAAGTTATAATGTTAGTTCCTACCCCCTGAGAGCACTGGTGTGTTACACTGTTTGAGACACTTGCGATAGTCCTCTGTGTGATAAACAGATGTCTTCACACCTGGTATTGCGTTATCGGTGGTGGGAAGTTTCTTTTTGTGCCTCTGCGGCACTTAAAACTGATAATATCATGTCATCTATTGCCAGATCAAATCTGAGGGATCATTGTGACTTAGAAAGGTATATTTGCGACAGAAGACAGCTGTGGTCTGGGGTCAAAATATAGCTTTGGGATAGTTTAACCTCGACAATATTAACATGTTAGTACCCTCTACTACTTTCCCATGATGTCTTTTTGCATTTAACAGTCTCTTTGATATGTGAAATATTACGCTGCTCGATTAAACCAAACTGGAATACATGTTTCTTCAGATTAAAAAGGATTCAAGAGCAATCAGTGAGCAGATGAATCCATTATGTCCATCACAATTCTTCAGCTGGCCAAGCCTCTCAGTAATTACCACGGTTTTAACAAATATTCAACCTCCTATATTATAAAGCATACAAACGCACAGTGTCGACAGACTCTCACACCGTTTCTTTTCACATAACAATGAAGACTGATATCCCACAAGTCAAATGAATGGAAGGTAACAATGCCACCACTGGTTCTCCAAACAGACTTGATCCATGTGGAGCAACAAGGTAGAAGGCCCAGTCTTCATGTGTTGGGAGCACTTCACTCTGGTGTGTATCCATGTCACTAAACAAGGCAGAGACAAGTCCTCACATGTCTTAGGTTACATGACTACAGTAGGCATTTTTGATATGCAACACAGCAGCTGATAACAAGGGAAAGATGGATTCATTTGATCCAAGCGGTCTCCCTCGTTAGTACCAGTGACACTGTATCTGGTGCAAATATATCCTTCTCATATCAAGTTGTGTTTGATGAACACAAATGAATGAATGATGCTGGTTCTCAGTGTGTCACAGGAGCATGATTCAATCCAGTCTTAATGTGGTTACAGAATGAGTGTTGAGCTGCGAGTCCTTGTTGCTCCCTACTGGTCAGCTCACCGCATTCGGCCTGTACAAGCCCATTGAAGCCCTTATCTTGTCTTAATTGGGCCCTGAAGAGCCCTGTGTGTCTCTGGGCAGGGCACCATTGAGCTCCAGAAGGCTATTAATTCCCAGATACCCCAGTAAAATCTCACTCCGGCGGTGGGAAAGGTTCAGGATGTCCTCGGCTAAGCAGTGACAAGAGGTGAAGCGGACCTTGTCGTGATCAAACATATCCTTAAGGTACTGCACGATTTGTTGCTGCACATGAAAGGAGAGAAATGACAGAAACTATTATATATGTAACATGGTGATCCCAACTTTTTAAGAGGCTCTCTGCTGATCTTACATGTGAAGTTTAGTTTACTTGTCACTATCAATCCAACATAAGACGGACCCACACAAAAGATTTTTGAAATCTTAACAGATGATGAAAACATGAGAGACCCTTGACATTTCCATGAGCAGATTATGACACAATGGGCCCCTGGGCATAGATATGCAAACGACCCCACCACCTCTACCACATGGGAGCAGGACGTACAGTCTTTGTGGTGGATTTGTGTCTCTTTGAAGTAATTTCATATGTTTTGGTCATTGTGTGTCTCCTTGTCATTATTTTGTCTCCTTGTAGTCTTTTTGTTTAACAAATGAGGTCATTTTGTCTTATTGAGGCAACTTTGTGTCTCTGAGGTCATTTTGTACTGTGTCTCTTGTAGCTACTTTTCTGTCTCTTTGTGGTTGTTTTGCCTGTAATGTAGCTTTTTTCCTTTACATCTCCTTAAAGGTCTTTTTGTGTCTCTTTGAGGCCACTTTGTGCTCTTCCTGGTTGGTACGTGTTAATCTGTGTGACATTTTGCAAGGGAAGACAAGAGGGCTGCTGACACTTGGGGCCCCTGGGCCTGTGCTCAGTAGGCCCATTTAGTAATCCAAAATCATGTAGGAAAAAGCAAGCACTCTCAAAACTAAATACACTCGTAAGGTGCACGGCCAAAAACAGTCAAAAAAGGGATAAACGTCAGCACTCTCAAATGTCCTTTCAGTTCAGTTTAATAAACCAGCTTGGATGGCAGCACCAGTACACAGACGTTTCAACAGTAAGGTCTTCTTCACTGCCATCCAAACTGAACTAAAAGGACATTAGAGAGTGCTGACATTTTTCCCATTTAGTAATCCATCCGTGCACATAACGACACGTGATGGTAAATTTAATAGTTTTGATCCTTAAGTGTGTAGAGAGCAACAACTTGGCCAATACAGCACACAGAACAATTACAAATTCCGCTTATAAACAAGTCATAACTCTAAAATCTCACAAATCTCTCACGATCAAACGTGACTTAAGAGTAAACAAACATGGCTGGAAGAACTACTAGCTGTTAGTTTTTGCAGAAAATTCACAAAGAAAACATTAAAAAATTCGGATACAGTCATGGAGATGGTGTTAACATGGACTGTATGTTACAGCACGGGTTGGAGGCAAGTAAATTCTGGGATAAATCCCATTTGATATTGCAAGAAAACCCACTAAGACCTGCAGGACTGCTGACAATTTTCAGGGTCTCACCCTCACAACATGATATCGGATTGTAAATATTGAACATGTTTAAATTTGCAATTGAAATTGGTGTAACCAGGATGGAATTCTGAGCAAATTGGGGTGTGTAAAAAATCCTCTTAACATACCTGACCTCATGGGTAAATCTGGTAAGATGATCTTTAAAACCATCAAAAAAACCTGGGCTTTGCTGCCCAATGTCGGAAGGGAGGTGCACCCAGCATTAGCCTGCCAATACGTTTCTATGTTGTCTTTTATAGTTTCAGAGGCGCTGCTCATCAAGTCTGAAAAAACACCAGCTTGGGTTTGGAGTCTACAAATTTATAACAGAATGCATCTGTTATCAAATGGGAGCATGGAGTCCTACATAAGATGCTACTGAGTTGTGATATATGAAATGCTGGATCCAGCATTTTGAAGCTTGACCTTTACTAGGGATTAAAAGTCAGGATACCTTGGCCTCTACTGCTTCCATTTTGACTGTTCTTTTTTTAAATGTGTCCCTTGCAAGACTCACAAATTTATCGAAGTCCTATACTGCACATTCATGAAGTTATTTTTTAACAGAGATAGTTCAAATCAGAGCAGAAGAAGCTGAGATATCCTGACCTTGCCCCTTATACACTTCACATAAAGCCACTGGATAGCATCTTTCAACAGAAACCCTCTGCCTGATAAGCACCCTCATCTTTCAAACTCCACCTGGTCCACTTCCCGTTATAAATCTGAAGTGTAAAGCCAAATTTGAGACAAGGATGTTCTCTCAGACTTTGGACAGCTCCTGCAGAGCCACAGAAAACATTATACTGTACAACCTAAGGCTGTATTATCCTCCTCATGATCAGTAAACTAAACTCCATGAGTAAAGTCGGTGTTACACCACCAAATAGGACCTTGCTTTCCAGAGATGTGTCAAAATCACAGCCTTTTAGTTGTTTGCTCTCACCTTGAAAATAGTGCATACTTCACTTAGGTGCTGCCTGGGTCCCAAAAACCCAAATGCTAAAACTGGGCTCACATGTTCTGATATGGCATAGAAGTGGGAGATAAAACCATCAGGCACCTGTGGAGAGTAGAGAGAGAAATTCAGCTGTCAAAATCAGAGAAACAAAGATGCAGTAAAAAGATTTCAGTCTTTAAGTTAGCTCAGACTCACCATCAGAAGCCGCCTTTTCGCTTTTAGGACAGACCAGCAAGCCGTCGCAAGAGCCTGACAGGAAAACACAACTCTGTTATTAAAGTAACTTGTAACTAGCCTATTGGTGGCGCAATTGAGGAAATACTCTGTGTGTGTGTGTGTGTGTGTGTGTGTGTGTGTGTGTGTATAAATTAACCGTCTCTTTGAAGCTGTCAGAGAGCCAGCGGTTCCTCAACACAGCCACCACAGAGGAGGGAGGGCTCTCCAGGTCTTCAAATGCATCCATGAGGATGAAGTCCAACACGATGTCGAAAAAGTTCATGCACACAACCTGCACAGATTGCGACATGCGAACCCAAAATTACATTGTGTTAATATTACTATGATCATATTTTCTCTTAAGGCTCAGATGCACCAAACCAACATCAGAGAACTAGTGTTGACAAAGCCGACTGTTACATCACCTCATTTTGCCTGTGTCTCAGCCAATAAGTTGCAATTGAACACACCACAGAGACAACGGACAACTAGTACTTTTTTCATAATCTAACAAGGGGAAACAGTAAGACTGACAGGATGGATTCAAGATGCTAGTTAGCCATTTAGCACCAATTACCAACACAACCCAGTGTTCAAAGAACAGAATGCAGTGGACACATTCATAAGATCTAGAGAATACACACAACATTGTACCGTTAACTTCTGAGGAAAAACATTTTCCAATGGTATCTATTATTTTTTTAATTAAAGGGTTAATTGCAAGCAAGCAACCAACCAGAAAGTAGCTAACGTCTTGTGATGGCTTTCTTACCAGCAGAAATCAAAATACCGAATAAGTATTCATTAAAATGTCCCTGTTGAAAGTCAGCTTTTCCTAAAATAGAATTTCCTCTGGTATCTACTCCATATTATTTACGTCCAATCTCAGGCATATTGCAGTGCATCTGACTATAACCAAATGTGCCTCTTACATGAAGACAGATTGTTTGCCAGTTACACAACCAGCGACACGATGACTCTAAAATGAGATTTACACCGAGTAAAGTTCAGAGTGGCCTGACTGTTGCTGGCTGCATTTCTGGTAAAGTTAAAGTTTAATTCAGGTTAGCCAGTTTACATGAACTTGAGCTACCCCGTGACTAAGCATCCCTGTTCCCATGAATAAACCAATCAATGCATAATGCATACTTGAAGGTGGAACAGCATTTATAACAAAGTAAAAGTGAAAAATTTGACATGACACATGAGATGAATGAGTGCATTACTCACCCCTCGGCCCTCCAGCTCCATCTTAGTGATGGGCCACGTTTCCTCTCTCTGAGTATAAAGCAGCATGTCCTCGTAGCTCTCCAGGAAGGCTTTGGGACTCTGTTAAAGTAAAAAATAGCATGGGAACTTATTAGTTATGGCCATGCAAATATGTCCACAGAAGCAGAAGCTTGTATTGTTGATCCAAATCCGTTGTGATTTTACCTTGTTTGCCTTCACCATCAACCCTGCAATCATTTGCTTCCCGGTTTCCATGAAAAATGTGCGGTGAGTTTCATCTAACAACAGGAGCTGAAAAAAAAATCATTATCAATCTATTTTCTGTGATAATTTCTATAACAGTTTGTTTCAAAACAACATTCAGCCCCACAGTTTAACCTGAAAATGAAGGACAATTATTCTCATGGACCAAAATGAAATATACTGAGCCAGTGGATAAACCACTAAAAACACAACAGATACAAATGCTCGGTTCAACTCCAGCTGTGCAGTTGTCCATGCAAGCCATATAAAACATCTGACTCAATTCTCATGCCTGTGCAGACGTTTGCCTGCGACTGAAGGAACAAAGCTAAAACTCATGTGTTGCAGACACAAAAGTTTCATCCATTTTTCTAAGTGTGAGGCACACTATGTGCCATCTCTCCTGACTGCAGCTGCAGTCTTTATATTTGACCTCATAGCTTTTGCCTATATATCGCTGTAGCAAAGAAACCTGACTCACAGCCCTTGGGTGCAAAGGCAGCATATTACAAACTCAGGTATGTTGAGTGTGCTGCCAGCAAGATTCCAGCAAAAGACAGAAAAGAGAGAGCCATCTTTTTTATGAACAGGAACTATGATGACTGCTAAGACTAACCTAGCTCATGCTGCTAATTCAAAACCAAAATTATTAACATTCCAAATGACCTTGTAGAGATTTGACCAATGGTAGTGCTATTGAGTAACATTTTTGAAGGGGGATGCAACATTAAGAAATGGCTTAAAAGGGCATAAAATGAAAGGGATTATCACAATAACTGTTATCGTCCAAACAAAGAGAATGATCTATGTAACATGGGTAAGTTTTAGAAGCTGACACAGACCTGGAATGCTTGTCTCACACACTGAAGCTTGGCAAGGAAGTCTTGGTCACCATAACATTCAAGCAATTCAGTCCTGGTAAAGAGAGGGAGAGAGAGGGAGGGGGAGAGGGAGGGGGAGAGAGAGAGAGAGAGAGAGAGAGGTATAAGGAACTCAGTTAAGCTTTATTCTTCTTTTGACTGTACGTTTAAAGGAGTATAAATAGATTTTTTGGCAGCTTGTGAGAAGTGGAACAAGTTCCAAGCCCAGCACTAATAATATCATCATCTTAAATGGAAAACTTGTAAGCAAGACACAGAGCATCATTTATTTGGAGTTGTATTTCTGGCCACTTGATCACTGTCAGTCCACTGTTCACTCTTATTTTGGCACTGTGGTGGTTTTCTCAACCTCCTGAGAGTAATATCTGTCTCTCTAGCTACTAAATGGTCCACTATGTTCACCAGCTAGTTGCTATCTTTGTCTGCTTTTAGGTGCTGGGCAGGTAGTGCACAACAGCTGCCTGTTACATGTGGAAGAAGTGCTGATAAGAGCAGTGACGGTGTACCAAAACAGCTGCCAAATTTGCTGGACCAAAACAATAACCTGAAAGACACTAAAACGCTTTATATAACTGGAAATAAGTGCAAGGTCTGGGTTCATCACGCCTGTGACTCCTTTGACAAAACACAGTCATTCAATCCACCATTAGTTAGGGCTGTGTATTGACAAGAATCTGGTGACACGATATGCATCACGTTCCAGGAGGACCGTTTTTTTTTTTGCAATACCGTAAGTATGGCGATATATTGCGATTTTTAAAGTCTAATTTCTGGAAAACTGTCACTGCTAGCAGTGCGCTCTTTAAGACCCCTATTTTATAGGCTTGTGTTCTCTGTGTTTATGCTAGTGAAGGATCCAGCAGCCTGGGGTTTAAATACAACAGAAAATGAACCACTACCACAAATATTTGTAAGTAAACTATGAATCAAAAATAAATAAAGTTTAAGAATCAATACAGTATCATAAAACATAAGAATGTGGTATTGAACTGTATCAATACTTTCTCACACGCCTACTGTTAGTATACACCGCATCATGTACATACAGTGAAACACTGCTGAACAAATGCTGCCTGAATTGGTTACTTTTTGGCAACTTAAAAAAAACACTATCATTTGAAGTGTGTGCTCTATTTATATACTTGCTGTCAGAAAGCCCTTTCCGGCGGGGAACGGAAACTGTTATCTCTAAGCCACCAGACTCTACTGACAAAAACATTTTCATTTTCAGTTTGTGTGTATGTAAAGTGGCGAAAATAATTGTATATAGGATACACTTAAACTGATACTGATTTTACTGATACTGACAGCAAATACATCAAACAGGTCAGACCACAGTGCTATAGATCTTTAAACATTACACTTACGGCTGAAAATGACTACGTTTTCTGATTTCATATATTTCCGCAATTCAAATCAGTTGCCAGTTATCGACCTGGAAATGACTGTGGGTCTGTTCGAAACCGCATACTTACCTACTACTCATACTAACTCTTTGAGTATGTAGTGTGTTTACACTGCGCAGTATGCGATTTTGAGTATGCGAGAAGTTCCCGGATGCATACTAGATTCGCCAGAAATGTTGAGTATACATCATGAGCTTACTACTCACACTCAAATTACCCAAGATGCAATGTAACGTGATGTCATCGATCATCACTTCCTTGCCGCGAACAGGACAAAAGAAAAAAGAAGTTATTTATTTATTTATTTATTTATATTTATTACTACTGTATATTATAACTTATGAAACTTTATGAAATCATTCAATTCACAACAACTTCATTGTTCAATGATGTACATTTTTCCCTCCAATTTTCAGGCTGTGAGGTATGTTATATTGCGTTGTATATTATGATTAGATTTATAGTTGATTAAAAAGGAAACTTCAGGAAACTGTACCGAAGACGGTGGGCCGATCTTCGTCTCAGTGCTCACAAGACTCTCCGGTGAGGCATTTTGAACGGTCAAATTCCGTTAACGGGACGAGATCGGTCAAAACGGCGGTTTCAAGCTAGCTACATCAAGGGTAGGTTCGCCTCCTGTTTTCAAAGTAAAAGCACAAATTTTATCGTTATGGTTTTCTGTATAAGAAAGGGCAACGGGTGTTTTATTTTGTGAAAATAACCGGAAGTGCGTTGCTCACTACGGCTAGCTTGAGTAGCGCCGAAATCTCCGAAATCGTCCGAACAAAATTGTAAAAAGCTGGTATTTGGGCAGATTTTCAACACGTTGTGGATCTAAACAGCTACTTTCTCACCTAAAATGTTTCAAATGTTGCTAAAGTTATATATTTACAGAGTTTAGAGCTTAAGCAAAACCAGCTCAAGGCCGGCTGATTTCGGCTCGGGCAGGAGCGAAATGCATTGTGGGTTATCATGTAGTATGCTACAGTGTAAACGGTCTGCATACTGTCTGTTGATTGAGTATATAGTATATAGTATGGCAGTATGTAGTATGTAGTATGCGGTTTCGAACACAGCATGTTTGTGATTGTCACAGTGATCCAGTATATAAAAATATTGATTAGTACAGCTTTAATATTTAAAAACAGACAATTCACAGTTACCTCAAGGTCCTGTAGGCCACTTTACCCTCCCTGACCAGAGACAAGGCGTCCTCATAAAGAGCAGATGGCTTTAGTGGCTGGTAGACATCTTCCAGAGACATGGCATCAAACAGCTGCACAGACAAACACACACCTTAGTGTATAGTCCACATACGGTTTATATAGAAAAGCAGCAGATATGAAGTGTATTCATATATGTAATTGATACGAATACTACACCCTTGAAAATAAGTGACAGCCACAATGTGTCTTGTTTTCAGTCTTCAGAGCGCAGAGGAATGAAACTAACCTCTGCAGCCGAGAAGAAGGACTCGTCAGAGGTAACAGTAGTCGCATCATCATCTTGCAGTCTGTGGAAACTCTCCACTTGAGGCAGGATAAGAGTTCCTTCACTCTCTGCCAAAGGAACACCACAAACTCTGACTGACAGGGCAAGAGTCAAAACACAGATGTACTTAATAAAACAGAAAAAGTGTGCCCTCACTGAGGAAAACAGAAACTGTTTACTACTGATACACACACTGTATCAGTAATGAACCATAATGAGTTTTCTTGGCAGCGCAGCTTTGTCGTTGTTCTTCAAACACAAGTCTGTAATCCAAATTTGTCCTCCTTGATTAATAACATTCAATAAGCTCAACATGCCTCTTACCAAAATCTGCCAGTACGCTGTCTGTTGGGATACTGCTGCCAAAGTCCTCTTGTAGGTGGTACGCTCTGTGCAGTAGCGTCTCCAGCTTCTCAGCAAACACTTTATTACGAGTTTCAACCTATAACAAGGAGGAAAAAGGGTATAAAACAGGTCCAAAGTTATTTTAATAGTATATAATAAAAAACTTGAGTTTGTCATCAGTTCAATGTCTTTCAGTTGTACTGCATTGGTGCTGTGGCACCAACGGCATCACAAGCACAGTAGGTGAAATTACAACTGCTCCATGAAATACAATACTGTGTTCGAACTGTAACATAATCCAACCATGTAGAAAACCTTCATGTAATCTGTATTGGTAATTACTGTTTGATAGTTACCACAGGAAAGTCTGCAGACGTTGCCCCCTGCAGAGCGAGGCTGTTGTTACTGGAGGTCGAGTGGGGGTGATGGCGGATATTCAGGGCCTGTTCCCACTTTCGTAGAGCTTCCTCAAACAGCTCCATCCCTAGCAGGAAACGAGCAGTCAGACTTTACCAAACTGTTTATTTGTGAGGTAATAAATCAAAACCCTGAGCTAAAAGTGACTACAATTCTGACTTTATCAAACGTATTGCTAAATGCAGGTTTAAGTGATACAAGTCTGATCAGTTGTAATATGGGGAAAAAGACAAGAATTCAAATAGTTCATGCAGGATAATCCAAATACCTAACAACAGCAATGCGGGTCTAAGAGTCCAACATTTATCTCATTATATCCTAGATTTTCTCCACTTGTTCTATGTCACAAACACCAGAAAATTAACGCTGTCTTAACACAATGTAGGAAATGTTGCATCATAATTATTACTACAATAACATGGTAAAAGCACACACAAAATTAACTTTGACATGATACTCAAGATGCAAAGATTACAAGTCATCCAAACTGATTGCACATGTGAATATTTCCCTCCTCATTCTGCCGGTGCAGCATTTATTTTAAACAGCAGTCATTAAAACAGATTATTTTGTTCGACAACCAACTGTTATTAATCACTAAAAAGTACTACACAAATACGGAGAGACAATGTACAATTTATCTCTTGGTCCCTCACACTATATTTCAGGTAACACAACAAAAAAGATGTCACCACATTTTACATACAGCTCATGTGTTACATTTTTATAAGGAGCAGGGTTAATAGTAAATACCTACCCATTATATAGAGGTTCTCTGCATTTGCATCCTCTACTGCCCCTGACTCTTCCACCACAGGCTCTGCTTCCCAGGGGGTGGATGGATTGGCAGACTGATTTGGAGAGCTTGGTACCCGCATCTATGCCAGAAGCACACACAAAGACACATTAGGAAAATGTGGAATAAGAGAAATGGTGGGTAAAAATGACACCAAATTAGTTGTAAGTTGTAAAACTAACAGATGCCAGGCTGTGTGAGGAACTTGAGTGTTTACTGGGGGCCAGGGAAGAAATCCCACTCATGGTGTCATTGCTCCGTGTGCTGGGACTCATCATCTGTCGGCCAGGAAACGGGCCTGTGGAGGAAAAAAAACATTCTCTCGTCAGTAGATGTTGATACACCAGTAACCACAAAGCAGAAATATAATTTCAAAACTTTCAACATGACTTTTCCTCCAATCTTTAAGTCACGCACACCTCTCTTTAGTGATGAGGGTCTCCCTGTCTTCATCAGCGCCTCAGGTATTCCCACCGTCTTCTGGCCCTCCTTCCCTTGTGTTACCTGCTTCCTTTTTCTCCCCCGTCTTTTCAGCTGATGAGCGGTGAGAGCCAGGGCGACACTGCCCAGTGCTGTGGCAAACAGCACCTTCTTCAAGCTTGGGGTAAGCTTCAGCTGAGAAAATATAGACTGAAAGCAGGAGAGGCAAATGTAAGCCGCCAACATAAAAAGCTCTGCTAAACATTAATTCAGCTACTGTTACTTATTTTCTACTGAACAAGGACAGAGAATAGTGCTTATGTGTAGAGATGCAAAATGTGACTGTAAATGCAAAGTTTACCTGCCCAAATGTGGAATAGAGAAACACTGGTATCTCTGCGACAGTCATGGCCAAAGCCTGGGCGATGGACATCCCGTCTGCTCGTTTGACTGACATCTCAGAAATGGAAATGCCTTCAGGCCTCGGCTCACCACAGCTCCTTCACATTCACCCTAAACGAGGTCTCGTCTCTGCGCTGAGATCAGCCAGCGTAGGGCTTGCTGATGTTTTGTCTGCCGTCATCCACTCCTGAGCTCATACTCCCCAGTTGTCCAATATCTGATTGAAGATTTATAATCCTAGAAAAGATAAGACATGTGTTTTAGGACATGATCCAAGTGTGCAAGCCTCCTCCTTTAGAGCTGCAATTATAAAGACATGCCATCAACATAAACACTTATCACTAATACAACAGTGCTGTTGGTTCTGGGGCAAAACAGTGGATGCGCAGACACAGAATCAACTTGTTAAGGTTCACTGTTTCAGCTGGAAAAATCAAGCTCGCATTAACTGTTAAGCAGCAGAGCAACCTGACACTCTGCCAACTACTTACCTATCTACACTGTCTGGTATGCAGCCAGTTGACCTGCCTGTCCCACACCTACTCTACATGACAAACACCAGGTGTCCACACATGTGGGAATGGCTGATTTTTTCACTATCTTTGAAGCAATACAGACTAATACAATAAAGCATCGACTGATATATAAAATAAGCAAACATTTTCCAATCAGACAGGACAAATTATTGATAGTGGAGAGGCTGCTGGCTGAAAGAGACTTGACTGTGAGGTGAATGGCAAGCTAGGCAGTTAGCCGTCAAGGCAGCTAAGAGCAGAAATAAACCCTGCCACCACTTATTTCAAATGTTACGTAAAAACAAAGCAAGTATGAGTTCTGTCTTTGGGAATGCTCATAATAACTGGCCAAAACCAGCATTAGGCAGCAGCCCTCACAGACGAGCACGCTAATGTGGGCTAGCACACCTAGCTAGCCTAGCTCAGCCTCATCTGTCACTTCACATGACAGCATCATCCGGTCAACTGAACACTGGCTGTGTGGCTTTGAACTGACACCTCAGAGGCTTCACCGGCTCTGTGTACAACTAACCTGCGGCACAACTAATAACATAATCCCTCTCATAAGTACATACCGTGAGCATCCGAGGCGCCAGGGAAGGACATTCCTGTGTCACAGTCAGTGAAAGCCGCACACTAGCTTTGTGCTCGGGGGCGGGGATTTGGGAACGTAGCGATACTGACGCAACCATCAGCCAATCGAGAGTGGACTACAGAGGCGTTCTTTTCATCTTGACCAATCGGATGGAAGATAGGAGGGAGCAGATACTTTTACAATCCAATCAGGTCGTAGATCAAAAAGCGTCGTCCCTGAATGGACAAAAATCAGAAGGTAAAGGTGACAGAAAGTTTGCAGTGGTGCGTATATATATATATTTAAAAAAGTAATAAAAATAATGATATATAAATATAAAAAAATTCAAGGCGGTTTTAAATAAAGTAGAAATTATGCAAAATATATGCACATCATCCATAGAAAACTGAATTAGACAGAATGATATCTTTTATTATAGAAATGTATCATATTAGAATAAACCCCTTGAGATGCATCATGTCGTTTTTGAATGGGCTGCAGAACAAGCAATCATAGAACAAATGGAAACAGAACAGTGCAGGACGTGTTACATGACATAACAATGAAAAACAATCAAAATGATCAACCCATAAATAAAGGCACAGCATGGCATTCCTAAAAACACCGGCAATTTGTTTTAAGATGAGAATACAGAACATTTTTAAATAAGCGAAATGATGGTAAT
Organism: Epinephelus fuscoguttatus; assembly: GCF_011397635.1. Classification (NCBI taxonomy): domain Eukaryota; kingdom Metazoa; phylum Chordata; class Actinopteri; order Perciformes; family Serranidae; genus Epinephelus; species Epinephelus fuscoguttatus. The sequence goes on along the minus strand of NC_064769.1, from coordinate 12,209,414 downwards.
TTACTCCAATCAGAATAATCTCGAAACATAAAATATTTTGTTTCTTAACCAACTTCTTTACACACAAAGGACATCATAACGAGGATCTGATCTGAGCTTCTCCGTGAATAATTTGCTGTATAGGGAGCAACAAATTGTTTTAGACAATGATAACGTTTTATAATAACATTTTTAGAAGCAGGCAAGCAAAGACGCTCGTTCACAGCCTTCGAAATTATCGTAATAAACGATTTGTATATACAGCTTGCTGGCTTTTTTAGTAAAGCAATTTCTGCGTGGAATGTAACATTTACGAGTGGGACTTGAAGGCGGCATTACAAAGTTGCCACAGTAAAATACAATTTCCGGTTTTGGCATCTACCCTTCGAAATAAAAGCACGAAACCTACATACAAGTTAATGAGAACTACGTTAAAGTTCTCAAATCATATTGTACTTTTTGCACAATAAAACTTACGGCCATTATTTTTTATAAGTGTCTATTATATGTGTTATTTGTCGCCTGAGCATTTTTATGTAATATATGCTCAGATAGCACTTAGCTGGTGAAAAAGTCCCACCGGAAGTAGTGCTCTGGATAGCGGAACACCGTGCGGATCGATGAGACAGGGCCCAGAAATCGTTTGTCGGTTACTGTGTCAACTCGGGTGAGATAACAGTAAACAAGATAACAGTTATTATAAACGTGCCGTCGATTAGACGAGACTAGTGAAGTAGCAAGGCGATGAAGGTTACACCGAAAAGAAGATCCTGGATTTGACAACTGACTGAGAGCAGCCATTAAAATCTGTAAATATGAAACCTATCGATCGTGATCCGTCCGTGGCTGGGCTTGTCTCTGTATCCGCCTCTGCCTCAAGTTAAACGGCTGGAAAAAATGAATGCCGTCGTATTCCCTGGAGTAGGGCTTTCTCCAAGACCTTGATATGAAATATCAGGTAAGAACAAGCTCGTCAAATCCTTTGTGTATGTACACAATGAAAGAATTACTCATACTTGTAATACGTACACATCGGCCGATAAATGCTATTAAATGTAATATGTGCTGTATTTGATGGATGTCCACTCTGTTCACTTTTTCTTCAGATGCTGGGCTGGCTCTGCCTGCTCAGCCTGAGCCTTCCTCTGTTGTTCTGGTTAGGATGTGTGATCATACGGGACGATCCGTCTCCCGCCGTGCAAAGCAATGGGCTCAGGGGCTACATGAGGATCACCCCCGACAGGACGGAGCAGGTGAGAGGCAGGGCTGGGATTATACAAAATGCAGCTCCTTCCACAGGTTTGCAGTCTAATCACAATTCATTCATAATGTGAGCATGAGAATGATTTCGGATCCTTCATGTTTTGCATATAAAATTATGTTTGAGTTTCATATCTTGTCTAGAGTTTGTGGTCATGATGTGCTGACCCAGTGTTACCCTGTAGGCAGATACTGGTCAGGAACAGGGCTGAGAATAACAATTACTTTAATTATTATTGAATCTGCCAATTGTTTTCTCAATTCATGAATGAAGTGATTATAATTTTGGTCTATAAAATGTTAGGAAATGGTGAAAATGCCTGTTCCAATTTACTAAAGCCCAAGGCGACATCTTAAGATTGTTTTTGTTCGATGAACAGCCCAAATCTAAAAGTTATTCAGTGAACTGTCAGTTAATAACAATAATAATAATGATCTTTAATTATAAAGCACTTTTCAAAACAGAGTTACTAAGTGCTTTACATGTCAATAATTAAAACAGACAAAACATAAAAACAACTTTTAAACGAACTGATAAAAACACTAGTGTATGAAAAGTGAGGAAATAAGAGACAGTCTAAGTGAATAACTTTTAGATTTGGGCTGTTCAAGTAAAATCAGGAAAGACTCCCCAATAAAAGTATGTTTTAAGAAGGGACTTAAAAGACATCACTGATTTGGCTGACTTGATTTCCTCGAGCAGACTGTTCCAGAGTCTCGGACAAAGAAAAGCAGCATATGCTCCCAACTGAAAAGCTGGAATTTTGGTTTGGCATGTTGTACTTAATCAGTTATTAATTTAGTTGGTAATTTATTGTGAATTAATTTGTAATTATTAAAGCCATAATCAGGAAGATTTCCAGCGATGACTTTTGTTTGGCCTCAGTATACTTTGTGACCTCTTGCTTGCAGGAAATGATAGGGCTTTGATGAGAAGAGATTACTTTCCTCAGTGTAGATATTAGTTACGTAGAATCAGCTGACAAAGCTTTCACATGACACCACCACCTGTATATAATCCAGTGATGTTGACAATACACCGAGAAGGGCTGTAACACTGACATGGTGCCAGCGATGTGCTGCTGAGATAACAGCAATGATATCAAACAGAAGTGGTTTCAACTTTGTTACTTAAATCAGACATCAAATACTTTTTTAGGAGTTTTCTGTAGTTCTGTCAGCATAACTGCTGAGTTATAACAATAAACTGACTGTATGCATGAAACCTAAAACAACTTCTTTATCCTGTTCTCTTTCAACAGTTCCTGCACATGCACTGCAACCAGTGTGCCTTGGTCTCCAGCTCAGGTCAGATGCTCGGAGCAGGCGTTGGAGAACAGATAGACAAAATCGGATGTGTGATCCGGATGAACAACGCACCCACACAGGGGTATGAGAAGGACGTAGGGAGCCGCACCAGTGTTCGGGTTGTATCTCACACCAGTGTTCCCCTGTTGGTGAAAAACGAGCACTACTATTTCAACCAATCAGCGGGCACCACATATGTGATCTGGGGTCCTGAGAGGAACATGAGGCAAGACGGGAAAGGACGTACCTTCAATGCTCTCCTGAAAGTAGCAGAGAAGTATCCAAACGTCAGAATCTACGCTGTGACCAGGGACAAGGTTCAGTACTGTGATGGTGTGTTTCAGAATGAAACTGGAAAGAACAGGTACAGTATGAGTTCAGCATCTCAGTTCAATAAAAGTCTTGACTGATGCGCTGTTTGTTTTCTGTGTATCTCCAAAGTAACAGCAAGTTGTGGAAGAAGAATGAGATCCCCAAATCAAGTAAAAGTACTAATACAAACCTGTAAAAATACAAGTACGATTGCGGCATTAAAAAGCATGTAAATATAAGCAGGAAGATGTACAAAATATTAAAAGTAAAATAACTTAATGCAGACATGGCCCCTGTTATATAGGCTTTTGTGTCATTATATCAGTATTATTCATGTATTAATGTAAAATCAACTGCTGCTGTAGTTGGTTGAGGTGGAGCCCATATTGTGGGGTACACACTTTGTTATCTCTCTTACCAAAGTGTATGCACTTGGTCCAAAAACAAGACAGTTTACAGCATCCTGATATGTAAGTGGAGGTAGTGCATCGGGGTTTGTAATCCAGCCTTGGCTAGGCAAAGGAAACACAGCGTGATCCTCACAAGATGGCGTCCCCATTTAAAGAATTAACACTGTGTGACGTCAGCTTCACTTTCTCTATAGATAATGGTCAAGTAACAGTACGTGAACAAACTAACAATGATACACATCACAGATCCATATGACTTGGTAGCCCATGGCTGAATTACAGACTCTGATGCACTACTTCCACTCATAAACCCAAACACTGTAAACTGTCTCAATTTTTGCAAACACTGTACTTTGGTAAGAGAGATAACAAAGCGTGTACCTCACAAGATGGCACCCCTGTCTGACACAGCGTGAGATATTTTCATATTCTGTATTGTACAAAATTCCAAATTCTTAAAAATAAAATTATTGAAATTATTTAAAGGAACGGTGGCACGATGGGGTAGTGCTTAGCACTGTCGCCTCACAGCAAGAGGGTTCCTGGTTTGAACTCAGGGTTGGTGGTCCAGACCCAGGGTGGGGGAGTGTCAGCGTGTGTTTTCTCTGGGTACTCAAGCTTCCTCCCACAGTTCAAAGACATGCAGGTGACTCTAAATTATCTGTAGGTGTGAATGTGAGCGTGAATGGTTGTCTGTCTCTATGTGTCAGCCCTGCGATAGTATGGTGACCTGTCCAGGGTGTACCCTGCCTCTCGCCCAGTGTCAGAAAGACACTAAATCACAGCTCCCTTAGACTTTACAAGTCTGTTACATTAATTGGCTACAAGAGAATGTGTAGTGGTGGAAGGTCACATGGTTGAGGACGGGCTGCCATCTTGTGAAATACGGACTTTGTTATCTCTCTTACCAAAGTGTATGCCCTCAGTCCAATAACGAAACAGTTTGCAATGTCCAGGTATGTGAGTGGAGGTAGTGCATCATAATTGTTTTGTCAAAATACCATTGCTTGACCACCATGGCAGGCACACGTTACACAGCTGGGTCGTCACATGATGGTGCCCTGGTCCAAGAAATTTAACACAGCATGATGTCAGCTTCGTATTCTCCATAGCACACCAATTTAGCTAACTAAATTAACGCCTCAAATACATAAATACATTGAAGCTATACTATGTAGGATTGTCAGTTACTCTTTGTCAACATGCTTGCAAGCAAAAGTGACAGTAAAAACCATCCCTAGATTCACTCTCGTTTGGCATTTTGCCTCACTACATTGTAGTTTTTTTGGGAGCTGTGTCTCTAGGATGTCTGATGCTTACAGTCTGACACCTGGGTGCCAATGCCCCAACCTCACTTAATGCACTGTGGCAGAAAATAAGTCTTTTAAGAGCAGATGTTTGGTCTCTCACTCAGAATGAAGACGGGGGCATTTCTCAGTACGGGATTCTTCACAATGATTCTGGCGATAGAAATGTGTGACAGCATCCATGTTTACGGAATGATCGATGATAGCTACTGCAGGTGAGGCGTTTTACATCATGACCCAATTTATGATCTATACTCTAGCGCTGTCATTTTTTTAAGTGTCGGAAATAACTTTAACCTAACTCCTGTCTTGTCTTGACAGTCGAGCCAATCACAGTGTTGTTCCTTACCATTACTACGAGAGGAACAGAATCGATGAGTGCAAGATGTACAGGGTCCACGAGCACACACAACGTGGGGGTCATCGCTTCATCACTGAGAAGGCCATCTACGCCAAGTGGGCAACACGGCACAAGATGGAGTTCAAACACCCCTCTTGGGTCCTCTAAAGAAAGAGACATTAAACCCAGAAGATGTTCGCTGGGCGCACACTGGGATTCACTATTGCTGGTTTTTGGTCTATTTTGCTGAAGACTTTAGTGTTGCCTTACATGCCATTGTTACTGCTGGACTCCAGTTTTCATTTGGAATTTTACTTTTTTACCTACTCAACAGTTTTTTTCAAGTAGAAAAGACATTTGGTACTGGCTCATTAGTGGTTAAATAATCTGCAGCCATATATATAAACAAATGCTTGAGACGTCCACACTTACCAGCAGTTAACTGGTGACAGATGGTGAAGTACCACTCTCAGTATTACTGAACATTTGCATTATGTACAGCCATATACAGTATCAGTATAGCATTAAGCCACTAAGCTAGACACTGAAACCAGTTTATACCAAAGCTTCTGGTTTTTAATTTCTTCATACCTGTGCCTTGACTTTTGGTTTTATTCTGCAGTGTTTTATTTTATGCTGCAATCATGCGTGCAGCTACAAAATGCACCTTTACTCTATGACACAGGAGTGTATTGTTTAAGGCTCCAGCTAATGATTATAATCGATCAATCATTTGGTCTACAAACTGTCAGAAACTATTTTAAAAACGTCCATGACAATTTCCTAGAACTCAAGCTCATGTATTTAAATTATTTGTTTTATTCAATCATTGGTCAAAAACCAAAAGTTTTTCAATTTGCAATCATAGGAGAGGAAGACAACCAGCAAATAATCACATTTGAGATTTTTTGGGGGGCATTTTTGCATGAAGAATAACTTAAATTATTAATCAACAACCAAAACAAGTTGCTGCTAAATTTTGTGTCAGTCAACTAAATGATTAATTGACTAATTGTTTCAGTTTATGCTGACAACTTGCTCTGACTGCAACCAGTTACAGTGTTATAATGCTTGAAGTAGTAGTAGTATTAGTAGTAGTAGAAGTAAGCTTTAAACCTTTGAAACCTGGAGCGACGTCACTTTTCTTCTGCTGCTTTTAGACGCCTTTCACAAGTATTTACATCTTGGAACCCTGAGCAAGTTGGCGCAATTTCTTACAAAGACATGGGGGGGAAAAGGCAATGAGCAACTTGGTAAGGAATGTCCCACAAATTGCAGAAACTTCACAGGTTTAGAAAATGATTTGAAGAAATAGGGAAAAAAGAAAAAGCTAGGGAAAATTATATTTATTATTTTTAAGCACCTTTTTCTAAGTCAATTCCTTCCTTTGTTTGTTTTAACTTTATTTTTTAAGCTAATTTTCTCTTGTAGCTAATTTCTTGCATATTTTCGGGTTATTTCTTCTTCATGTTTTTGAAAGAAATCAAGCCAGTTTGCTCAGGTTTCAAATGGGTAATGTAAACAGTGTCCAGATATTTCCATTGGGAGCTGAGTGCCATTTGACCCAAACAGAGATCATGCAGTTTGCATTTGTGCCTCGTGTGGTTTAACGTGCTGAAGGAGCACAGTGACATAAACAAATGTGACCGTGTGTTTACAAACCACAGGAAGGACAGTATTAAAATGTAACTGCAGAAGAGTCTACAGTCCACAGACGACAGTCCACTCATCAACAGCACACAGCTTTAATGCTGAACAGTGGTCAACAAACACAGTATTAAATACAAAGAGCATGATAAGAGGATGCAAACAGAGTCAGTGGTCAGTGTGTATTATCTATACACATTTCTATAGTGCTGATGGAACAAGCAGCAGCTGCACTGTTGGCAGTCCTACCACTGTGTGGCATCCTAATCCTCTGACAGAAGGAGTTTGGTGTCATGTTTTGACTTTGAATGTAATTGGTCTGATACCATAAACACAAAGTGAGTTACTTGTTTTTAGACATCTACTTTTAAATTATTTACCCTTTATGTTCTGCTGCTTGTTTACAGTGAGAAATATAGTGCTGCCTTTCCAGTCGCATAATGCTTCTTTTGTGACTAATTCCAAAGACTGTATAGTATTTGCACTACCGAGCAAACTGCTGTGTCAAAGTATTTACTGTAATTTTACATTTCAGACAGGAATTGTTTGAATTAAAACGTATTATTGAAGACATTGGTAACCATATGTAGTCGTCTTATTTTGTGCAAAGTACAAACTTGAATGTAAACTTGATTTTGTGTGTGTGTGTACTTGTTTTAATATGAGACTTTAGACAAATGCTGTTTCTCTCTGTCCTTTTAAGACAACTTGGATTGTTTCTGCACGTTAATTCAGTTAAAGGCTGCACCCACCCTTGGTTCACTCACACAGATGTTTTCACTGATTAGACTTCCTCACAGGATGGTGTGGGCGTGTACAAAATGTGAGCTGGACAGTGTCAAACACTGTAAGTACTTCACTTAATCGTAATTTTCAAATTTATTGTAAGGTCTGCACATTTCATAACAAAACCTCAATTATTTTAACCTTTAAATTGTCAGTAGTTCAGCCATCAATAATGATTATGTTAAGGTATTTTCAATGTATTTTAAAAGATATGATTGATTAATTAATCAGTGGATTGTATGGGGCGACCTCCAGGTCACCTGATGGAGTGTGCGCCCGACAGAGGCTGAGTCCTTTGCAGTGGCCTGGCTTCGCTTCCGACCCGCGGCCCTTTGCTGCATGTCATTCCCCCTCTCTCTCCCACCTTTCCTGTCAGTCTATAGCTGTCCAATCAATAATGGCAAAAACACGCCCAAAACATAATCTTAAAAAAAAAAAAAAAGAAAATTCAATGATATAGAGATATTTTTAATGGATTGTTAGTACTGTGGGGCTTTTAAAGGGCAAAAATTCATTGAAATCAATGCCTTTTTCATGTTAATTTTAAATTTAATTGAAAATTGGCTGTCAAGCTCTCTGGTAATTTTGACAGGGTTTCTAACTCTCAGAAGCCCCCATCACAAACAGCACATTAAAAGCTCTTTCATGTATAATCCATTCATTTATCAATTTATTAACCTCAAATTTGGAATACACCCCTGACTTTGCACTTTGCCTGAAAAATTAAGGTCATTTAAGATATTTGTGATGTTATTATGGAAAATTGAAGGATATTTTTACCCATTCATTTGTGCAGAAAGCCCATAGTGGAGCAGCTTAGCTCAAGAGTAGGGAGGAATTGTGCAATTTGTCATAAAAGCATGAAATTTGGAACACTGGTCTCTCTACATGTTCCTCAAGGGCAGCCTTTTTGAGGGGGACTGACTGCACATTGTGCCTCTTTGCAAATAACATCCGCCTTGCCATGTCTAATTCTGTGCATGTGCTGGTTCGGTTATAGAGTAGTATCATGAATGTCTCTACTGTGGCCATTACCCCCTGCGGTATGTCATTTGGGGCAGAAGACAGTTTCAACAGGGCATGCGTCAGCTCTGGAAACAAAACTTATACAGCCCATGGCCAAGAGAGCTTGATACAGCGTCACAGCCCGTCAATGCATGGAACATTGGCAGTGTACTTGCTTTCTCAGGCCCTACTGGCCCTGCTGCAGGTTCATGGGCTGCAAGGTATCAGACGTTCTTTCCAGTTCCAAATGCCAACCAAAGCTCATGTTCTGGCTGTAAAGTCTGAGCCACTGCCACAGCCAGCACCACAACATCAGTATCAACCGTTTGAATCATGATTTTCTGATGGCCATTTCTTGCTGCATGGGCAACATGTAATAACATGCGAAATGAGCTTCCTCATGGGTACAAGGGGCAATCGAAGACACATGTAGGAGTGATGGCTTGCTGAGGACTTCTCTATCATCTGTTACAACAAGCTGTTTATCCTTCTCCACAAACCATTTCAGCAGAGCATCTGAAAGCAAGGCAAACAACTCAGTTTTAATGCTGTCAACTCTGAGAAAGTTTTGCCAGTTCCTGGGAATGGCTGCTGCACCTAGCACATGTCTCTGCATCCCTGTACCATGCTTTGCACTTGGAGCAGCTTTCAGAGACTCAGGAAAGTACCAGTCCCACACTAGATCAAGCCTAGACACACTTTCAAGTTTTCTGGCTGAGTATGGAATGAAGATCTCTTGGGCGTAATCACTGAAGGTCTTCACAGAAGTTGGTTGCAGTATCTGAATAATGGCCACCCCTTCTCCAATAGTGCAGGTGATCTTGGGATTCTCAGAGTATGCACTATGAACATGTTCCAGGCATCTCCCGCACTGGCACATCCTGTCTATTCAGGTTCGGCTATCCAACTACATCTAAATATGCAAACTACAATATTAATTAGATGCGAGGCTAATTTAAGATAGCATTTAGGAAACTGAACCCCATGCTGAGTTTCACAGCAGTGGTGATGCAGTGTGCCCTGGCTTTGTTTTGATATCCACTCTGTTACATTTTATTGGAATTAAATAATTGAATGAAATGGTGTTCATATTGAATCGTGAGATAGAAGGAAGTTTCCAAGCAATTCTAATGTTCCTATTCCAAATTCTGCATCTAGAAAAATGTAAAATTCTACACTGAGATCATTCATAGCTGACCAGTCCACCTCACAGCTGAAAACTGGCGGCCATCTTGGATTTTCCATGATGAGGGGGTGGGGGTATATTCAAAAGGCAATTCATAATGGTGTGGTAAATAAATTTAACAAATTGTGTCCTCAATATCAAATTATATCCATCACACATAAGAAAATGTTTGTTGCTGGTGGCCATTTTGAAAAATGGCTGCCATGGCCGCCATATTGACAATTCAAGATGGCTCCGTATCCAATTATTTTCAGAATGTGTTTGGCTATAAGTGTATCAAATTTCATGCTTTTATCACAAAGTGCACAATTGTTTTGGTTATCTGCCCCACTAAGATAAAAACTAATATTGTATTAGAACCCATCAAGTTATCCATTAAATATTTTTGGAGATTTAGAGTGAACCCTTGAGTTTGCACCTTAACTGAGAGTAGTAGTAAGGTCCTTTTTAGCTACAAGGTGGTGATTTCCCCTGTAACCCATGCAGAAACCCCTGTAATATTTAACGTCTTCATATACAAATAACCCCAGATTCAGTGTGAACTCCTGCATTTGCATGTTGACTAAAAAAATAAGGTTCTTTTAAGGCACAAAGAAAAAGACACTTGTTACTTTGAGCATTTTAAAGTTTTTTTTCTTTGTACCAAGTCTATCCAGAACATTCCACAGACAATTTAAATAAGTAATTTAAATAACTCAAATATTTCAACTTAAGTGTGACGAAGGAGAAAGCCATGTACCCCTCAAAATTTAAGTAATTTGTGAATTAAACATCCATTGTGTAGGATTTAGGGGGATATAATATAATGGCAGAAACAAAATGTAATGTAACAAGTATGGTCTCTTTAGTGTACAATCACCTGAAAAATCTCCTGAAAGTCTAGACTGTCTGTGACAAGCCGAATATGACAGGAGAAACAGACATTTTAATTCTGTGTTTCCTCAGAAGTGTCACTTGGTGGTGGCTATGATGCGTCTTTATCAGCTGATCAGTCAATCAGCCGATATTAGGGAGGTGTGACCGTCCTGTCACACCTGTCCTGTGACACTTCTGAGGAAGGGGGAAGTTTCCGCCAAAACATGTCAAGGTATGTAACATCCTAACATGTCTGAGATGAAAGAACAACTAAAGTCATTATCAGAAACTAAAGACATAATAAACACCATTGAACTTTTACTATCAAGTATTATAGATCGCAACTTTTGCGTACACCTATTTCAGACCTTTGCTTTTCGTGTATGCAATGTTTATAAATGAGACCCCTGATCCGTTTGTTTTGGAGAGGAAGATACCTCTGTTCCCCACTAGATGCCACTAAATCCCACACACTGCTCCTTTAAGGGTCTCTGAGATGAACATGTTTTAAGGTGGTTCATTTTTTCATTTACATGTACAAAATGGAGCATCTCTTGGATCTGTGGCTGACTGGCTCTCACACCAAACACCTTGAGTTAGACTGATGTTATGTGTATGAGTCACATGAAGCATCAACTGGAGCAATTTTAGGGGATGTTTATAAAACATATACACACAGTGACTAATTTAAAGGCGAACTTGATAAAGTTGGACAGCCCCCACACACATATCACTGTGCTGCAGTGAGAGACGTGATGATGACGTCAGCGAGTGGTGCAGGAAGATGGGGCACGAGAGAGAAGAGAGACATCAGACACGGAGACCGCAAAGGCCATGAAACGGTAAACACTGGATTAACACTGGAGGCAGTTATGATGCTTTGATACGTCTTTTAAGGTAATATCTTTGTCATATCAGCGGCATTATGTTTTTCTTTTATCTGAGCCAACGTACGTCAACAACGGAGGGACAACGGCTGCGTATTATGTTTTTTTTTATTTATACATGTAATAACGTTTAAGCGCCTCGTGCGTTTGTGGCGTTAGGTAAATACGAGCTAAAATATACGTTAACTATCTAGGCTGTGACACCGCAGAAAGCTCATTTCGTTGTATACTAAGGAAAGCACTGTAAACACTTTACGTTTTTTTTTTTACGTCGCTTTAACAGCTACTGACCTGTGAAAACATTCACCCACATTTGAATATCAAAATTTGAAAAACCAACCTTGCCGTAACATTTGCATACATCGAAACATACTGTCGAAACTACAGTCTAAACTATATTTGTCTCTCCCGGGCAGATATGATGACAGACAGTCACAGCCAGTGTGTTGGTACACAGCCTGATCAGACAGCATGGGGCTCAAACTCAGTGGCAATAAGGTAAGAAAAGACCAAACAGAGGGTGTGGCACTTAGATCTCTTATCGTCATTATTATCATTATAAGTATTATTAGGGCACAGAGTATTACATTCATGCTGGTATTATCACTGTCATGACTTAACAAGTGTTCAGATCCATTACTGAGGTGAATGTACGACTGTCAAACTGTAAAAACAATAATCCTGCATTGAAAATGTTACTCAGATATGATTAGAAAAATATACTACTGGCATATAAAATATAATTAGATTATTTTTTTGCTCATACATTGATGTCAGTGGGGCTGGGCAACGCCACAAAATGTGCCTTCGATCTGATACCAAGAAACACAGGGCCAGAATCACAGACACCAAAACTTTTTATTATTAAATGTGGCTTACATAATAATGTAGGGGAAAGCAGTGTGTCATGATTTATTAATCTGATTAACAATCAGTTGGATAAAGTAAAAACCAATGATGAGCAAATACAGCAGAGACTGCCAGTGAACTCTAGAGTTGACTGGTTGTGTCAGGGGACTAGATGCTGAGGAATTTCCCTGCTCCTCCCTTGTTTCTGTTGCAACTGCAAGTTCTCTTTCTTGAGCTTTTATAGTCTTTAGTTCCACAAACACTTCAATTACGTGTCGGATTTATTTAGTCAGGGTACAAGCTGCGGTGGAGCACACCAAGGGCACAGAGGGACGCTTATCTTGTTTGAGCGCACACAAGACAACAGCAGTGAAGAAGCAAAAGTACATGGTCTACAGTACTTGTGTTCATGATAGACAGTTCTACCCTGAAAATAAATTTGGTACAAAGTAGGACAGAAACTGATACCTTTTTTTTTGTTATAGATCCTTGTGATGCTAAAATCGATCTTCAAAACAAAAACACAGTATCTGTAGTATTGATAATTTAGGTATTGATCCATCCGCGCCTATGAAGCAGCTTTTTGTTGTTATGGTTATTAGGGTGGAGCTTTTTAAATATTTCATATGGAGCTGCAACTAGGGATGTCAGGATTAACCAGGTTCACCATAACCACAGTGACATAATGTCACGGTTTTATATCCCTGTAAAAAGTAGATTTGATGTGATATCGATGGTGTCCCGATTGTTGTCCACTGAAAAACGAATCGTGTGTGTCACACTGTTTGTGTGTGGCAGAGGTGAATGTAGGCTGGTACACTCCAGTACTCCCTGCCACTAAAAGATTCAGCGCTGCTACGCAGTACTAGGAAGAGAGGACAACAGCTGCCTGACTAAATCAGTTTGGTTAAGTTGGAAAGATATTCACAGTTTCAAACTTCATGTATCAGTAACTCAAAAGTGTGACGTTGTTGAAACACAAAAGAAGCCTCTTTCCATCTGTAGTAAGGTATACATTTCTTCTCTGATTAATAATTGTGAAAACTGTGAAATGGTGATATTTCCTCTGACAATAATGATTTTATCAAAATCTGCTAATTATTTACTGTTGTTTGGTTTGTAAAATGTCAGAAAGCAGTGAGAAATATCCTCCACAGTCAGCCCAAAGGGACATCTTCACATTGCTTGTTTTGTTCAACCAACAATCTAGACCTCAACATTATTAAGTGTACTATAATTTAGGGCAAAGGGTGGCACATTGGTGCAGTGGTTGGTCGCATCGCAGCAAAAGGGGTGGCTAAGTTTAGTTTATTTAGTTTATCAAGGGACTGTGCAATAGCATTAATCATTTACAAGAAATGAGGAGATGGTTGCACCAGATTTAGCAATAATTGCTAATTTCCATCTGTGGTCCCAACATATAATTTACAATATACACAGACCACAATCTAAAATACAAAGAAGAAACCTAAAATACAGATGAACAGTAGACAGCACAGAGACAATACAGACATACAATTTATAAAGTAGATACAGATGTGGAGTAAAAGGTACAATAATTCCCTCTGTAATGGAGTGGAGCTGGATATAGAGTGGCACAAAATGTAAATGTGCTTAGTTCATCCCTGTTGTTTACGCTACAGGGACAGCAGAGCCACAGGCTGGTGATCTTTGCGGCCATCATCGTCCTGATGACACTCCTCATCCTGTATGGCTCCAATAACGTCAGTGATGCTGTTTATGCTCCCTTCCATGTGGCTACAAATTATGCTATCAAGGCAACAGATCTGAAGAAGTGGTCTGGGAAAGACGGCTATGTGCCTTTTCACGGAAACAAGGTATTCAGTAGCTTGTGCACAAACAGAGACTTGTGTTTTAATGATGGGGAAATCCACATATGTTTAGAATGCTGTACATCATTGTGAGTGAGACAATGTGTTAATGTCTCTCAAAGACAGATTTTGATACAAGTTTGCATGTCATTTCAGTGGTGCATATTAACATTGGTTCTCTAATTAACAGGATGTCAGTAAAGTTTTTTTCTTTCTGCCTGTTTCTGCAGTTTCTGCTTGTCTTCATCATTATGCCTGAGCTGACACACCCTAACCACTTGTAAAATACCTCATTGGTGTGATCTTGTTTCTGTTAGCATAATCTTGTTTGCAGCCTCTCTTAACCTAACTCAAGAGCACACAGCCAAGCTAGCGATTATGTAGGAGGGAAGTTGTTAGAGTTGACCCTGAGGGGAACATGAGTGTGTAAACAACATTTCATGGCAATCCATCCAATGGTTGAGAAGACACGGCACTAAAAAACTAAAATATCAAGTTTGTGTTGACACCAGAGGTAAAGTCAGGAGATCACTAAAGTCATTATGATTCATCCTGTGGGGACCATGAATTTTTGTACAAAATTTCATCTTGATCCATCCTGCTTTATATATTTCAGTCTGGACCAACGTGGCAGACCGACATTGCCATTTCTAGAGCCACTCTGCCAGCACAGCTAACAACTACCAATGCCGAACCTACACGCGTTTAAAAGATGCTGAAACTAGCCACTGAAACATTGCGCACTAGTCCCGGTAGTGTTGGCTACTTTTCGCTTAGGGCTTATTGTTCTTTGCAAGCTCTGTTAACTGTGAACATAGTGTTAAGATTAACATAATGACAAACATAATGTTTTAGAAAACAAATACACATTGAGAGTGGCTGAGCTGCGCAGCCTCACTTACTCTGTTATGATGGACTTTATTTCCACCCTTATTTCTTCTCATTTCAGACTATGAACCTACAGTGTCATAACTGTGCGCTGGTGACGAGCTCCAGCCATGTCCTGGGTACTCGAGCCGGAAAAGAGATTGACAGTACGGAGTGCGTGATTCGTATGAATGATGCCCCCACTCTGGGGTATGAGACTGACGTAGGGAACAAGACCTCTCTGAGGGTCATAGCCCACTCCAGTGTGTTCAGGGTGGTGCGGAGGCCTAATGAGTACCTACAGAGGCCAGACAGCAACCCAGTGATCATCTTCTGGGGACCCCCAAACAAAATTGGGAAGGAGGCCAAAGGAACGTTGTACAGGTTGATCCAGAGGATCAGCATGACCTACAGCAACTTGTCTTGCTTCAGTATCACAGCCAACAAGATGCGCAAATTTGACAGCCTGTTTCACAGGGAGACGGGACGAGATAGGTGAATATTTAGGCGGCCAGTGAATCTTATTTTGTTGTGTATCAGCCCTACGATGGGTAAATGTCACTTTCACAAATCCCTTTTTTCCATTTCAGGCAAAAATCTCACTCATGGTTGAGCACAGGCTGGTTCACCATGGTCATAGCCATTGAGATATGTGACAATATCAAAGTATATGGGATGGTTCCACCAAACCACTGTGGGTGAGTATAATGATGGCACTAATCAACCTATGTAGAAGGGCTGGGCTAACTTGGATGAAATACTTACTTGGATGAAATAGTATCCGGTATGAATAATGTACTTTTTACAAGCACTAGTATCATTCAAGTAAAATTGTGATGAAGGAAAGTCCTTTAGGTAGCTGTGTTCAACTGCAAAAATTAGGCTGTTATGTAAAGTTTTTTTATAAATAATAAATATAGCAATCTCTGATCAATCCATACCAAACATACCACCAAACTGACATCAAAGAACTCGTCGATACGAAGACCAACTGTTTCGTTGTCTCACGTCGCCTTTGTCTTGCAAAGGCTACAGTTAACGGCAAACTAGCATGTCGTTCTGTACATCTGCATGTCCATACCAGCAGTCACTGGCAATCTGTAATCGTCATTTAAAGAAGAGAAATGGGACAGATTCAAGATGCTAATTAGCCAGTTAGCACTTTAACAACAAAATCTAATATTGAAAGAACAATGGATATTTAGTATGTGCTGGAAAACAAAAGCACAAACAATTCGGAACTGTTTCTGCTAAAGAACTCAACAGGCCTGTTTCCACTGAAGAAGTTCCTGGTACTATTTGGGGAGCAGGAACTACTACAGGAACGTCCTCTCATTCGGCCCTCTCAACCGCTGTGTCTCCACTGAGAGAGTGGAGTAGGAGGAAGGTTCCTGTAAAGTTACGGGCTCTGGATGTGACGTAATCGTTGCGCGACCATTTTGACTGGGGTGACGTAGGGACGCCGTTAGCCGATAGTGGTGTCTATAATAACTCACTAAATGGCCCGTGAAGAATATATTTTTTCCAGTAGGTGTCTTAGTTACAACATGATTGAGCTACGTAACTGGAGTAGTTTCATGTCGTATCCGACAACGGGTGGCTTTTAACAGATGACGTCCTGATGTTAGCTTTGCTGCTGCTGTTAGCTGTCCCTGTCAGCTGATGCTTTCTAGACATTGTGATTTCCCAAAACTGAATAAATACCACACATAAACACAAAACTGCTTTGCTAGCTCAATAATGTTGTAACTAAGATATCCGCTGGGAACAATATTTTTTTCACGGGCCATTTAGTGAGCTTTTTTACATGTCGGCGGAAGCTATATGAAAGAGCTAACCCTCGTCTGCTGAGTTTTAAAAATGCCAACTATTTTGTTGCTTTCTGTTGATATCACATCCCTCCTTGAGTATTATCCAATCAGCACCAAGTAAACCCCAAGCCCCAACCAGGAGTCTTTCGGGCCCATTCTGAGTACCTATTCCGAGGCAGGGACTTGTTTAGCCCCTGTAAAAGTTCCGGAACTCTGTCCTTCTGGGGTGGTTCCTGCGGTGGAGACACGCACCAATGGCCCCGGCCCCGTAAAATTACCCCGAAGTTCCTGCGGTGGAAACGAGCCTAATGCCGAAAAAATAATCTCACCTAACCTAACAACTTTGTTTCGATCTCACACCCTCTTGACTTTAGCCATTTTTTTTGCTTTCCTTGCTTTGGTTTGTTTTATCGTGCACAGAGCTGAACTGCCAATCAAGGTAATTTTGTTCACTGACGGGCTCCGCCAACTCCAAACCCAATTCACCATGCTGAATCTGCCGGGGGAAAAAACCCAGACAAGGGCCGACTAGTGCCAACGGTGGGACACACAGCAAAAACTAGGGCAACAGATACTTACTGTTGGCCCGACATTGTCTGATGGCCGCGATGTGTCAGTGCCCGTAGAATAACAACCTTCAGTTAGGTTCCACCCACTTTGGTTTAAGTACCACTCATTTACAAATTAAAAACCAGCCATTACAAGTACGGATATGGATACAGATAATTTAGTTGAAGAGATAGAGATAATGGTGTACTCGCTCACTCGAGTCTTTAATAAATAAAAAATCTATAATTTGCCTCATTATTACAAATCACAGATCAACTGGTTGTTAATCTAATGATTAATATTAACACCCGTCTTTTCTAGAAAATCCAAACCTGGATCTAAGAAGATGCCCTACCACTACTACAAGCCCAGGGGTCCTGAGGAATGTGTGACATACCTACAGAACGAAAGCGGCCGAAGAGGGAACCACCATCGCTTTATCACAGAGAAACAAGTGTTTTCACGCTGGGCAAAGCAGTACAACATCACCTTCACTCACCCCAACTGGTGAAAGACTTTTGTGAAAACCACAAAGAGATCTCTCTGCACTCACAGAGGCCCGATAGAGCACGACAGGATGACGAACCCAAATGAGCCATCAAGAAGCCCCGCTATTTCCAGGAAATGCCATAAGAATAAAAATAGGTTTTGGAAGAAACTATTATCAGTGGACCAAACAACTGAGGAAGAGAGGTCAGAGTCTCGGCTTAGAGAGGAAATACTATATTGTGTATATTCCACATCGACATGTGGCGGCCGTCTGACAGATCTTTTTTGTAAATAGAAAAGAAAATGAATTTAAAGAGGAATTTTTACATGTTTATAATATTTTTGTTATGTATTGAAAATGCACTTTTGTTTACCATGTTGAGGGGGGATTACATCAGCAGGCATTCTCATAGATATGACTAAGTGGCCTACAAAACACTATATTCTATCAGCTTTACATTAGTATCCATCATATGGAGATTATACTCAACAGTAGTTGCAGTGAGATTCAGCTGACCACTAATTCAATATGCATGTACGTTGGAGCCCTCTGATGCAGTGTAAGAGCAATGTGGCTGGGTGCAGTAAGTAGAGTACGTTTCGGAGACACTATCAAAACCATACTTTTTCCATTGTCTTGGCTTGAATAGTATAAACATTTCTACATATATTTTGATTTAAAAACAACTAAATAAGTCTTAAAATGAGCAAAAATGGGATTTAAATCAGGAAATATCCGACTCATGAGTAAACACGACTGCCAGCATACTGTACTTGGTGCTACAGATACCTTTGTGTAATTCAACACTGACTAATTACACAACTGTTTGTGGGTCAGTTATTCTTTTTGTAATAACAGGACACACTCAGATTGCGGAAATTATGTGGCACCAAATGTATTCTAGAGATACTGATTGCCACATTATACAGAATATTATCATTTATAGCATCAATTTGAAGATTTTAGTACTTCATTGTGTCATTTTTGCTGCACTAGATGTTGATTTGAATGTTCTCATGGAATTTAGACTATAAACATAAAACTGTTGCCTCATGAACTTAAACCTTTTTACCTCAGTGGCATACCAACGCATGCAACTAGTTCACAGAATGCATCATGGTCGTGTTATGTATTAGTATGTTGCTCTAGGGACTGCACGATTCAATTAAAAGTGACATTGCAATTTTAAAACTTAACTGAAGCAGAGGAAGGTGCAGTTTTGTAAACTATGTTGCCTTTTGCAAGTAATTGTAAAAACATTGTCAGAATATTAATCTTCAGGAGAGGTACGCAATGCGCTTGATTAGTTGTGATCAGAAACGGCGGTATCGTTTACTTCTTTGAAACAAATGATCAAAATTGAATGAGGGAAATACATTAATCGACTGTTGTGCTACCTTACCGACATTAAATTGCCTGCTAAATTTATCGAGGTATTACATTGAAATAGTAACACTACTGAATTTTACATGATGCTTAATTTTAGAAGAGCTGTAAACCTTAAATTTTGTCCACCCAATTTACAATACATCAGTGAGAATGGAGTATTAGAAACACCTGTGCATACAACTCAATACAATATAACAGCAGTTCAAACTACAGGCTTCAGAGTAACCAAAAACTTAAATCACCATCTCTCTTAAACAGTTTAAACTCAAACTGGACATTACAACCTTTATGCAGGTATTATTTATTGCAGGGCTGTTGTATCACACTTCATAACTTTTTGCTTGGTGTACCTAATAATCTGGACAGTAAGCCCACGACTAACCCAGAAAAACATTGCAAACCTGGCATTAAAATGAAATCTGTACCTGGCTTACTTGTGTGAATGAGGGAAAATGAAATACTAATACAAAAGGGGCAGATGCATGCAGCATGCACGGCAACAGGAAAGTGAATTCACCCGTAACACACTCTGAGAGCTATAGAGGCCTGTAGTTTTGCATTAAACACAGATGGGGCCACTTTCTTTTAACACAGGCGTGTGTTTGACCTACTCGCTCAGAAACCTGAAGCCGACTCTGGTGTTTATTGATGAAAATATTCAGTGCCATTTGTTCGTCCATGTTGTGTCAATCTCAACGTTGTTTTTTTTTTTTTTTCATGAAAAGTTCTGTACTGTTTATCAAAAACATATTATATGCTTTGAAAAATACAATATGAGTCAGTTCAACCTTGTGGATAGTATTTGTATTTAAATATGTACAATCTGTTGAGTCATTTACAAACACACATACAGAATGAAGACCAAATAAGGTTTGTAG
This sequence comes from Epinephelus fuscoguttatus, assembly GCF_011397635.1. NCBI lineage: Eukaryota > Metazoa > Chordata > Actinopteri > Perciformes > Serranidae > Epinephelus > Epinephelus fuscoguttatus. The sequence goes on along the minus strand of NC_064769.1, from coordinate 12,189,467 downwards.
CACTGACTGCACACAGTGCACTGATGTGATGTTTGAGACGACAGCTGTTTTGACAGTGAGCAGAACTTAAGATCTAATTACGGAGGATGAACATCTCAGTGGTGGAACCAGTTTTGTGACAAAATGTCAGCCAGCTTGTCTGTTTAGTCTCATCACTAATTCTTTAATGAACCATTGGGAGCATCTGAAAAGGCAGCTGTGATCTTCTGTCTCAGCCCTGCCATGGAAACCAAGATGGCCTCCTGTTGAGAGACAAAAAAACTAAATTACCACGCTGCTTCACATCAGCGAGCACAACAATTATATTTAATCCTAATTGCTCACAGACTGTTTGGCATTTACTCAAACAAATGGTGTAGATTTATCTAGTCACAAAGTTCAGTGATTAAAATGAAGTCATATAATAAGCCCTCACCTCTGTGCGAATGGTCCTGCTGCCCTGATTGGGGCATGTGTTGAGGTAAAGGTCAAATAAAACACTGGGGTCGGTCACATCCAGGTTTTGGTCAGCATCTACACTGGCCTCCAGTCCCTGGAGCCCTCCAAAAACTACCAAGAGATGCCTGAAACGTGGAAGAGAGTCAAGTTTAACTAATTCAAATGTTAAAATACAATTTATGTTAACATAAGGCTGAGTCTAACACTGTGCTAGCAGCTCTGTGAGGTTTTACTTTGAGCTACATGCTAATATCACCTTGCTAACATGCTCATAATGGCAATGCTAACGTGGATATCTAGTAGCTATGTCTATCATGATCACCAGCTTAGTTTGGTGTGTCAGCATGCAGTGGTGGAAAGTAACTGAGTACATCTACTCAAGTACTATACACTAGTTAAGTGCAAGTATCTCAAAACTGTGCTAAACTACTTAAGTGGCTATACAATGTGGCTGATGCTGTTTTCACCTTTTGAGTCTCACTGTGTCATCATGGCAAAATGTGGTCCTGGAGACACCAACTGTAGCAAGAACTACCACAGAAGCTGCTATGAATTCTTTACCAGATGTTTATCTATCTATCTATCTATCTATCTATCTATCTGATAGCATCTTAACCATGCAAGATGCAGTCACGATTGTTTACAGGTGAAGGCCAGGTTTGAAGATGGGTGTGGTCTGAGTAAAGGCGATGGAAGTCGAGGCGTAGGAAGTAGGGAAGGGGCCATCACCCTCCCAAACACAAACACACGCGTAAACACACAATTTACACCCCTGGCCCACATTCTTCTTAAATAGCTGATCGCTGTATCATGGCTAGCACGATCCCATCACAAAATAGTCTCTAGTCGTGCCAGCTATAGTTACTGGTTACTTTGATTTTAAATACAAAACACATGATCAACTTATTAAATTTGAGGAACTGTTATAAACTGCAGGCCCCACATACCCTCACAGGTGTTTGATTTCATGGCAATTCATCCATTAATTGTTGAGATATTTCAGTCGCAACCAACCAACAGACCAACACTGCTGTGCTATGTGCATAGCTAAATTAAAAAAATTCTCACTCTCATTGGCTCTGAACCTACTTGAATGGCGAAAGGGTTGTTTGGTCAATGTTGCTGCCTCTCTCTGATGTACCAATCGTCAGATCATATCCATCTTCATGGGGACTTTCTGTGAACACTGCGCCTGTATTAACACAATGACAGCAATGAGGATAAAGTGATCACAGCAGGGCTGAGCCTCACACTGAATACACAATGTAAAAGGATGTGTGGATGAATAAAAAAGTGCTATTCGGCTCTTATTCCTACAACCTGTTGCAAATCAATGTGGAGCACATGCCTGATAATATCACAAGCAAAGGAAACCTACTGAGGGAAGATGCCAGGCGGACAGTGTAACCCCAGTAAAGCCCTCCTTCAGTCCTGGGCAGGTGAGGAGCCACAACCATGCCTTTACACAGTTTGCTCTCTGAGGATGACAAATAGACACACACACTGGACTGATTTGCAGAAACATAAGATCTTTTCTCCGAAAAAACATAAATCAAACATTATCAATGTCAATCAGACAGACAAAATTACCTTGATTCTGCATCTTATTGAGTTTCACAGTGACTCGAAGTCCAGACTGCAGCTGTTTATCAATCCGAACATCCTGTAGGAGCAGATGGACAGAGATGAGTTTGATAAAGCTAAAACAAATAGTCGATCAACAGAGTAATAATCGTACAAGGATTTTGACTGTTAATTCATTCTTGGTGCATTTGTTAAAGCACAAATGGCTAGTTTCAGCTCATTAATTATCAATATTTTCTGATTTTCTTTGTCTTAAATGATGGTAAACTGCATATATTTGGGTTTTTGACTGTTGGTTGGACAAAACAAGATATTTTGGGACATTTCAATAAGCATTTTCACTATTTTCTCCACATCAGTTGGTGACAGCGACCTCTATGAAGACATGCTCACCTTTCTCATCCCACAGTTGACCAACGAGCCTTTTCCTTGTTTGATCGGCCTGTCGAGGACTATTCCTTCCCGGTACTGTGATTCATCATCTATCCTCATGTGATGAGGACTGTCTAAAGGGTTGAGCAAACCTAAAAAAAAAAAAAAAAGACCAATATCTTGAGAAAACACATCATTTTGATGGCCACCTCACTTCATTATATGCAATTTATCTATGTAGATATGGTATTCAGATAATAATCAAATTGCACCCTCTGTATTTCCATATGGTTTCACTGCAGAAACAATAGTCTTGTATGATGCTTGGACATTACTTTCTGCCAAAAACAACCACAGGAAGGTACTCCAGCAGCAGCATCAAGGTGTTTACATTTATAAACATTTTGTCAGAAAAGTAGCAAAACATAGTTCAAACTTTATTTCAAAGTGAACACAAGCAAGCACCACTCTATAAAATACTTGGAGTCTGACTGCAGCATTTTGTGTCACACATTGTACTCCTTTTCAGAGTCATAACTCAGTCAAATCTGGACACACAGATATGGCACACAGGCAAATCATATTATGATCCACTGCTGATAAACATCAATGAATCAGCTTAGAAATGATGGACCATTACATTTTTCCATTATCAGAGTAACCCAGTAACTTGTCTGTGCATTGGTGGATACGCTGCAAACAGGAAGTGTGGAATTGTGGCATGGGGCACAGTGTCAGACGCTGAAAACCCTGGCTATAAATGAACGTATGAAAAGTAAATTTGAACTATTACCTGCATACTGTAAATCCTGATGCTTTGGGAAAAACCACTTACGCAGATACCTGGTGGAGAAGAAAAGCTGTAATCACAGTCTAATAAAACGGGCTGATGCTGGTGATATGATAATATAGCCCTACTTACTGTGGACATTCCAGGTACTGAAGTATTCTTGCAAGCTGAATACAAGCATGTCCCTTCTTCCCAACACCTTTAAATTCTCCTTCAACGCTCCTGTGGGACAAAGAAAGAATATTTTCTATCAGCTTTCTGCTGCCTCAGGAGAGTGTTAACCAATAACTTGTACCTCTTAAGTTAACTTACTTGACATCTTCCCCTTGTTCATCAAACACAACGATTTCATCGACACAGAACACAACACAGGCTCGGGCGATCTGTCCGGCCAGGTACGTACGAAGTTCAGTGGACTGAGCGTTATCTAGAACAGAACCTGGCAGAGCCACACTCACTGTGTATGCCCGACCTAAGAGATACATGTGCAGATCACATGTTACAGCACTCCATTCACAGGTATGATAACAACCAATGACAAGATAATATGGTTACCTTTACTGTTTTGGCTTTGTTCATGTTGCGCTCTGTCTGCAGCTTCTTGCTGTTTCTGCTTTTCCAACTCTTTGATCAGCTTGGCCTCTTTCCTTTTCTTCTTAGCCTCTTTTACTGTTATTGAAGAACAATCATTGGCATTAACAAGATAGTAAGGTTTAGGGAAGACAAACTGGAAATATCCAAATTTAAAGATTTTCAGCTTGTGACCCTTTTAAATAAGGCTATATCCACATGTGACCCCATCTGAGTTTATTAGCAGGTCAACCGAAAGCATAATATTTCATCCTTATTTATTTTTAATTTTTCTTTTATTTTTTATTTGATAGGGATGATGCAATTTAACGTAGTTCCAATACAAAGTATGGGACTGATGTGTTGCACAGAGAGTTTATAGCTATTGCTAATTTTCAACTCTTGTCCCTAGTTGGGTTTTTACACTTCTTATTTTACTTTTCCTCGGGTCTGATTTCATCTTAAGGAATTTAAGATGAAAAAAATAGTTTATTAGTTAATTGACAGGAAAGTAATCTGCATTTTTTGATAATTATTCAATTCATTTTCAAGTAAAAATTAACCAACATTTACTAGTTACAGCTTCATGGTTATGAGGATTTGCTGCTTTAGCCTATTTTATCTTGCGTGATAATAAACTGAATATCTTTGAGTATTGGACTGCGTGTTGGAGGAAAAAAAGACATCCATTTGGACTGACGGTAATTATAACTGACACTTTTCAACATTTTGTGATGGTTTACAGACCAAACCATTAATCACTTCGACAAGAAAATTCATGGCAGATTACTTGCTGATGGAAATAATCATTAGTCACAGCTCTACAAAGGATCTGGAGAGGCCTGTAGGTTAAAGTATCCACATCAGATACAGGAAAAAAGCAAAGATTTATATAAATGGTGTAAAATATAAGTCAATCAACCAATCAATCAATTTTTTTTAAAGCCCAGTATCACAAATCACAATTTGCCTCACAGGGCTTTACAGCACACGACATCCCTCTGTGTGTGAGTGTGATTTTGAGGAACAGATATACATACATACATTTTCTCCTGGTTACTTAATCATTTTGTGACTCATCGTGACCCCCCACAGAGAGTGTCATATCAGTTGTACAGATTTTAAAGCCCTTTGAGGCAAATTTGAGATTTGGGGCTGTTAATAAATAACTACACTTGACTATTTACACCTAAATTTAACAAATTAAAGTTAAACTTTGACAACAGAGTCTTCAGAGTGAGTGCTGTGCAGGGGCTAAAGTGGTAACAACTACGTGAAACGACTCTATTAGAAGTATAAATTATCATGAACATTAATGCTGTGGCCACACACATGCTAAAACATCATACGAAATACTGAGGCATTACTTTACTATAACGTTATAAATAAAAACAAGTAAAACCCACCCACAAAGACACATTGAGACACTTTACCTTATCGCTATGGCGAATAAAAGAGCTAACTGAAACTTATGTGTCAAACAAAACTGATTTAGCTCTTTAGCTAATGTAGCTAGCTGTTTACTCACTTTCTGCTTTCCTCTTCTTCCAGTCCACCCTCTCTTCCGCCTGTAAAGACACACAAACACATTATAAACTATGAGAAGAAAAAAGAGCATCATTTGGATGTAAAACAATATTGTAACAGTACCTGAGAGGGCACAGTTTGGGGTCTTTTCACTGCTACGCCGGTGGACATTTTTACACACACCAACACGTGAAGTTTATTGACTTCCGGGTCGGAATCAGCGTTTCAAAATAAAAGTCTGTTGGTTCTGGCCATAGACTGGAAAAAGTTAAAGTTTTAGAAGACGCAGATTAAACTTCTGTGACTCTTTTTAAACATACAACTGGAACTTAATAGAGATATTGGCATGTAAGGTTTAGCCTTTGTCTCTCTTTACTTAATTTAGGATCCTAGAATTACTGTAAGACTGTAGGGAAAATGTAGGAAACTTAAATTTCCACTAGAGGGCGATAGTTTGAACGTGTGTTTTTGTGATTTATTTTATTATAAAATAAATATATATATTTATTATTCAAATGTTTTCATTGGATTTTAACACATTATATGCAAATATATATATTTATGACTGCCAAAAGTGTAAAAATAATTAATGAGAAATTCTACTTAAGTCTACTTCAAACATCAGCTACAAAATATGCTTGATTTTTGGCCAGGTTGGTATCATGGGATTTATTTATTGTAATCAGATTTGTTTTGTTTTTTCAAGCACTGAGACATTTGTTGTCTGCAAATTTAATTATTTTGGTGGTTATATAAAATGTCCTTTTTGTGTAAGGGGCCTGGCTATGATGGCAACATTTTCCACTGTTAATATGGACACCAAAAGACAGCACCATTCACATATATTTATAACACAGGCCATGCCACAGGGTTATGAGACAGAGAAGGGTAATACTAATTAACTGAAGATGAGAATTTATAAAGCTTTATTCAAAATTTTGGACACTCGGGTACATGACAAATATCTCAGCACATACTGAGAAATAAAATATTGAAAAATATTTCATGTACAGTTTTCTGTAAAATAGAAATGATCACACAGAAACACTTACAGTCATTCAGTGTTTGACTAGTACAGTGTGAAGAAAAACTGGAACTAAAGAAGCCTCTTGGAGGAGAGGTGAAACATCTTCAAGAAACTCAAGCAAGTTCAGTTGCCTACGTTATAGCTCTTAAGATTCCCATGACCTGGGTGTGTGCTAAACACTTTTTACTGTCCTTGACTTAATTTTCTCAAGATATCCTCAGCTGCATCCAGAGTGGAGTCCTCCTTTAGACAAAAAAGAGTGAGTTTAAGAACGACTGACAAAGAGCAACACAATGAAAAAGAGAAGAAGACTTCAATCAAAATCAGATTCAGTTCAATGTAATAAATTGCATTGTGTTCACCTTGACAAAACAGAATCGGATGTATTTGTCAAACTCCTGTCGGTGCTCTGGACTGTAGAATGCAGAGACTGGGATTGTTGCTAAACCCTGCAGATAAAAAAAAGCCAAATTGCATAGAAAGAAGCTGAGAGAACCACACATCACACAAAACTTACAGTCTTTTTATATCTTTACATTATATCTTTACATTAAATCATGTTTTCACCACATTTTCTATTTACCTTTTCTTTAGTTAGCCATTTAACAAATCTGAAGTCATAGGGTTCATCCCCAGCGCTCATGGAGTCATTAAAGTCCACCTCTGTCAAAAAAACAGAGGATTAGTAATCAATACAATTCACTAATAAATATAACCTATTCAAGCTGCATGTCTTCGTTTATTTACAAGAAAATTTTACTTTTACTGCACAGTTTCCTGTCATGGTAAGTTCATTTAAAAAGGTAATATAGCAGGCAGCACTCATCCAACAATAACCAGAAAATGATTTCTGAATGACTGATGAAATCGGTTGAAATGGTTTTTTTTTTCTCCAGTATTTGAAATAAGCCCCAGAGAAATTAAAAGTGTTGAATTTTCATCGGTTTAATAGGAGGAAAATAAGAGAACTCACTGACAGAGGAGATGTCTGCGATCAGAAAATAGCCTCCCTCTGGCATGATGGGCTGCAAACCCACACTCTCCAGGCACGAGGCCAGCCTGTTTCTTTTCTGGTGCAACAATGCAGGCAGCTGCTGGAAGTAACTCTCTGGAGTCCCAAACAGCTCGTATTCTCTCTCAAATCCACGAGCGATTGCCTCCTGTTGAAGGCAGGGATGGATGAAAGGAGCAAAGGGAGATACACAGGTCTGAAGCAGTGCATTATATGCAGAAACAGGTATAAAAAATAGGATATATATTATATAGAATTAGTGACTATGTTTGTGACAAAAATTGCTTTTAAGTGGGACGAACTCCCTTTGTGGGCTCCTACTTTCAACATGTACAAATATTAAAACAAAATACTTATTTGGAATATTGAGGGTAGCTGCTGGAAAAGCAATTACAAAGAAATGGCCTAGATGCCCCATCTATAAGGTACTGGTATGATATTATTTATGAAATCTGTGGAATGGAAAAAATAACCTTTTCAATGAGGCTTCAGGAAATTAAATTTGATAACATATGGAAGAAGTGGGAAATGTATATTTGCCACCCTTCTTTTGATTACATTTAACTTATTATAACTTATTATAATTATTACTATTTATTTATCTCAACAAACTGTACTATTAAATGATAGCAAAAACAGGAAGAAAAAAAGGAAAAATTAGGATATGTACAGATATGTCAGGAGAAAAACATTCTTTGCCATATCGTAAACCATTATACAATATTCTCTTTTGTGCTTCTTCCAATATTCCACTTACACTGTGTAAAATATTCAAACCCATGTTGTAATTAGACCTAGAATTAGACCAATAAATCTTTATCATATTGGACAGTATTAGCTTGTTGCATTTATATCTGTATTGATGTTTGTTGGCCGATAAGTAACAAGACATTTTAGTACATATACCAAACTAGGTATTAGTATGCACCTTGGTAATAATTCTTTAAATAAAAAAAAAAAAAAGCAAAACTGAAGGGATCTGGATTATGAAGGATTATTGCAGTGTATGTGTATGTAACAAAAATAAATAAATCTTATACACTGTTATTGGATTTTTTTTACTAAAAAATATTTAGCATATATTTAACAGTTATGGCCTCAAACATCAATATTTGTTGGGCTCATTTTAATAGTCAAATTAAAGACAAATGAAATGCAAATGCTATTGATAAGTGGTACTCAATTTATGGCCCGTGATAGAAAATCAATTGATTTGTTTTTTGTACTTACATTTTAAATTATGCACCAGGGTGCACAAAAAGCATCAACAATTTTTTCCTTTTGTCCTTTTGCAAAAGTGCCCCCTGGGCAAAGCAAGTTGAGTATCCCTGCTACAGATAGTATCCATTTTCATATAATTCTGTATGATTTATGATTTATTTACTCATGTATTTTCCTCTCAAATTTATCTACTATATTTACTTCCTCTTCTTTATTTACTTCTTCCCTTACCTGAACAGTGGTTGCACAATCAAAAACAGACATCTGATGCATGGCTTTCAGACGTTTGATGTTTTGCTCTGAGCTAATAGTCCAGCCGATCTGAAAAAACAAACAAACAAGAAAAAAACAAACAACAAAACAAGAAAAAAATCACAACAAGTTGTAGTGAACCAAATTATGACCTTGTTTCTCAGTGTGTGCATTACCTTCCAGCCAGTTGCACTGAAGGTCTTTCCTGCACTGCCAATAGTGATGGTTCGTTCCCACATGCCAGGAAGGCTGGCTGTCAGTATACACATTAATACATTAATATATTAATATCTTTATATAATGTGATGTTATAATTTGTGAGCACTCTGTTCAGCTCACCTATCTTAACATGCTTGTTTCCATCATAAGTCAGCCACTCGTACACCTCATCACTGATGCACAGCGCATCATGTTTGATACACAGATCAGCAATCATTTGGAGCTCTTCAGTCTTGTAAACCTGTAAAGGACATAAATGTGTGAAATGTATTTATGACAATGATGACTTTATGACGTATTTATGACAACGTCGACTGCAATGTCTTACCTTGCCCAGTGGGTTATTGGGAGTGTTGATAACGATGGCTTTTGTGCGTGGAGTGAATTTACTGGCCAGCTCTTCAGCAGAAAGAACCCAGTCTGCACTTGACAGGACGGTGCTTCCCTCAACTTTCTTAAATTTAACAAAGAAAATGAAAATCCTTTAAGATAGATGTATGCATTTAAAGAGATGTCAAAGGCTGTCAGGAGATGCTTTATAACTCACTGGCCTCAGAGGTACATAGACTGCCGTCCCCCCGGCCATCTTCACCATTGGCTGATAGCAGTCGAAGAACGGCTCGATAATTATGACCTGAAAGACAAATGTTTCCCATTTTTCTTAGCTTGTGACCTGCGTTTGGTACCATTTCTGTAAGTTTTATTATGTAGAAAGTAAAACTAGGAGAATTTAAACAAAGTAAAACTCCATATTTCCCATTTAGAACTAGAAGAGTAAACTACACAAAAGATTAAAATATAACTTAATTTATGGCCCATTATAAAGTAATATAGTATGTCACCAAATATTAATTCTTTATCCGTCTTCACACAATAAACACGAGGGTTATAATAATGACTCTTCTATTACAAAGTATAGAGCATCTGTAAATAATTTAAGTTTAAAAAAAAACTGTTGGGTTGATTTTTGTACCTCATCCCCTTCATCAATCAGAGCCTGAAATGCACAGAAGAGAGCCTGATAAGCTCCAACTGTGACCATGATGTCTTCAAGAGGGTCAATCTCACGTCCCACAATCCTACCGAAGAACTTAGCAAGACTTTTCACCAGAGGGAGATGGCCCTGAGGAGGGGAAGGAAATGTAAGGTGACTCTTACTGTTTGTTCTGTATCTGTGTGTCTCATTAAAACTTGCTGAAAATGACTGAAATTGACACAGAAGGATAAAACTGGGACCAAGTGTGTGTTTCCACTTACAAAAGGTCGGGTATACTGGTGCATTTGGGGTCCTCCACTCACAGCTTCACTAAATGCATCCTGGATAAACTTGGGAGGGGAGAAGTCAGGAAATCCCTGTCCAAGGTTCACTGCTTTGTAGTCGGCTGCCAGCTGTGCGAATTCAACCCTGTTGGTACAACACTGCTTGTCAGGCACTATGATGATATTCTCAAAATTATCTGTAAAGGTTAACAGTAGAAGAAGCATAAACAGATGCAGTTGGGGTTGCAGCACTGATGATGTAGTCCCTGTTGGGGACGCATTAATGTTTACACTACAATGTGGTCCAGTGCATCCCAGATCACTTCGGCATGAGGTTTGAGTGTTCGGATCACAGTGTGTCTTCGTGGTTATTTACACTTACTCTTACATTTTGTGCTTCACACTTCTGATCGGATCACTCAACACACATGTTAATAGCAGTTATAAACAGGGACATAATGTTTATAGTTTATTAATTTATTAATACTGCATTTGTATTAAGGTTTAACAGTTGCTTTCTGATTTTGAAAGAATTAATCAACAAATAAATAAAGCTTAGAAAACTGAGGGATCATGTTGCTGTTCGAGGACAAAGTTCAGGACTAATGAGCAGCAGCTGAGGAAGGCATGATCAATACATCCAGCAGGAGAGGAAGCCACTCGATAGGCTCAGCTTAGGATACCAAAATCCTTCAGTCTGCTATCACCACAGTTGTTTGTTTCGCTTCCTTTTCGTCTGAATGATTAAAAACACAGTGAATACTCCACTACAACAAACTGTCCACTAACAGGCTGATTGAACTGTACTGGCGTCAACAAACTCACACGAGCTCAGGTGTCAAAAGTCCACCTGTGTCATTACCACTTACCACACACTGTTGTCCACACTGTCTGTTCTGTGAGCATAAAGTCGTCGGGACATGTTTATCTGAAATGAAAGCACATTTCAAGCACGCTCAAATCTGCAGTTATTATAGAAATGTCTCTTCAGTGCTGCTGCTGTACTCACCTGTTGATGGTTTCTAATCGAACACACTTCACTCAGATTTACTGCAACATTCAGTCTCCTCCACCCCTCCTTCCTACGACCTTTCAACCTTCTGTACCTTTATATGGCAGCACTTTTGTTTCCCTGCAAGAGTCCTGAGATGTTTAAAACGTCAGAGTGGTCACACAATGCATAAGAGACAGCAATGACATTGCAATATACATATGTACAGTCTCTACAGCTTTCATTTTTGTGCAAGATTTGACGGTGTTATTGCTCAGATTGGTCATGAAAAATAAAAACAAAATAGATTTTTATCTTCAATGTCTTTACCATTAAAGGGACAGTTCATCCCAAAATCAAAAATACATATTTTTCCTCTTACCTGTAGTGTTATTTAGTAATCTAGATTGTTCTGGTGTGAGCTGCTGAGTGTTGGAGATATCGTCCATAGAGATGTCGGCCTTCTCGCCAATATAATGGAACTAAATGGCACTCAGCTTGTGGTGCTCAAAGTGCCATAAAAGACATATGAAAAACTCAACAGCAATGTCTCTTTTCAGAGGTCATAACCCTGCCTGAACCGTTAAAGCTCAGCCAAGGAGGATGCAAATAATACATATTGTGCAGTCATGAGCACAAGCCTCTTGTCCATGAGTAGATACACGCTTCCTTCTGTGCAGTGATACGGTTGGTGGGTGTAGTTCAGTAGAAAGAAAATAGTTCCTACATTAAACTGCTCACAACAAGGTCTGTGGATTATCTTGAGTAATCAGGTCATGATTTCTGGAAAGAGACATTGCTATTGAGTTTTTCAAATATATTATTTGGCGCTTCAAGCACCACAAGCCATCTAGTTCCATTATATTGGAGAAAGGCAGACATCTCATATTGCTGCAATGCTTCAAACCTCAAATTTACCTGGAAATAAGACCCTAATTGACTGTATGTCTATATTACTATTACACTGATGTTATTTGTTTCATACTGTTTATGTGGACACCCACGGGCTGTAATAAACACTTATTACAAGGCATGAGCCTGTGAAGCTATACAGCTGAGTAAAGACACACTGAGACAAGGAACGTGTGTATATATTAAAAGCTTTACTAAACTTTCTGTAAGTTTGATTCAGGAGAAATATATCTGCAGTTAAATTGTGTTGAGCTGTTGAGTTTTTCACAGCTGAGTAAAGACACACTGAGACATGGAATGTGTGCATATATTAAAAGCTTTATTAAACTTTTTGTTAGTTTGATTCAGGGGAAATATCTGCAGTTAAATTGTGAAATACAGTAAGAGGACATCATACAAGAAAACAAAAAACTAAACAAAAAACATATCCTTTAACGATTACTGCGACATCATAACATTGATTTTTTTTCCTTTCAGAGTTAAGTGCTTAAGAATCATTGCGTACAAGATTGTTTTCACAACAGCAGTAGGACCAACTGAGTAGACAAAGTGGACGTTGTCTTCAAGTTCCTGACTGTGCCTGGGGCGTCGGTAGCGTAGTGGATAGTGCCGGCGCCCCATGTATAGAGGTGATGCCTCGCTGCAGCGGTCGCAGGTTTGACTCTCGGCTTGCAACCCTTTGCTGCATGTCGTCCCCCACTCTCTCTCTCTCACCCCATTCCACTCTGTCCTGTTCATTAAAAGCAAAAAAGCCCCAAAAAGTAATCTTTAAAAAAAAAAGTACCTGACTGTGCCATAAGCACACACTGAAACACTGAAACACTGAATATGGCTCATTTTAACAGAGGAGGCAACCCAGAGAGCAGCCTGGAGAGATCTATATGGACGGGTAATACTTTGCATCGTGGTCGGTTTTACTGTTCCTGACTCCACTTTCGCAAGATGTCCTCTGCAGCGTTCAAGGTGGAATCCTCCTGTTAGACAAAGAGAGTGAGTGTGAGTCAAAGAGCGAGGCAGGAGAGGGGTCAAATTCATTTCAGTTACTGAGGCTGAATTCACCTTAACGAAACAGAATCGGATGTATTTGTTAAACTCCTTCCTGTGCTCTGGACTGTAGAATGCAGAGACTGGGATTGTTGCTAAACCCTGAAGAACAAAAGCCAAATCATACAGTTAAAAGACAGAAAAGTCAGAAGCATGATGTTCTAAATACAACACCACAGACCAAGATTAAACATTGCAGAAAACACTAATCAAATCACTTCTTCTCTTCAAAACAAACTAAAACACTTGCTTTAAAAGGGATTTGTTTAGCTGTCTTAAATAAAAATGAAATGTTATTTACCTTCTCTTTAATTAGCCACTTAACAAATCTAAAGTCATTGGGTTCATCCTTAGTGGTCTGGTCACTGATGTCCACCTCTGTTAGAAAAGAAAGCCCAGGTACATATAAATAAGACAGTGCTTATCAAAGTAAAAAGGTTTTTGAATTATTTTATGATAAGCAATGATGGATGCAGGTGTTTGCTCTTTACTCACTGACAGAGGAGATGTCTGCCATCATGTAATAGCCTCCCTCTGGCATGATGGGCTGCAAACCCACACTCTCCAGGCACGAGGCCAGCTTCGCTCTCTTCTGGTGCAACAATGCAGGCAGCTGCTGGAAGTAACTCTCTGGGGTCCCAAACAGCTCGTATTCTCTCTCAAATCCACGAGCGACTGCCTCCTGTTGAAGGCAGGGATGGATGAGAGGAGCAAAATGGGAAATAAATAAGTTTGAGATGTTTGACTTATGTTCAAATAATCAGGGCATATGTGGATTTAATACAAGAAACAAAACATAACTATCCTCAACATTTTCTGAACATTTCCATACTGCAGGAAAGTTGTTAGTCAAGTAGTTAAAATCTTTCATCTAGAATTAATCTTCAGCAAATCAGAAGCAAATAAGCCTATTTCCCAAAATGTCAGTCTTTTCCTTTAAAAGGTCCAGTGCGGAATATTTTTCTAGGTGATGTACTGGCAAAAATGGAATATAATATGGTATGTTTTCCTTACTGTATAATCACCTGAAAATAAGAATTATTGTGTTTTTGTTAGCTTATAATGAGCCGTTTACACCTACATAGGTACATACATACATGTTCTCCTGAACAATGAACACTGAAGAAATTCTAACCAGGAGAAGATTTAGCTGGTTGCAATCTGCAATCCTCACCACTAGATGCCACTAAAGTCCTCTAAATCTTTCACAGTGGACCTTTAAAGGTGGAAAAAATATGTCTACGCCATCAAATACAACAGAAAGGCTCTGGATGATGAGGTGTATTGTATTTTGTAAACATTGGTATTAAGGATAATGTTCTAAATAAAAGTCCCCTGACTACTACTGCTAATAATCCAGAGAAGAGGAATTAAATTTCTTACAGCATGAGGAGCCTCCTCTGATATATGCTCAAGAAGAAACCATGTTTTATTTCTATAAATGTATCAATAATGCTCAAACAATGATGTGTTTACCTGAGCAGCTGTAGCACAGTGGTAAACACAGTTCTGATGGATGGTTTTCAAGTGTTTGATGATGTGCTCAGAGCTGATGACCCAGCCGACCTGACAAGAAGAACCAGGCCATTATTACGTGGACATAAAATGGACACATTACTGAAATACGATATGAGTCTGTGCATTACTTTCCAGCCAGTAGCACTGAAGGTCTTTCCTCCACTGCCAATAGTGACTGTTCGTTCCCACATGCCGGGAAGACTGGCTGTCAATAGATTAATATAATTAATTTAACTTATATTGTGCAGCTTTATCCTTTGTGTGCATTCTGTTCAGCTCACCTATCTTTACATGCTTGTTTCCATCATAAGTCAGCCACTCGTACACCTCATCACTGATGCACAGCGCATCATGTTTGATACACAGATCAGCAATCATTTGGAGTTCTTCAGTCTTGTAAACCTGTAAAGGACATAAATGTGTGAAACATGTTCATGTGCAAGAACAAATTTTATTCAGCAGGCTCTAAAAGGAGACTCCTCACTGGTAAATGTCTTACCTTGCCCAGTGGGTTATTGGGAGTGTTGATAACGATGGCTTTTGTGCGTGGAGTGAATTTACTGGCCAGCTCCTCAGCAGAAAGAACCCAGTCTGCACTTGACTGGACGGTGCTTCCATCAACTTTCTTAAATTTAACACAAAGAAATAAAAGCTGATATAAACTTTTAAAAGTACATGTACACAAAGACAAATTGTTCAAAGATGCTCTGTAGCTATTATGTGAAAATGTAGAAACCACTCACAGGCCTGAGAGGTACATAGACTGCCTTTCCTCCAACCATCTTCACCATTGGCTGGTAGCAGTCAAAGAATGGTTCAACAATTATGACCTGAAATACAAATTTCTGTCAGTTATTTTTCAAACATTAAAACCCACAAAAATGGGAAACTGAAGTTATAGTAAGTTATAGTATTTTTACACACATTACAGTTACGCGCTTAGCACCATGTGGACTTTTATCACACCGTTAACCACACATACACTATATTCAAACTTGTTTGAACATGTTTGCTGCTGTTATGTTTTCCTAATTATTGCTGAACTGTACAACATTTTGACTGGATTTGGGTTGACTTTCGTACCTCATCCCCTTCATCAATCAGAGCCTGAAATGCACAGAAGAGAGCCTGATAAGCTCCAACTGTGACCAGGACGTCTTCAAGAGGATCAATCTCATGTCCCACAATCCTACTGAAGAATTTAGCAAGATTTTTTACTAGAGGAGGATGGCCCTGAGGAGAGAAAGGAAATGTAAACATAAGGTGGCTGTCACTGTTTTTTTCTGCAAACATTTATACTTTCAATACCTGGTCAAAAATGACTGAAACCATTCTAACATGATCTAAACTTAAGCATACTGCCTACTGACGTTAACAAAGATAAAAGTGTTCCTGAATGTGTGTTTCCACTTACAAAAGCTCGGGTATACTGGTGCATTTGGGGTCCTCCACTCACAGCTTCACAAAAAGCATCCTGGAGGAATTTGGGAGGGGAGAAGTCAGGAAATCCCTGTCCAAGGTTCACTACTTTGTAGTCTGCTGCCAGTTGTGTGAATTCAACCCTGTTGGTGCAAAACAGATCAGACACTGCTGTAATGTCACCTAAATTATGAGCTAGAATCAAACAACCACAGGTATATGACCAAAAGTCACAATCATATTATGTACCCTGCCTTTTGAGTGACTGTTGCCCCTGGAAGAATTTCATCAATTCTAAATATTGAATGATTAACCTATACACAAGTGAGTCAGAAAATAAATATTTTTCACTTATAAATACTACTTATAAAGAAATTATTTCTGTAGAAATCATTGTTAAAAATCTTAGTTTAGAGTTTAGAGCTGCCAGTGAGTGAGTTAAAATTATTGGTGAGTTCACCCAAATTACAAAAAAAGAGAAAATTAAATCTATCTAGATTTGCACACAGTTTTGGCTTCATCAGATACCAGTCCTTGATTTCTGAAATGGCCCAAGTGAAAAATACTGCACATTTTTTAATACTCAAATATTGAGCAATATGTAAAATATATGATTCATTTGCAAATCATTAACGGAAAGTCATTGCTTTTCAATTTAATATCAGAAAAGGACAGCTTATTTGACTTCTGACTTTTTTCCCCCCCCACAAATGCTATCTTGAACGTACCATATGATTGACATTTTAGAACTGAAATAAGTTTGGAGGATATTTATGTGATATGACAATACTTCAACCTCAACTTTATTTTGTCCTTAGAAGGCAATTGGTATACAGCAAGTAAAAACACACATTAAAAAAAAACACATATGAAGAGGAAAAGAATGATTAGCAGCAACTGAGAGCAAGAGTAAGTAAAGTGCATAGTGACCCTGCAAGATGGATACAATGGATTACAAGATCATCACCTCTCCATCATGATGCTGCATTCAACATCAAACAACCTAGATATCTACACATATGTATCTATACAATATTACAGCATTACATTATATAATCTGGCTGCTTATTATTTACAGACCTAATGGTTTTTTTTGTAGTATTCACATCTTCTACTTTAGTAAAAGACGCAATACCACAGTGTAGAAATACAAGTAAAATTCTTGCATTCGAACTCTAACTTAAGTAAAAGCACAAAAGTATTAGCATCAAAATACACTATATAAGTAGCAAATGTATAAGTACTCAATATGTATGATGGCACATTTCCAAATCATACATATCATATTAGTGTATTGTGATTAATCATGCATTTATGTGTAAATCACTTCGATATTGCAGTTTGTAAAGGTGGGGCTAATTTCAATTACTTTACATACTGCTACGTAGCTTAACTTATAATACTATATCATTACTTTTAAATAGATTTTAATTTCATATAAGTAATCTCAATCTGTAAAGTTACTTGTGACTAAAGTTCTCTAAATGCAGGGGAATAAAAAGAACAATATTTGCCTCCAAGGTGTGGTGGAGCATAAGTAGCATAAAATGGAAACATTCATGCAAAGTACCTCAAAACAGCGTTTAAATACAGTACTTGAGAAAATGTACTTTCACCACTTTTTTTTCACCTTCTCTTGTTGCACAGTCTGCAGCTGCATCAATGCTGCATTTAAGTGTAAATGCGTAAAGCCCCGAGGCTGTGCACCACTCCCGTGCTTCACCAACCACAAATTACTATGGTTAGCCTTTATTGAGATTAATAAATGGCTAGGTTTGGAATCTGGCAATCCAGGCAGATTTACAACGTAATGCAACAACAATACACGTGAAACCTATGCCCATGTCCTTTTGTGTCAAATATTATCACTTACCAGATGTTTTTATCCACACCGTCTGTTCTGCGTGCATGAAGTCGTCGTGACATTATTTCCTGAAATATAAGCACATTTCTAAGTACGCCAATTGTCATTTTGTTGACGTGTGTCTTTAGTTTGAACCCACCTTGTGTTGGTGTCTAATTGAACTCTGATAACTTAGTAACTTAGTAGCAAGCTTCCTGGTTATTCCCATTAACAAATGTTTCCTATCGCGTTGTTTTTCCTAATGTGCGACCCCTGTTCATTTACAGTTAAGTAACTTACTGGTAAGCGGACGGAGAAATCAAAAGCTCGAGGTACTAATAGTTCCCCTTTAACCTTCTTATGTTTTTATTTCTACTTCCTGTATGGGCGGAGCGAGACGTAAGCAGGCAGTTACCAGATGTAACTCTAGTTCTATGATAGTCTAGTAGGAAGGGGGGGTCCCCATGTTCACGGTGGATTTCTAAATGAAACCTATATTTTTGGAATCGTGAAGGTCTGTAGATAATGAATTTTGATGTTCCCATCGTGAAAAAGGTTAGTCCTCGGAATTCCGGCAGAATTTCGAATTCCGTCAATCGGAATATTTGGGAAAAAAATTAAAAATCAAATGGATCCACAACTTTTGAACCATATATTGTACAGAGACAAATAAACCATCTTTTTTGCATAAATTAAGCATGAGAAATCAATTAAAATGGTTATTTTAATGATTTAAAATGTATGTCTATGCGTAATTGGCTTTTCTTTGCAAAATTTAGCAGAAAAAATATGAAAAAAAGCTATGACCTATAGGAAATCTTCCCAATTTGTCGGTATTTGGTGAGAAACATCAGCTTTTTAATAGCTATAGAAAACTGCCCAGCACTCTATGTCTACTCCCAGATTTGTGATAGACAGGTCAAAATGAGGGATAACCATAACTCTTGAATCATACATCATACATATATAAATGAACCAACTTTTTCAATGTCATTTTTTATTTTACAAATTGATTATGGTGTTCTCTTGATGACTGAAGTAGTTTTTATGTATTTAGTCCAAATAGTAGGGTGAATATGGGTGAACTGGGACACTTTCTGAAAATTTACCTTCAACATAATTTCTAGTTATGAACCAAATGTCTTAGCCCATCATATCATACCATTCTAAATAGCTTGTGATCTCTACTATACTATGTAGAAGAAAAAAACAAAGAAACATTAAACACAGGATGGATGACCCTTCACCAAAAACACACTGACCCACAACCAAAATTTCCAGGCACTATTGGTAAAGTGGGACACCATATATTGGTGAACTGGGACACTTGCAACATCATTAATATCATCACTGGTACTCTAAGTGTGCACAAAATCACATCCATGTGAATCTTACTCTTTTTTTAAAATGCCATTTTGTTGCTGTCCCACTTTAACAATATGCTATTGTTAAAGTGGGACAGTGTGTTATTGGCAAACTGGGACAACCATTCAAGTGAATATAAAGGTGGAAATAAGTTTCCTTTTTATTCATCCCTCATAAATGTAGTTATCTAGCTAGCTAGATATATCAACAAATTTACTTAAATTGCACAAATTAAGGTAGCTTGTAATGAAAATAATAATCGTGATGCTTATGCTAGCTAGCTAGCAAGCTCTTGCCCTGCCACCCCACACGTTTTGCATACTCCTGTTTAAATTGATCTAAAACAAAAACTATAGTAGCTAGAACATTCATTTTTGTGTGGGTGAAAGCTAAGACTTCTGTCTTTTACATTATTATGTTGCACACTTAGAGTACCAGTGATGATATTAATGATGTTGCAAGTGTCCCAGTTCACCAATATATGGTGTCCCACTTTACCAATAGTGCCTGGAAATTTTGGTTGTGGGTCAGTGTGTTTTTGGTGAAGGGTCATCCATCCTGTGTTTAATGTTTCTTTGTTTTTTTCTTCTACATAGTATAGTAGAGATCACAAGCTATTTAGAATGGTATGATATGATGGGCTAAGACATTTGGTTCATAACTAGAAATTATGTTGAAGGTAAATTTTCAGAAAGTGTCCCAGTTCACCCATATTCACCCTACTATTTGGACTAAATACATAAAAACTACTTCAGTCATCAAGAGAACACCATAATCAATTTGTAAAATAAAAAATTACATTAAAAAAGTTGGTTCATTTATATATGTATGATGTATGATTCAAGAGTTATGGTTATCCCTCATTTTGACCTGTCTATCACAAATCTGGGAGTAGACATAGCTCTAACAGTCTCCCAGAATTTATTTTTTTTAGTTACAGCAACATGTAACCAATCAAATGAAAGCTTAGAGTGCTGGGCAGTTTTCTATAGCTATGAAAAAGCTGATGTTTCTCACCAAATACCGACAAATTGGGAAGATTTCCTATAGGTCATAGCTTTTTTTCATATTTTTTCTGCTAAATTCTGCAAAGAAAAGCCAATTACGCATAGACATACACTTTAAATCATTAAAATAACCATTTTAATTGATTTCTCATGCTTAATTTATGCAAAAAAGATGGTTTATTTGTCTCTGTACAATATATGGTTCAAAAGTTGTGGATCCATTTGATTTTTAATTTTTTCCATATATTCCGATTGACGGAATTCGAAATTCCACCGGAATTCCGAGGACTACCCTTTTTCACGATGGGAACATCAGTATTCATTATCTACAGACCTTCACGATTCCAAAAATATAGGTTTCATTTAGAAATCCACCGTGAACATGGGGACCCCCCCTTCCTACTAGACTATGAGCAACGTTACCTGCGTCGCCGTAGCCTTCTACTGTTAGAGCAGGCAAACTCATTTTGGTTCATGGACTGCATACAGCCCAAGTTGATCTCAAGTGGGCTGGACCAGAAAAACCATTGCATAAGAGTCTATAAATGACAACACCTCAATTTTTCCCCTTTCTTTTAGGTCAAAGAAATTCATTCTGAGACATTCATTCATTTACAAAACATGTTTAACAGCCAGACATGTCTGTAGAAAAACAAAGACAATTCAACAATATGTCCCAGTTTTTCCAAAGTGGCAACCTCCAGGGCTGAAAAATGAAGCCAACACAGAAGTGCCAAAAACTGCAGTTCCTTGACTGACCACTAGCTGACTGTAGGAGCCATTCAATCCCTGTAGATTCATGTTAAAATACCCAACTTTACGGCAGAAATAAACATGTTTACAGCCTGCCACAGAAAACAGTTTTGGTCTATATAGCTAATATGCTTCAGGACAACTGTGTTTTTATGTGACTCACCCATTTACATTTGATCAAGCCTTAGAGTTGTGCGTAAGTAAAGGCAGGCTGCTTTGAGTGACAGGCTGTCTGCTGATAATGTCCTTGGTGTCTTGGTCAGATCTAACCCTCAATCTGATCTGATTCCGGTAATCTGATCTAATTTCGGCTATCAGATTTGATCAAATCTTGAAAATGTGCTGTTCATAAAAAAAAAAGTATAATTAAAGTTACAACCTCAAAGATCTCCTTACTGTTCTTTTGGCAGTACCTATGGCAATAAGTGGTAATTGCATTGGCAGACTGCCTACATTGTGATATGCAGTCCCATGTAGAGCAGTGTTCATCCAGATTTGGTAATCTTGAAAAATTTGTATCTGGATCAGGGAGATCTAATTCAATGTTGCTTTGAAAAAACAGCACAAAAGTAAAATGGATTAGCTGATCCTGGATAGCAAAACATGGGATTTCAAAATCAGGACTATTCTGATCCAGATTAAATTTTTTTGAGCAGCTGGACTCAGGATGACAACAGCTGTAATGCCAAACTTGAAGTCCCAAAACCGAGTATGTATAGCTGCAGCTGGAGCAGCTACGTAACCCGCCCACTAGCTACATGACTCGTCCACCATGCATCAGTCCATGAACAGCCCCCTTTGCCCCTTGCCCGAGAAGCCCAAGCACCTACAAAAATGCTGTGTTAGCGATTAGCTAGCTATGAAGTATTAAGTTAAAAGAGAGGTGGTAATGGGAAAGATTACATCTCATTGTATGGTGAATCATGTCTTCATGTATGATCAAGTATAAAGTGGATTATTGCTACGTCTGGACTCGCTTTTATTCATGGAAGGAATCAGGTTAAGCAGTCCCCTGCCTTACAAATCATTTATCAATCAAAAGTTTTGGCAGTGCCTCAGCAGCAGGGTTCTACCAGTGCTGTTTTAAGATAGAAGTCTAAAACAGATTATTTTTTGCTGAAGCTGCTGATCGACAATATTTTGCACCATGTTCAATATCTTTAAATATAACCACAAAAACTTTTTATTGTTTTTTCAAAGACCTGTACTCTGGTCAGGGTGAAAAAACCCTGAAGCAACATTTCCATGAAGTAGGCTACTCACTGTTTAACCTACCCCTGAAACCTGACACCTTCACAAGTACATCAACAATAGGTGTCCGAAATCTGTGGGCCTTTGGTGAGCCTGCTCAGGCCTGCAGGCTGTATGTTTGACACCTCTGCATTACAGCCTATGGGGGGAAGCTATCAGCGAATACCATGTAACCACATGTATGTTTGTTTAGTTTCGTTTAAAAGACACACTCAACAGGCTGGACAGTAAGTAAAATAAACACATACATTCCACAACAGAGGTCAACCTTCATGTCATAATGATGGATCACATTTTATTGACTATAACACACATCATATTAGTTCTTGACAGGAATGAAGGTACAGCATGTGCAGCAGCCATAGCAATTTCATATCATGTAATTAAATCATATGGCCGTGAAAAAGACTGATTTACTCATTTAAAAATGGTCTCTGTTGTCTTGTGATAAATCTTCACGTAACACACACTCCTCCTTTTACACTGCTGCTTTTTTCAAGTCCTCAGGCAGCACTCTGCCTTTCTTGCGCGCCCTGTCCTTCTTCTTTTCTGTTTTGACTTGCTTACGTTTCTGGAGGTTCTTTCGTCTCTTGTCCTGGCGTTGCTGCATCTTCTCTATGACATTCTCACTACGCTGACTCCATTGCTTCTTCCTCTGAGCACGGTGCTTCTCCTTCTTCTTCAACGAGGAGCGCAGCATGTCTTCGTCATCTTTGATTTTGATGCCCTCTGCCTTATAAAGAATGTTGGTCCACTTTATCTTCTCCTCCATCTCTCGGGCCTTCCCCTCGTCTGTCTCCCTCAGCTTTGCCAGCTTCGCTTTGCGAGCCTCCACGCGACTGAGAAGCTGCTTGTAGTTCTTTCCTGTCAGCGGTGTTATCTGGCCCTTAACGCTCTGCTTCTTGTTCTTCTTTTTCAGCATTTTGTCTACATATCCTTCGTCCACTGTCTCCACCTTGTTGAAGACGATGGCGGTTTCGTTTCTTTTGCTTGCAGCCGGGGCTCGCTCCGCTTCCTGTTTTATCTGCGGCTGGGGCTGTTCTTTGCCACTTTCTTCAGCCAGTTTCTTCATCCGAAACTCTTTCCTCTTCCTCTTCTTGCGCTCCCGTTCAAGCTTTCTTTTTGCTCGCTTTGCCTGCACTTTCTCCGATTCGGCATCCTTTGGGGCTCCCTAATAAAAGATTAGGGGAACACATTAGTCTCAGTGCAGTTACTTATGAACTATGGAAGAAACAAAAACAGGACCATGCATTCTTCACAATGAGCTGTGGCCAGGTTAACACAGAACTTACTTCCTCAGGATTAGGATTTGCTTATGTTTGATTACCATCAATGAGTGGTATAAGCACACATTCAACATTCAAATGTAATCTTTTAAGGAAATACCCTAAGTAAAGATTGTTTTACTGGTTGAAATGGCATGGCTCCAGCTGACTGTCTCAGTACAATTTAGATAATGCTGGATAAACTGTCACTACTACAACATATAAATAAACTACCACATGGTTTTCTTTCAATGTCTTCATTGTCTTTAAAAGGTATACTACTAGAGAATTGTCAGTGTCTGTAAACAGTATCACCAGAAAAGTGAAAGCCAACCCGATTGTCATTTCGCCTCACTATATTTGCATTTTTTCTACACTGTGTCCGTGATTTTAGTAGCTTCCTCTTGGGTGCGTGCTGCTTACAGTCTGACACCTGTTCACTACTTTTATATAAAGTCCCTACCTCTTCTGCATGCTGTGCTCAACATTTTATTTTTCAGGATTTGTTCTTAGACAAGATCAGAATGTACGCACCCTCAAGAACACTTCTACGAGTTTGTGCAAAAAACTGCTCAATGTGTTATCTTGAATTCTACATAATATTGGGTTTAAACACATTTTCTAATTTGTAATGTCTTTAACAATTATTTTGATCATTTTACGAAAAGCCTATGGTCAACAAACACTACACAACTACGTCAATTCACATCAGTTATGTTGATGGGAACCATGGCGTCCAATCATTAGTGATTGATCATGCTAGAATATATCACGGGCAGTTCAGGCGGACAGAAGAAACAATTACAAAGAAGTGGCAAAAATAAGTTTTTACTAACTGACAGAAAATTGCGTGACATAGTCCCCCCTCTCTTCTCTCTTTCTTAAACACGCACAGCTTGGAGAGCACCGTGGTGTTCGTCCCTGTCTTTAGTCCTGGCAATTGTGCTACTATAACACATGGAGTTTACAGTTTGCGGTTGTGGGTGGTGATTATATTGGATATTTAAAACATCCCATGTATCTTTTTGTTATTCTATGTACACTCACACAATGATCATAATCATCCCATCCCCAAATGCGCTTTATGAGTAAAGCGCATTTGGGGAGGGCCCATTCGCTGGATCTTTTCAGCAGCTATTTCTGTAGGCGGGCCTGTCCACTCCTGACGCTACAAAAAGCGGCATGTTTGGTGTTAACTTTCTACATAAGTAACTTTACTCTGGAAATACTGAAGTTTTTTTTTCTTCTTCTTTTTTTTTTTTTTTTAATTTTTTTTTTTTTTTTTAAATTCAAGCTGCACCCTCTTTCGAGTTTTGTTTGGGTATTCTTGAATTAATTCTCTCATCTTTTCTTCTTCTTCTTCTTCTTCTTCAGTTTCTGTGTGTGCACACGGCCCTACAGTCTCATGACCTTTTACAAGGATTGGTGGGGTATTTCCCAGTGCCAACTGGGATCAACAGGCACATGCTTTCAACTCACATGCACAACAGGATTCATCATTATTTAACACAGGTGCGAACAACTGTGCAGTTTAAGAACACGTCATGAATCTGACGTCGACTTTTTTAGGGCCATTCTCCAGAACAAATTTAACAAAAAACCTGAGCAGGTATATGTAAAAAAGGCCCATTGTTTTTTCTAAAGGGGAATCCTGCGTAGTATACCTTTAAGTACAGCATTTTGCTTTTCTATGCTTTTACATATTTACTACGTTAGTAGAGGTCAAGTGGATACACTGTTACTGTCAGAGAGAGTATAAATAAACCTTCATGTGGTTGTTTTTCATTGTCTACAGCATCTTAAAACACTGTGTACCTGCCCTCTGGACTCTTCGATCTTTTCATGGAGTCTCTTGCGTAGTAAATCTACTGTGGAGAAGCTGGACCCAGCATTTCCTCCTTTAAGAGAAAAAAGGACAAAATGGGTGACTTTAGGAAACACTAACAATTCTTAATAACAGGAAAGACAGAGTAATGACACACTTACTGTACCTTTGGGTTCCTGTGCTGTAGATCCATTTATGCTCTGAGTTTTGGACACACTAGGCTTTGCTGTGGCCGGGCCTTTCTGTGCTGCAGTGGAGGGCGGAGGCTTTTGTTGGGATTTAGGAGCGGGTGTCTTCTCATCTGTGCTCTTTTCTTTAAAATGCTTCTTTTTGCACTTTTTCTTCTTCTTTGGAGGACCGGCATCATTTTTACCCTTGAAATAAGCTAAACATACAAACAAAACACATTAACACATATATTCAATGTTAGAATGTGAACTAATTTTTGGTTCTTTAATTGTTTTAACAGTTGCCTGACTGGGAGATTAAACATGCTTAGGCAATGACATCAAACTGAAAGTAAAAAGTCAGAAAAATCAGGTGATTTTCTGTCACCAACACAGAAATATCTCATAGTCATCTTATTTCATAATTTTCTAACACACAAGAGTCAAACACAGTTGATAGTGTGGGCGATACTTCCCCTCAGAGAGTGATGACCATGTCACACAAACTAGTCTGTCTCAAACATAATAATTCAGAAGTGTTTAAGTCTATAAAAATGAGTTTAACATTGTCAGACAGGTGAAGCTCCCCCCCTTTCTTTCTGTTAAAGGCTAGAACTAATAATCACTGATTATCAGTAAAACTGTTCTTTATAATTAACCCAGTGTTTCCCAACCCTTTTCCTCTTGTGACAAAAAATAACAAGCAAACATTTTCTTTGTTATCCCTCATCATAGGTTTCATGTCTACAGGCTGTAAGCTGTTCAATCTTCAAGTGATTTCCCCTCTCAGATTGTTCCATTTGAATGTTTTTAAAGCACTCAAAGGGTCTACACCACATTACTAATGCCAACAGAACAGAATGAAGAAAAGTCAGACAAATAAACATAGTTTTGTGTACTGGAATTTAGTTGCGTATACTGCACTTGCATATATGGATGTCTACTGAGTACAATCGTATCTCTGCCATTCTCTCTTTCCTATCTTTGTAATATTTTTATTTACAAACTAATGGATTAAGGTATACACTGGAGAGCGCCTTAATCAAGCTCCTCTGAGAGTTTTTTGCATCCCTCCATCACAAAATAGATGATACCATTGAAAGTGGTATCATGCAGACTGCGGGGCCACTGGCTCTCCAGCTTGTTTGTGGGTGCAGCTAATTGAACTTTGTCTTTTTATATGAACTTGTATTATGTAGCGTTAATTAAAAATAATAATTAACAATGTATTTATTATATTGTATTTTTGTACATAGACAATTGTGTGTTTGTATGTGGTCACTGCGGACCTTTCTGTGTCCTTAATAACATAAGTATTATTATTATTACTACATTTCTTTTGCTGAAGTACTTATTTTATTATAATACTAATTATTATTATTATTATTATTATTATTGGTAATAGTATTTTGGATGTGTAAAACAAACCAAACCAGTTTAGTCTTAGTTCTTTTTTCCTACCAACACAATCATCAACCCCTTGTAGGGATCTTGACCCTGAGTTGAGAAGCAGAGAGTTAATCAATTAATTATTCTGTCTGTAAAATGTTAGAAAACAGTATAAATGTCACAATTTACTGGCTTACTGCCTTCAATTATGCTCAACAAGCAGCCCCAAAGCCCAAAGACTTAATCTAATTTACAAAAATAAGACCAGAGAAAGGCAGCAAATAATAGGTCATAAATAACCTAAATATTATGTTGATTATAAAAACAGTTATTCATTCATTATTTTTTGCAGATCGATTAGTCTTGTCAAACTACATCAGAAAAGCTGGTTTTGCTCGTCTCTATTTTTTAACAGTGCAGCGCCTCCTTTGGTCAGCAGCAGTAATAACCCCGTGTTCGATGACATTAGATTTAGGTGCTTTTCTACAACCGCTACAAACACAAAGAATACACATAATATATGCAGTCACAGAACAGAATACTGATCCAGTATAAGGTGTAAATGAGCTAAAGCAGTGAGCTAACATTACCAAACGGCCTCTTCTTGGGCTCCTGGTCTCGCTGAGACAACACTTTACTTGCGAGCTTCTGAATGTACGAGTCTCTAGAGGCGAGGTCCATGTCGACAGAAGAACCGAGCCGTCACCTTTAAATACAGCTAAATCACACACATAAAGACAGCAGTGTACTAACAGAAATATCAACACATTTCTGGACACACGTGGGTAACATGAGGGGCGGAGCGTCACTAAACCGGATGTAGTAACACCAGAAGAAGTCCCCCGGTGGAGCAGTTATGTAGCTGTCATGTACTCGGTGGATTATCTAACTTTTACCTTTTCATTAATGTTTTGACTCAACATGGCTGCTCTGAAATCAGCGCTGGCTTATTCCACCAGGGTGCTAACGACACTCAAAAAACAGGTGAGTTATTTGTTTCATATCTGCGTCTTTACATCCTAAACTTCACAGAGTCTGTTGAAAGTCACTTCTCACTGGTGGCAGATTTCTGAGCTTTTTTTGTGTTATTTCAGACGCATGTCGTTTACATCAAGAGGACTCTCCTCCTGACCAGACTGCCACTCTTCAAAGGTGCTAAAGGTAAAAAAATAAATAAATAAATTTAATTAAAAAATATTGCTCTAGGGATGCAACTTTATGGGATTTTTACGTTAAGATAACTGTCTCAGAATATATCGCAGTTTAACGGTATCACTGAATTATTATTGTCATCAGTTAGAATGACCCTAAAAGAAAATGAAAGAGTTGTTGTTGGTTAAAAGTTTTATCACTATAACTGAAACTTGACACCATTTTGTTAATGTGTGGAAAGTCTCCCCTTAGCAAACATGTAAAATAAGATTAGATAAGAAGTTGCATTTTTTTTGTTTCAATATCGTAAATAAGCAAATGTGCACAGTATGATAATCATCAACCTTTATGTCACAGTATACCTTAAAACTGGTATATCGCTGCAACCCTAATTTGCTCACTGTAAACAATTGAATAATGACGACACCGGACTCCAGTTTCCACTTTTTACTTTTTTTGAACAACTCAAGAAAATACACACTCACATTCACATAAATAAAATAAAATAAAATAAATGTATGAATTACTTGATTCAAACAATAAAATTAAAATTAGATAACAATATAAAATAAAAACTAAATAAGCAAATACTCTTGTACTACCAATCATACAATAATTGTAGACAAACAAAAAAACAAACATCTAAAACCAGTGGTGGAGGAAGTATAAAGATCTTTTACTAAAGTAAAAATATAAAAGTATTAGTATAATACCCACAGTAAAATAATTAATTATGCAGAAAGACCCACTTGCTTTTATTTTATGAGCCAGGTAGATCCCTCAGGTCAACTGGGACATGCAGTCTGGTTACTCCCAGGGTCTCCACGAAAATTGGTGAGGCTGCGTTTAGCTCCTACGCTCCTAGACTATGGAACAGCCTACCCAGTCCTATTAAGTGTGCTTCAACATTTCTATCTTTTAAATCAAAACTCAAAACATTCCTTTTTAGCCATGCCTTTCAGTAGTCTGGTTTTTATTATTTTTATGTGTAGTTTATGTTTTTTTTTTTTTACTTATGTCTTAATCATATTTGTTTTTTATTATTTTTATTTTGACTTTTATGGTTTTAATGTTTTAAACTTATTGGCTTAACATTATTTTAATGATTCATGATTTTAATTATTTATTTTTTCATTTTATCTCCACTTTTGGTGGGTTTTTTAAATCACATTTATTGTTATTATCATTATTACTATTATTATTATTATTATTATTTATTTTATTTTTTTTAACTGTGCTTACTCATGCACATTGTACACTTTTAACTGCAACCTCTATGGTGGCATATGCTCTGTGAAGCACATTGTGTTTCCACCTGGAATGAATTGTGCTATACAAATAAAATTTTGCTTGCTTGCTTGCTACTTTAGATAGTTATATTACTAGATCATAATTATTGATGCTTTTATGTGTAAATCATTTGAATGTTACAGTCGGAGCTAATTTTAACCACCCTATATACTGTTGTGTAACTTACTCTATCATAATACACCATAGTTTATTAGGTGATTTATATTTTGTATTAGTAATGTGATTCTGCAGTAACTAAAGCTGGCAAGCAGGGATGCACGATAATTTCAATGTTTGCTTTAAATGAACTATCAGAATCAACCAACATGCTTTTTCTTATTTTGCACAATGAATAAATACATACATTGGAAAGTATTGTGTTTCATGTCTCCATCTGCTGGTGGGCCATCACGACAAGAGTATGCCTGCATTATATGATGTTAATTCCACTACAGAAGAGACATGATCACTGAAATTTTGGTGCGGAAAAAAGTGGATATATCTATATCAGTATGGGTTATTGGTCAAATAAGGTGTTACATATCAGCATATCGGATATTGGCAAAAAACCCAATATTGTGCATTGCTCCTGTCAAGTAAATGTAGGGTAGCTTAAAATGGATATACTCAAGTACAGGTACCTGAAGTGTAGTACTTGAGTAAATGTACTTGGTCACATTTCAAAACAGACAAATAAATGTTGTATAAATGCAACACTGTTTCAAACTCACAAAATTACCACTTCACATCAACATCAGGTTTAACCTTTGTCATGTAATGCTGAGCTGAATAACATTTGTCCTGTCCTGTGTATTTTGAATATCCAGGCAAGTTCATCACCTTCGGGCGACAGTCAAGCTCCACAGCAGCCGGAGCAGAGAGTGGAGAAGACTCCTTCCTCAAATGGTTCCTGCTGCTCATCCCCTTCACCACCTTTGGCCTGGGTACATGGCAGGTACAGCCTATTTTACTGTGTTCTCACATTTTTAAAAACAGAGCTGATATTTTATGACGTGTCGGGTTTGTTGTTGTTGGATGGACTCAAGATACTTTGTTTCTGTGAAGGTGAAACGGCGTCAGTGGAAGATACAGCTGATTAATGAGCTGAAAGGACTCACTACTGCAGAGCCCATTCCTCTCCCTCTTGAGTAAGTACATGTTAGATACTTCTACCGATATTCTCGAACACACTTAGGATTATAGATTTTTACCTATTGCATGGCTAACAGTAAATGCCACTTGTCCTTGTTCCCCCAAAATCTACATGTGTTACCTGTTAATCTGTTTACATCTGTCTTCTTGGATCCTAGTCCTCTTGAGCTGAATAGCCTTGAGTACAGAAGGGTCAAAGTGCGCGGATGGTATGACCACTCAAAGGAGCTGTACGTTCTGCCCCGCTCACCAGTCGACCCAGAGAAAGAGGCCAGAGAGGCGGGCAGGTTGTCTTCAAGTGGAGAGACCGGCGCAAATGTCATCACTCCATTCCACTGTACTGACCTGGGGTAAGACGACAGATAAACCACCCTGTGGTTCAAATACTGAGTAATTATGGTATACCTATCACCCACTGATCTATGTGTCCTTCTCCTGCAGCATCACAATCCTGGTGAACAGAGGATACGTGCCTAAGCAGAAGATAAGACCAGAGACCAGGACGAAGGGGCAGGTTGGTATCTCAGATGATGATACATGAGTAAATTTTTATTAAAGGAGCACTCCAGTAATTTAGCATTGCACTCTTATAAGACTTATGTGTCAAATCAGTGGAGCTTCCCTTTAACACAACTGCAGACACTTTTGGTAAACATACCTGATTTACTGCACTCGTCAAATTGTTTTAGTGGTGCTGGGATTCCTGTGTAATGTCACAGCTATAATGAACCTCAAAAAACCACAAATATCACCATTAATATGAAAGGTAATGGTGGTACTGTAATTGTCCCATAGTGATATTTAAAAGTATTCCTTGGCAGCCTGTTCAGAATTATTTAACATAAAGTAATGCTTCTTCTGTGCAGGTGGAGGGGGAGATGGATGTGGTCGGGATAGTTCGGCTGACGGAGACTCGTAAACCCTTTGTGCCCAACAATGACGTGGAAAGAAACCGCTGGCATTTCCGTGACCTGGAGGCCATGGCCAGTGTCACAGGAGCTGAGCCCATCTTCATTGATGCAGACTTCGGTAAGGTCTCAGGAACTGTAGGGGTCCATGATGCTTTTTAAATCAACTACATCATAGTGAACATCAGATTTAATATATAATTGGCTCATATTGGTAGTAATTGTGCTACAGGTGAGAAAAGAACAATATATCCCACTTGCAGAAATAAAGATGTTATTTATTAACATGAATTATTAATGATCATGTAGAGAGCACCATTCCTGGTGGACCAATAGGTGGACAGACCAGAGTCACACTCAGGAACGAACACATGCAGTATATAATTACATGGTAGGTGGATGAACTAAATCCGGTTTTCTGTTGTACTGTAAATAACCCACTGTCCTGTTGTTTTATTCATTTATTTAACTTAGTCAATCATCTTCTTTCTCTCAGGTATGGCTTGTGTGCAGCGACGACCTACATGTGGTATGCAAAGTTCATCAAGAAAATTAAATTGTGATGATTAAATGCAGTGAACTTCAATCACAAATGAAGACTGATATGTTGTAATCCTGATGTACATGATTTGTGCTGTGAGCTCATCTGCTGCATACATTCAGACATATGTAAATAGTTGTGGATTATTCTTCTTAAACATGTATGAGAATAAATTACTGGCCTAATTAATTATGCTCTTGCATTCTTCTGTGCTTACATACCGATCGACAACTATTGTACCATAAACTGATGGACACTCAGATAAAACATCTCCTTGAAATAGAATCAATGTTTCACAAAATATTTCACTTCCTCACAGACCTATTAATTTGAGCTAGTTGGTTTTTAAAGTGAAAATAAAAGATGAGCTGCAGTGATGTCTTGTACACTAATGGTGGCTTTTAAACCATAGGTGCTCAAGCCTCACATTCACGAATAGTAATTTGGACGTACCATCTCAGATTTCCACCTCTAAGAAAACAGGCTACGGATTTCAGCTCTCCCAAAATTTGCTATCCCCATAAAACTGGTTTAATTGATATTTCTTTTCAAACTAATGTTACAAACCCATCAGCTAGGTTACTGCCTTTGCCAGGAGTTCCGCCTTTGCTCAATGATCATGCACTCTCCCCTACCCCAACTCAGCCATTTCTAAATTTAGATAAACCAATCATGTCACCCACTGCCATACACACATTTACTCTTCATCCCCATCTACAGTGAGATTAACTGTTATATAGATTTAACTGGACAGCCAAATTCATACTGCGTTGTAAATTTATCTACAGTTGCATTTTGCTACCAATATCCCATACATGTAGCTGAGACAATAATGAAACCAATTCTGTTTTTAGGACATACATTTTTTTATTCCAAACAATTTAACCAAGCTTGGTTGCCAGTTCCTTGGCCTTTGCCTTCTCCAGCTTAGTGATGCGGGCTGTTGATTTCGGGCCCATAATACCACCTCCCCAGTGACGACGGATCTGTAAAACAAGAATATAAAGAGTTAATATGGTGCAATTTGAAATAAGCATGTAATTTCAAAGATTTTTGGATAGGAGTCAAAGCATGAAAAGTGGGGGGAAAGGGGGTGTGACAAAGCAAAGAACAAAGGGCTGCAGGCTGGAAATGAACCTGCGGCCACAGCAGCAAGGACACTGCCGTCATATATGGGACACTGCTATACCAACTACGCCATCAGGCACCCTAAACATGCAATTTACTCATTTGAAGATACTTAAGTAAATTCAAATAAACGCTCACCTCTTCATATCTGTCATTGTAGTTGGTCTTGATGGCTTCCACGAGCTTGGCAAGTGCACCTTTATCCTCACTAGGAAGGAACAAAGCTAGTTAATACAGTGCTGACACGATTATAGAGATGGAGCAACAAGGCATCATTAACAAAATCATATCCACTTTAATGCATTTGTATACTTATCTATTGGTCCCAGAAAGACCACAACGTTAACCCTTATCACGAATTTGGTGTTATGCCCTGTTTGATCAACAGCATTGTAATCAAGATTAATGCATCATGACTAACCTAGCAGAATGCGCAACAAGTGTTGTCAATGAACTGGAATTTCTAACTATGACACAGTACCATGCAAAATATAAGTAATTGATAACATGGGGAAAACTGATGCTGTCGGCACAAAATGTATATTTTCATGAGATTATAGCAAGGCTGTAACATGTCAATAATGCTGATTTTTTCTTTTCATGGTATGTAGCAGACAACAGCAGAATGACTATAGTAAACAAAAGAGCAAGAAAGCCCAGCTGGTACTGTTGTATCCATGCTGCAGAAAGCATTTGTTTCAAGTACCTGGAATACACAAATATTTTTAACACCAAAACTACCCTCCTCTTTGAAAATCTAGCAAATTTCCCACTACATTTAGTATGTGCATCAGTTACACAAACAGTTTATTATGGGGAAACACTGCTGCAGAAAATTACCTCTTAATATTACTTTCAAAGAGATTGAGAATTTCAACAATGTGCATTGATGTTAAGGCCCCTACACTATTGCCATTTTACTAGTCAATGAACTAGCAAAATACATTAGAATATTGTGTCAAATTAAAAGGTCACAGCTCAGTCTATGCGGACACTTACGGGTTAATCTGTGTGAAAGCAACTGAAGTGCATGTCTTTCTGTGCACCAGTCTGCCCAGTCTAGCCTTGCCCTTGACGATGCAGTATGGGACGCCCATCTTGCGGCACAGAGCTGGCAGGAAGACGACGAGCTAGAGAAGTAGGAGAGCCACAGGAGAAAAGGTTAGCATGTTAGGAGAAAATTATTACATTTGGGTAATGTTGGAGGAAAAAAAATTGTTGAATCTGACCAAAAACTGTACTGTCCACAATAAATGTTGTGGTCAAAACATGAATTCTTGGTTAGTGGTCTCTGCTCAGGGTTAAAAAGCTCGTAAGTTTTGATCCACACAGAGGATTCAGGTGAAGAAATTCAAACATCATTGCCAGAGACCACTTTCAAGACTCAACTCCTAGTATGGCATGTTGCACTGCTACTAAAATAATGTATGACAAGCTTACCTCAATTGGATCCACATCGTGGGCAATGATGACCAGCTGGGCTTTCTTGCTCTCCACCAGAGAAGTGACAGTGTTCACACCTGCAGAGAAACGGGGGAATAAAAATTAGCTTCCACCCATAAAACACCTTCACGAAAATATCGCATTTATATTTTGGCCAATGCTCAGGGTTAAAAAGCTCATAAAGCATCAAGGCATGGTTCAGGTGAAGAAATTCATGACATCACTGCATCCAAGCCAAGTAAGACAAGACTTCACAAGACGGGTCACACTAATAAATCAACTCTGATAAACATTGTTCAACATAGCCGGACCAACAAGACTTTATAAAAGTCTGCAGCCTCACTGAAGCTTTACGTGGGACAATTCAAGCTACAATGTTACCCGTCAGTTACATGTAATGCAACTCTTCATTTGTTCTTCTGTGTACCTCACCTGCACGGAGGACAGGGGGCCTCTTGGTTGGGGTATCTCCCTTTCCAGCTGCCTTCTGCTCAGCGCGGGCCAGCAGCCTCTGCTTCTTCTCCTGCTTGGTCTCTGGCCTGTACTTGTGGGCCAGCTTGAACAGCTGTGTGGCTGAGGAGGAACATAAAGTGCATTATAAATCTAAATTCCACCATCATACACTGGCTACAAGCGTGGTTTGTTCTACAAATGGGAAGTGGACAGTATTTCAAGTAACTGCATCAGCGGTCTTGGAGAAAATGTCAACACAGACTTTCAGAGCGAAAATGTCACATCATCTGCAGAGTCACTATGGCACAATTTAGGTTCCGTAAGTCATTCCAGAAACGCCACATACAAAGCAGCAGGGTCCAACATGAAATGCCCAAAACTCTAGAAACATACCAGTCTGGCGGTCCAGAGCCTGGGTGAACTGGTTGATCGCAGGGGGGACCTTCAGACGCTTGTAGAGGATGGAGCGCTGCCTCTGCAGGCGGATATAACGAGGCCATTTCACGAAGCGTGTCAAATCACGCTTGGGCTGAATATCCTGGCCTGTAAAAAGAGATAACACATGTTTCATATCTCAAACTGAGACAAAACCTGTATTATTTTCTTTAATTTAAAGTGCATCAGCGATCTTGGTGATAAGATTTGTCGTCAATGCTGTTAAGATAGCAAATATTCATTACATCATCTGCACTGCTCAATCCTAAATTCTCCCAAAATTCCTGCCATAGCTACTCACCGATGCCAAAGTTCTTTGGCCTCTTCTCAAAGAGGGGGTTGATTACTTTTTTGGCCTCATGTTTCTTGGCCACAGAAGGGGCAGGTGCCACCTTCTTCCCCTTAGCCTTCTTTCCCTTAGGCTGTCAAGAAGAAAACAGTGTTAGGATGTGTTCATGAATTCACTCTCTGCGAGAACAATTCCTAGAGTATTTTGGCCAATGCTCAGGGTTAAAAAGCTCAAAAAGCATCAAGGCAAGTTTCAGGTGAAGAAATTCAAGTCATCACTGCATTCAGGCCAATTAAGGAAAAATGGGTCAAATCATGGTGTTGAACTTACACCAAATCGTTAGTTCCAATCCCTTTAAAGTGCAAACCAATTCTTTCAATATGAAGGCAAAAACTATAAAACTTACCTTTGACAAGAAAATTTAAAGTCTAATTGTAGGTTTCAATCTAAAGCTACGCCTCAAGTTAAGTGCACAGCATCACTACTATAAAGACCAATACATCTTAAATGCAGTGTCCAAAAAGGTAGATATGCGAGGCTCTTGTGTTAAGATTTAAATCTAAATTTAACATGAATGCTACGTGCACTGCTCCAATTAACCAGCATGTATGGGCTTTAGCACCCATTACCTAGCATGCAACTTTGCCCTGTCAATTAACTTCGCATTTTCATTTTCCTAAAACTATTTCCATGATACATACTTCAGCGTTAGAGTCTCAACCAGCTACTTGTCAATACAGTAAGGGCACAAACTTAACGCTAACGCTACTAAGTACTACAGTGAATAGAGCTAGCCAAATCTCCATCTCCACCTGTATACACTGCGTTAGCATGCCAGACAGCCGGAGTTAGAGACAATGCTATTACTTTAGCTGCTACCACTGAAGCTCTAATTAACAAACCAAGACATTCTCACTTTAGATAACTATAAAGTCACTAAAATCATGGGCTAGATTTAAGACATGGCTGCCAACCTTAACGTTAAACAAACAGAAGCAACGCTCGGGCCCATTCACTTAGCACTACCGGGTAACCACCGGGACATAGTTGTATCCCACATCACATTACAAGTCCAGTTAACCTTCCCTTGGTCACTATTTAAAATTAAATTACGAGACACGTTCTGGCAGTTAACAGCTATGCAGAAAACAAACTATTAGAGCTATAATGCTCCTGAAATCCAGCGTGCTCACCACCGTTAGCATTAGCTTCTTACGGGCAGACATGGTGCTACTCATACCGGCTACACCAGGGTTAACTTTACCAAGTTTTACCCCAAAATAACACAACATCCACACTCAATATCTACATTATATTAACGAACAGCCTATACAGAAGTCATAGTTACATTCTACAATGTGAGAACAAGCATACATACAGAGATGGAAACAGATACAACAGCTGTAATATTTCTGCCAAAGAATCGGCTATGCACCCACCATGTCGGTTCAGGCAGAAAGGAAGACCGAGGGATTCTGGGTAGGCTAAATACCGCGAGGCTTGGGCCGTGATTACGTGGACTCAAGCGCAGATCTGGAGTCAGATGTCAGAGCTGCTCGCCAGGATTAGGCTTTATAGTTTTAAAAATTAGGATTCTGACTCAGGATCAGTGTTAAAATATACAGCCTTAGCATTATTTTGTACGTCACTTTCCATCACCTTTTAAAACATACACTTACATTATTTTATGTATATTTTAATTTATTTCGTATACAAATATATAATATAATATGATCTAATAATTTATCTTTAAATAAACTTAAACCATATTAATTCTGAATACCATGTATGTTAAGTAGTAAATATCGTTTGTATTTTACATAATAGTGTCATATATGTATTATATAGTATTTGATTATTACTTATATTTTATCTATATTACATAAGAAAATAATGTGAACATATATCTAACTGTCATGAGGAAGTCTCTCATACACATTTATTCTATTTTAATTATAGCCTTTCCTTTTTAATCTATTAAACAAATTTAATTATATGGTTTTGTAGGACATTTTCTTTTTATGAGTGGGCTATAACACATTTTGATTGTTATGTTATTCTGATTTTGTTTGTTGTCATATCCTGCCCATTGTTATATGTCTTGTCGTGTCATATTTTAACTGTTTTTTTTTAATTGTACATTTTGCAGATAAAGACAGGAAAAATGGGAAATGTAATCAACTTTGCTAAATTCAACCACACATTACCAGACAGGGGATTTTCTTGTTTAGCTTTTAATGTTGTCAAAGTCCTCTTCATTACTATAGTTGTTCAGGTTTATGGTATCGTACATGCTGGCTCACTGTCACACTGCCATGGCTTACTGGGACACTTAAATACAACAGAGTCATCATTAATGTTCTTATTAACACCTGTGCTTTTCCTGCTGTGACGAGTCAACATGTCTGCTGTGATAAAAATACATTCAGACAGATCCAGTTTATAAAAGGTATTTACAGTTAAAGTCAGTTTTCAAATGTTTCTTTTACCAATTTGTCTGCTTCTTCATTTCCATAACTGAATGTATTTGGACCTTCATAAATGTGTTATTTTCCCCTTAACTTGGCTTGGACACATCGTCAGTGATGAACCCGGGGTCATAGGGTGTTTCAGGTCTTTGATCATCAGACATCCTCACCTGGGTGACCCAGCCAGGTGTGATCAGTCCCCGGCTTGTGTCCAAGCAGCGCACTACACCATGGATCTGCCCTCTTGATCATCACCTTGAGGCTTTTTTTGCTGCCTCTCTGATGTTTCTGGTGACTTTCCTCTCCTGCAACCCTCTGATGCCAAGGAACCTGTGTGCCTGGTGCACAGATTGCCCTGGGAAACTCCTGCAGCCCACCTCGGCTGTGGGCCCTCCAACCACCCACTCTACAGGCCTTTTACAGCTCAAGGTTTTTGGCCTTCTTTCACTCATCTGGTCTTCCCAGGGGACTGTAAGTTCCAGCAGCACTACTTGATTTGTGGAGTCAGATGTAAAGACAAAATCTGGCCTGAGTGATGTCTTTGCAAAAAAAAAAAAAAAAAAAAAAAAGGAGAAAATAAATATATACATTCAAATTATGTGATGTTCTTTTACTAATTTCCACCTGGTAAATGGGAATCACAACTGTGCAGTCTGTTGCATCTGTGGATAACCATCAGTAAAAAATTGTAAAAAGTCAATGCACTTATGATCACACAATTACAGAAAACAGGGCAAGTAAAGTAAAGACAGTGCTGAGGGTAGAAATTGCTTTTTGGTTTTAGAATAATACTTCAATATTTTGTGTAATTACACGACGTTAGAAGATGGTGCAAAGTTTCAAAGCCATTGGTAGTCAAACATGGTGATATCTGCTGGCAAAGTCTTGACTTATTTGTATGGATAGATTACATCTGACACCACTGCAAGAAGTTTAAATTTCTTACATCAGCTTACATCAACAGATAACGCCAGGGGATCAGCTCATATGATGTTACATATGGTGCACAGATTCAATGTTTTAGCAGCTTTCATACTTTTAGAAAATAGAATTGATGTAATGTATTGGTTGAGTTTATTTAAAAAAATAAAAAGAAAGGTTTGTGATTGGAAAATTTTGATTTATGAATATGAATAATTATATACTGTTCATAAAAGGAGAGACAAAAAACAAAAAAACAAAAAACCCACGATAAATAATATCAGCGCTTCAGAACCATCGTTCCCCCTTCACTACGTAACGTCACACCCAAAATGTCAAACTATTCCTTTAAGCACTTTTACTCTAAATGAATTCACCTCATGACGAACTCAGAAATATAAGACACGGGTTGTAAATGTGCTGTTAGATAATGAACTGTTTTATTTGACATGCATGCGTCTAATCAACTGCTCTTCCAAAAGTGGGCTTGGGGACCTATTTGACCGACGCACAAACCTACGTCACTTCCGTAAACACAGACTTTAACCATTACTGATTAAAAAAACTAAATCTATCTATTTAAATAATACTTAATACTAAATTACACGTAGCAAATACATGATAAAGAAAACAACTATGAGATTAAATCTATGAAATAGGAGTTTCACTTTTTAATAGCCTCGCTGTGGGCTGGATTTGTCAGTGTGACGTCTCCGTGTCACCACCTCCTCCTCCTCCTCCAGCCCTGCGTTGGGCCGTGCGGTGGATGGGAGGCGGGGGGAGTGTGTGTGGGGATGGTGGGCCGGGGTATCGCGTCTCTCGACTCGGCTCCTCGATATCTTGCTAGCATACAGACAGTCGCCTGCCCGCATCCAGTATGGATTGTTTACAGGAAAAAATAAAAAATAGCGATCACCATCGTGGCAGCTGCTTCTGTTGGTAAATACGCATCATTCACAACCGCTGTTGTAATCGCTGCATGGAGCAGATGATTTCTGAGCTTTGGTAAACATAAGGCCTTTCAGCTGTTTGACTGTGTGGTATATGTCGGGGGTTATTGTAGGAAAATGATCTAAACAACATTGCGGATATATCTAACTTGTGTGTCCATTATCACCCAGAGGCGAGGTGCGTGTGATATCTTTTGTGTTTCTGTGTTGAGACGTTAAAGCTAGCTGTAGCTACAGCAGCTTGTCATCTGAATCACCACAGTTTTGTGATTGCTGTATAATCAGCACACGTTCCCCTGAAGACAGCGAGTAACTATGGCAGAACAAGACATTTGTCCTCACCTGGACTCCATAGGAGAGGTAACCAAGGAGGACCTCCTCCAGAAATCCAAGGTGGGTGTTCATTCATTTACTGGAGATGTTGTGCACAATGTCAAAGATGCCCAGTGCAGGTCACTGGCTGTGTGTGTGCCATGGCCTACACGACCCTTGAGGTTGTTACAGCAGCCTTGTACCACTGTAATAATAAGCACATTAGATGGAATATATGCTCTGTTATGTTGTCTTTATTTGGTACAGCACCTACAATGAAAAACATCCCTGCTTGCACCTGAGTGAACCAACATGTTTGTGTATTTCTAATATCTTATTCTATTCCTTTTTACTCTATTCTGTTCATGCTGCAGGGCACTTGCCAATCTTGTGGAGCAGGAGGCCCAAATCTGTGGGCCTGTCTGCAGGTAAGGTCCTTGAAAATCCTTTTTAAAAATGCTTTAAATCATATTCTTTACATGGGTAATTGCTGCTTTAGCTTGTGCACCTTGTCACAAAAATGATGACTACTGCAGACACAACTACCGCTGCATTTCAGATAAGGTGAATGCTTAATAATTGATGATGATGTAGGGCATAAATGTAATTATAAATGCAGTCGCTTTCAAACTCAGGCAAGCAAGCAGGTACGCACTGTGTGCAGATACAGCAGTGATTTTAAACTCTGATTGACGTTTGACATTCTGGTATGAAATTAATTTATAGATTAAGCCAATTCAGATAGATAAACAGGAAGATATTATGATGTAATGTCTTTGCAAGTTAGAAGAGAAGAGTCAGCAGCCTGTCTAATACTGTGTCTCTGCTCTGTAGAGTGACTGTCCGTATGTTGGCTGTGGAGAGTCCTTCTCTGATCACAGCACCCTGCATGCACAGGTAAAACCCTCCCACACAAATATATCTGTCAGTTGATCTTCTTGGTGGATGCTTATGAGAGGAAAAATGTCAAAACATAGCCTTTTAAATGACTGTGACTGTGCTTTCTTTAGGCTAAGAAGCACAACCTGACTGTGAACCTGACGACGTTCAGGATCTGGTGTTATGTGTGTGAGCGAGAGGTATTTTTGGAGCACAGGCCTGCGCTGGTGCCTGTGCCTGCTGCTCCCCACCACTGTAAACCCACGGAGCAGGTAAGTCCTAGTGATGCTATTTCAAATTCACACACCGTGTTCCTTACTCACCTCCATATTTATAGTATCTTTTAATCATTTTCTTAGGAAGCAGCTCCTCAGCCAGTAGGTCATCCACTAAAAGCAGTACCGATTGCTGTGGCAGAGGAAGAAGGTTCAGAGTCAGAGGAGGATGAGCTTAAACCCAGAGGTACAACATGTTTACTATAAACATTTACTCTCCCAAACAACAGTACACATTGGTCAGACAAAAATGGTTTTAATAATCTGTAAAGATCAGCTCCAAAAATCTCTTCTCTGATTATTAAAATCGTTGCTGTACTTTTCTATTAGGCCATGGCTGCCATATTTAATAGATATAATTGCTTTGAGTCCCAAGAATAGTTACTAGGCCTGTTTTTTTTCTTTTTTTAATCCAGGCATGCATGGGTAATTAACCCTTGGTGGTGTCCTCTCTGTTCTCTTCTAAAAATATACATCTACATTTCTCAGTTTGTACACTTTTTGCACTCTCAGAATACAAAAAAACCTGCATGGCTTTTTTTTGTTTGTAGGCTTGACAGGAATGAAAAATATCGGTAACTCCTGCTACATGAATGCAGCTCTCCAAGCCCTGTCCAACTGGTGAGGTCACATCCTCCCATTACATTTGGTCCATTACAGGGGAGGTCTCTCCTTTTCTGTGTTAATCTGTTTCCTTTAGTTAAACAGCTATGATGATGTCATTTCTTCCTCTCTTTCCTCACCAGTCCCCCTCTCACTCAGTTCTTCCTGGACTGCAGTGGATTGGTCCGGACTGAGAAGAAGCCTGCTCTCTGCAAGAGCTACCAGAAACTAATCTCAGAGCTCTGGCATAAAAAACGGTAATAAACACATAAAAAGTGACAAGTGACAGAATGTAGCCATAAGAGATTGTTATGTCCCAGTAAATCATGTACAGTGTGTTAAACTCACTCTCATTGCGACTATTTTTCCAGGCCCAGCTATGTTGTGCCTACCAGTCTGTCTCATGGCATCAAACTAGTAAACCCCATGTTTCGTGGTTACGCTCAGCAGGTAGGGGCAAGTACCCAGCAGGTAACTACACCTGGCATCACTCAACAGCTTGATACGGTCTTGTCTTTGCTTTTAAACTGTGAACCCCTGTGTATTTTCCTCAAACATTCCCTGAAATTTACTGTTATTTTTGCCATTGACATTTGTTATTTTTGAGTAACTTCAGTATCTTTGTAAACCTGGACTCTATTTTCCCATGTTTTTGTGTCTAAGTGACTAATGAGACAACAATTTTTGAATTGGTCCAGTATGGATTGAGTGCTGCAGCTGGCAGCTGGGAAACAGGCTGCAATGTAACGTTAATGGGCAAATGTACACT
This sequence comes from Epinephelus fuscoguttatus, assembly GCF_011397635.1. Taxonomy (NCBI): domain Eukaryota; kingdom Metazoa; phylum Chordata; class Actinopteri; order Perciformes; family Serranidae; genus Epinephelus; species Epinephelus fuscoguttatus. Next base: position 12,146,478 of record NC_064769.1, on the reverse strand, counting down.
GTCAGTCTGCCTATTTTCATTTCATTTTATTTCATTTATTCCTTTTGACCCCTCCCCGGGGTATAAGGGGCAGACAGCAAAAAATAACATTAACAAATCAGAACAGGCGGCAGCCAATGCACAGCAAGATAAGTAAAACAGAATTTGTGTACATACATACAAGTCAAAGCTAATCAAGAGAAACTATTCAAGATTTTCTTTAAAAGTTTCAACAAATATGACAAGACCTTTACTTTTCGAGATGACATTAACTTTTGAAACTTATAAATATTTGGATTTGCTCTATAGAACTGTCCCACCAACTCTCTTCTCTCTTTATCAAAAAAAAAAGAACACACAAGTACATAATGATATTCGTCTCCTCGATTGCCAGTCAAACAAAGAGTACATTTCCGGGGGACATTTTCACGATCATACCTGTGCTCAGAGATAGGTAACTTATGATTTGAAAGTGCTTGTTTTGCCACTGACAGGCTCTGACAACATTATGGAAAGGATCCTTGCAGAGGTTGACCTTTTTTTTTTAAGTGTCAAATCCTTTTTGTTTAACCAGAAACAGCCCTGAATTCACTATCCCCAAAACCACCAGACTCCATTTAAATAAACAGTAATTTTATCATCGTAAAAGTTTTGCATCAATTCAAAGTTGACGGAATCAAAATAAAACACACAAAACCTGTCTTGGTTCACCTCTCCACTGTTCCAACTCTGGTTTGGTTGGAATAAACTCTTAACTCACTCAGTTCGATGTGAAAATATGCTGGCTCTATACATACTTAAATTACTCTCACTTTAAATGGAGTCTGGTGGGTTTGGCGATGAAGATGTCGCAGCTGATTCTAGTGAACAAAAAGGATCTTACCCTTTACCAAAAGGGTCTATCGCCATAGGGATCCTTTCCAGTGTTGTCAGACTCTTAATGTGAGCACATCAGTGGCAAAAGCAAGCACTTTAAGTGGATGCAGATTGATGATGTGTAATTGCCCCGAGTGGTTACAGAGCAGCTTGTTTCGCTGCTGTCGAGGTGTTGCTCAAAACTGGACAAATTTCAAGAATTGTTGATCTCATTTGTCATTAGACACAGAAACATGAGAAAACGGGATCCAGGTTGAAAAATACAGAGGCTTGACTTGAGTTGTTAACTTGCTTGATCATTCAGTTTTTGGAGGGAACTTTGTATTTGTCTAACATCCCCAGAACCAGACAAAGTCATAGATGTATTGTTTTGTTTCTCTGTGGAAAACAGTAGAGAGTAACTAAGGGAGAGGATAGATATCATTTAAATTCTTTGCTAATCATGACATTAGGGACTTTATAAATGCTTAAATTAGTTTTGTCAATCCAACAAAACCTCTTAGAGAGGTTTGATAGTGTATTTCTTCAAAGAATACCTTGCCATTTTAGGAAATGCACTTTTTTTGCTTCCATGCAGAGAAGCAGTCGGCTCAGCTTAGCACAGCAGGGAAAACAGCAAGCCACAACCTACAATTTTTATACTTCAGTTTTCATGCAAATTAAACTCAAGATATAAAGTGTTAATTAGTGAGCTTTAGATGTGCTAGTAGGGTGGATGTTATCACTGTCAGACAGTGCCAGACTAGCTGTTCCTCGTTTCCTGTTTATGCTGTTCAAAGCTAACTGTATCCTGGCTGTAGCTTTTTATTTTGCACACAACAATAAGAGTGGTATCGATTTTCTCATCTAAGCCTCGGCAGTAAAACAAATAAGCACATTTCACAAACTGTCAAACTATTCTTTTAACTTTAGAGAGGTTACTTGATCCAATAGACTTCCAGCACATGTGCTAAGACAGGCTAAACTCATGTCAACATACCTTCAAACTGCATGTCGACCTGTGACTCTGCATAACTCTTCTTCTCGGAAGAAAAACTAAATTACTCCTTGAATACACAAACACACAACTCAAATCAAACTTTTGTGTTTGTCTGTTTCTTTGTCAGACACTGAATTGTTTATTTAACCAGTTAAAAACAATGTTTCATTCTTAGTGCATGTTTGATTGGAAGAGTCTGGCTTTGTTTGATCGTGATTGTGATTTAAAAATGTTTTTTAATAGAAATGAGTTTTGCCTGTCTGTTGTGGGTATGATTATGTCGTCCTTGTGCCGCTTCTTACCAATATACAAACTGCTCTCTTGTTGCAAATAAGACATACACCATAAACTACACGTTTCACTGTCCATCCACTTGTTTCGAAACAGTTCTCCACAAAACTCCCTTCTCTGTGTCTGTAGCTGCACTCGTGCCTCCTCCTTCTGAGTGAGTGTAATGTGCTTTATCTGCTTCAGGACACTCAGGAGTTCCTGCGCTGTCTGATGGACCAGTTACATGAAGAGCTAAAGGAGCCTCTGACAGAGTGCAGCATGAGCGGGGAGGGAAGTGATGGTGAAGAGATAAGAGATGGAGACCGCTCCCCGTCCGAGGACGAATTCCTATCCTGCGACTCTGGCTCCAGCAGTGACCGCGGGGAGGGGGGAGGAGCGGGTGACAGTGAGCTGCTCCTGCAGGATGAGTGCGACGGGGTCAGGTCACCGACAGGAGGGATAGTGGGTGTCAGTACCGGCGGGGTGATCTCGGAAAAGGAGAGGCTGAAGGAAAGAAGGGTGTCTGGCTCACCCCTTCGTGGAGGCTCGCAAGAGATGGATGAGGATGCTGATGTGGATACAGCAGCTGAGGAGGGGGCTCCTGAGAGGGGGGAGGAAGAGGAGGCAATGCCAACCGCAAACACTGAGGTCCAAAGCCAAGAGAATAACCAGTTATCTGATACTGGGCAAGGGCAAAGCCAGAGCAACAACACCTCAGGTATAAAGCCTGCAGGACAACTTAAAAAAATATTTTAAATCCCTAGCTTGTGGATCATTTATCTCTAACCTGTCAATTCTGTGCATTCAATGTGCTGTTTTCTAGAGCCAGACAATGAAGCGTCAATGCCCCAGCCCCAGTCCACTCCCTGCAGTCCTGTGCGAACCATTCAGGAGCTGCATCCCAAACTGTCCTCCAGTCAACCTCGCTCCAGTCCCCTCCGCTCTGCAGGACCTGCGTACACCTTCAAAAAAGGTAAGAAAACATCCCAAAGTTCAGACGTTACGCTGCTCATTCAAAACGCTTCTTCATTTCTACTGACTCCTGAAATTCACAGTACATTTGCAGTGTTATATGAGAGTTATTAAGGCCACATTAAGAGCCGTGAGAGGTTTTGTTTGATTGAATTAAGGAAATCAAGTCATCAGATGTGAGGTGCCTTTTTCGTTTTGTGTGAATCTGATGAATTAGAGAGGGTTTTTAATGTTTTATACAGCAGGCCTCTTTTTCACCTTTAGATTTGCAATCCTTCAGGTTAAGCAAAGCATTGCAGCATTAAAGGGATGGTTCGAATCTTTTTAAGTGGCGCTGTATGAGGTACTTACTCATAGTCATTATATTTCTGACGGAATGCCGCTAGCAGCTTCAGGTCCCCAACTATACTTTCATCAAAGCCACCAGACTCCATTGACAAAAGCAGTATTTTTAGCTTGCTGAACACTGGAGCTGCTGGTCTACCGCTGCCTCTATCACTTAGTTTGTGTAATTTTGTGACTTTGGTGAATCCACAAACCCTGTTAAACACTAAAGTCATGCAATACACAAACTGATGGAGGCAGTGGTAGACCAGTAGCTCCTGCTATTCAGTGATGTTCAATTACTGGCTTTGAAGAGAGTGATATAACAGCTTCAGTTCCCTGTTGGAAATAGCTGTCTGACAGCAAGGTAAAGAGATGAAATAATTTTCTAAATATAGCGTACACTTAGAACTAACATTTGTATGGGACTTTCTTAGGTGGCTAAAATACGTTCTGCTGCTGACTCCATCAACACCAGTACATTGCTTAGCCTCTGTGTCAGTACGCCTCCTACATACAAACTGGGAGCGTGCCGACTGCCATCTACTGTGTGTAATACACTGACTATGGATAAGTACCTCATATAACCTCACTTCATATAATCCAACCTATCCCTTTAAGGTGCCAGGTCTGTAAATCACAGTGTTGATGTTTGTTTGTTTTTTAACCAATCCTTCCTTCATTTTCAGAATCACCAGCAGCATATGGGTAAATCTTATTCTACTTTCAGTATAAATGCAGCTGACGGTGGTGGTCTTCTGATTGCCACAATATACACAGACGTTTCCTTGCTTGCTTTTCCCTCATCCACACACAGTATTGCAGGTTGCACTGATTAAGGTAGTTTTGTCAGTCAAAAAATATCAGCAATATTAAGTTTGTCATCGAATATCCTCCCTGCTGTCATGAATCTTCCAGCTCAGCTGCTGCTCAGTGCCAGGAAGAAGAAACAGTCTCACTATCGCAGTGTGATCTCGGACATCTTCGATGGCTCCATCCTCAGTCTGGTCCAGTGTTTAACCTGTGACAGGGTGAGTTGTGCTTCACGTGGTTAAACACCAGGGGGAGCTACATATTTAGTCAGAAACCACATATTTGCTTGATAAATAATAATAATAAAAAAAAAATAATAATTTTTTGTTGAGATAGAAGTATGTCCTTTGTAATGGTGTCTTTTGAGTATTTTTTATTTTTAGAATGAATATAATGCATGAATGAAAATTTTAATTGATGACACATTTTAAACCTTCATTTGCTGAGATTATTTGGTTTGTATTTCATCACATACGGCTTTTTTGGAAACACTGATGTCAAAGGTTAATTGTAATCCGAAATAACTTATCCATCACAGTTGATTTTTTTGTATAAGCATTTATTATATTATTATATAAGTACATTGTTTAAAGCTCTACTCTTACTGGTGGAGACATGCTGTGTAAACCAGTTCTCTGAATGTGTGACAGGTCTCTACAACAGTGGAAACCTTCCAAGACTTGTCTCTCCCTATTCCTGGTAAAGAGGACTTGGCAAAGCTCCACTCTTCCATACATCAGAACCTTCCAGTCAAGACAGGCGTGTGTCCCGACACTTACAGCTCACAGGGGTGGATCTCCTACATCATGGACTCCATACGCCGGTCAGTGGACCATGTTTAACCGTCAAAACAGAGGGAGGAGTTTGCGTGTTTGAACGCATGAATTCAGCAAAATCCAATCTATCTAGTATCTGATTGCACACTAATATCGTGAGGTTACTGGAATTATTTAATGAGGCATGCTTTTGCAGTAAGGTTTCTTTTTTAACCTGGCATTTTGATGTAAACAGATAAGCTGAATCTGATATGACTTCCTGAGTTCCTTTCAGAGAAAGAAGGCAAGTGGAGTCATGAGTTGTTTTTTCAGAAAGTCAAGCTCACTTAATTTCTTATGAAAATCCACATTATCTCTGAAAATCACCATCAACCATGGGGAAGGTTCCAAGGAGAGTGTTAGGTGGGGATTTGGCACCAGTGAAGTCTCTTTTCAGTAAACGGCACTGTATGTGGTTTTGATGGCCACAGATGACACAGGTGAAGGCATGCAGGTATCAGTGGGCTGTGCTAGATCTGTCAAGGCAATGTTTATGTCCTTGTTGTTTGCTGCACATACGTGAGCTGGCTCAACAAAGCCCCAAGCCTCAGTCAGAGATAACAGGTACCACCAAGGTAGTTAGCAACTTTTATGGTTAACCCAAGCTTCCCTCTTCAGAGTCTGTGCACATTTCTATATAACAAGTCAAATGACACGTTCAGCACGCCATTTGAGTCTTAAAAGTGATTGATCTCGTGCTGCCTACTATCGCCTTTGAAGAATATCATAAAAGTTTTACAGCAAAAACCAACACTGTTGCTTCAATTAAAGAATCAGCGTGTAAGTTTTGGGGGCATTTAGTAGCATCTAGTGGTAAGGATTGCAAATTGCAACCAAATGAACCTTCTTACAGTAAGAACTCCTTCAGTGTTAAATGTTCAGGAGGTTTTTAACATGAGCTGAATTATCAACAGCGGTCTCCTCTTGTCATAAACAAACGGAGCAGTTGATTTGAACCAGTAAAAACACTGAACAATGCAGTTTTATGTTACAAATGAGTGTTTCATGGGTTGGAGGAGATTAGGAAGATTGAGGAGAGCTCTAAAATGCCTGACCCAGGGCTCCAGGAAAAGATCTGAGTGCTGATCTACCAGATGACGTAACAAGAGTGATGTTACATTTTTAAGGAATGTAGAGGGTTTGTGGAAAGAGAGGTTCTTGTCTGTGTCAGCAAAGCAGTGGTTTTCCTGCGATTTTCTGAGATGGGTGAACTGCTTTTCACAGAAGAGGGTTGTATGTGGCTTGTTTGAAATAAAAGTTGAATCACTTCCTTTGCCAAGAGCATTATTCACATAGCTGGACTACGCTAGATGTGTGTATTATTTTACATACTGGGACAAAACTGCAGAGACAGGCCTTGACTTGCTATTGGCTCATCTTCCATCAGTTCCCAGATTTTGATAGCAGCGTCATAGTAACAGTGCTGGTGACGTTACATTTCTGAGAAAAATTAAAGTTTTCAGGAGGTGGGCTGCATTGTCAGTTGCATGTTCCAGCTAAAAAATGATCATCAGGCCCATCCTGCTGCTTTCATGTAAGACAAGTCATATCTCTTCTTCATCACCCTTTTGTCAGAGTGTCTGGGCACAATTTAATTGGAAGAAAGGGGCACACAATTCCTGCCAGGAGACTGTGAAATCAGGTGTATTTAGGCTAAAAGCAGCCCTTCGAACTTGCCATCAAAGAGCTTTTCAGCAGCATTTCTTTTGGGGTCATTTAATCATTAAAAGTTCACAACCCACATGAAGGTTATTTCTGTCAGTATGATCACTGTAAGGAGACGGACTGAAAGAGGCACTGTGGCTTTTTGTGTCTGTAATGATTGCGTCTCTTTGTATCACTGTATGCCTGTGAACAGGTTCGTAGTCTCATGTATCCCGAGTTGGTTCTGGGGGCCCATGGTGACCCTGGAGGACTGCCTCGCTGCCTTCTTTGCAGCAGATGAGCTCAAAGGTAAAGAGGACTACACTGTACTATTCTGCTATAATACTCTAAGTGGTCAAGTGTAGGCGAGAAAATGTATCTCAGGAATAACATTTACAATCTTTCTTCCCACAGGGGACAACATGTACAGCTGTGAGAGATGTAAAAAGTGAGTATGTTCAGTAAATCCAGGTAGAGTCATTAATTAGAACTGGAGATGTTCTCCTCTTTAAAGGGACAGTTCACCCCAAAATCAAAAATACTTATTTCATATATCTCTTACCCTTGACACTGTTTATCAATCTAGATTGTTTTGGTGTGAGTCTGAATGTTGGAGATATCAGCTGTAGAGATGTCTGCCTTCTCTCAAACATAATGGAACTAGACAGCATTTGGCTTGTGGTGCTCAACGTGTCAATAAAAAAAAAATGCATTTGGAAAAACTCAACAGCAGTGTCTCTCTCCAGAAATCCTGATCCGGTTACTAGGATGCGTGCACCTTCTCATGTGCGAGAGGCTTGTGCTCTAGCAGCATGAGATGTAAATATTAATGGCATCCTCCGTGACTGAGCTGTACCATTAGCTAAATCAGTGGTGCTAGGTTAGCTAGCAGTGGATAGACGCTTCCTTTGTGCTGTGATGCGGTAAGCAGGTGTAGTTCGGTAGAAAGAAAATAGTTCCTACATGAAACTGCTCACATCAGGGTCTGTGGATTATGTTGAGTAAGTGGTCATAATTTCTGGAGGTATCAAAAACAGAAAGAAAGAGGTATTAATTGTTGAGTTTTCCATATGTACATTTTTGGTGCTCTGAGCACCACAAGCCAAGTACCATCTAGTTCCAATATATTTGAGAGAAGGCAGACATCTCTACGACCGATATCTCCAACACTCCGCAACTCACACCAAAACAATCTAGACTGGTAAACAGCATTACAGGTAAGAAGAATAATATGTACTGTCCCTGTCCCTTTAATGCGTCAGAACATCAATTTAAACAAGGGTATTGTTCATTTTTTTCACAGTGTTTTGTTTTCTACAGGTTGAGAAATGGTGTCAAATATTGCAAAGTACTTAGACTTCCAGAGGTACATGTTTTTTTTAAAAATTTTTTATCTGATATCCTTCTTACTGCAGATAACAAGCTTAGTCACGCTCGTGGTATGCTTCATAAAGTGCTGTGTGTTTGTGTAGATTCTGTGCATTCACCTGAAACGCTTCCGGCACGAGGTCATGTATTCGTTCAAGATTAGCAGCCATGTGTCCTTCCCGTTGGAGGGCCTCGACATGCGACCTTTCCTGGCTAAAGAGAGTCCATCCCAGGTCACCACTTACGACCTGCTGTCAGTCATTTGTCACCATGGCACTGCAGGAAGTATGAGATAATTTCATTTCCCTCAGATAAGTGGCACAAACGATATTAGAAATAAACATGCATGCTTTATCTTCTCCCCCTTGTCTATGCGGGTAATCATCTTTCTTTCTTTCTTACTTCTTTTTTTCCTCCATTCTCTTCTATGCTGCAGGTGGACACTACATAGCTTACTGTCAGAATGTGATCAATGGCCAGTGGTATGAGTTTGATGACCAGTATGTCACAGAGGTCCATGAGACGGTGGTGCAGAATGCCGAGGCCTATGTGTTGTTCTATAGGTAAGCATTTAAAGACCTCTTAACGTGAAGCATTTATGCTGAGTCTGTTAATTCAAAATGTTGCTAATGACTGGGTTTTTTTCCCCCCTGGACTTGTGCAGGAAAAGTAGTGAGGAGTCTGTGAGAGAGAGGCAGAAGGTGGTGGCCCTCGCCAACATGAAGGAGCCCAGCCTGCTGCAGTTTTACATCTCTAGAGAATGGCTGAACAAGTTCAACACCTTTGCCGAACCAGGCCCCATCAGCAACCACACATTTCTTTGTCAGCATGGAGGTGTGCACTTAAAACTTAACCTGATGAACATCTTGTCACACTGAGAAAACATATACATGCTTCTCTAAAGGGGAACCAAATCGGCCTTACTGAGATTTTAAAGAAAAGATGCTGTTGAGTTGCATTATGTGATTGAAGACTGACTAGCAAGTCAGTGCATTTGACTCCCTGAATTTCCAAAAACCTGTTCCCACCATCTCCACACACATCTCTCTGGCCATATTATTCAGCTGTTAAAAAATGCAGGGTGGTGCTGTGGGGAGGTTTCTGGCCCCTCGAGACATTTCAGCTCTTAAAACAAATAATTCTTGTTCTTGTTAAACTGGATGGTCCTTTTAGTTTTATGACACCTGGCTCGTAGATACGTCTTAATTGGAAAAACATGGCTTTATTACTTTTGTGAGTTACAGGCCATCATTGTTCAAGAGGTCAACAGGGATAAGGGTGGGGAATTTTGTGTAGGCGGAGAAAAATCTACCACAGTCACAGGCCAGAAAAGGGGAACAGATATCTCCTTTAACTTTTACATGTTTTATCTTTGCACAGGGATCCCTCCTAATAAATACCACTACATAGATGACCTGGTTGTGATTGTTCCTCAGAATGTGTGGGAGTACCTTTACAACAGGTAAATATGCAACACACTACCGTTTTCACGTTGTTCTGGTAAGTGAAAGCTGTGCTTATCAATGCCTCTATATTATATGGGTCAAATGGCTACGTGTAATGTTAAACAAGTCATTTGTAGTGACAAACTCACAGAGAATTATCACCAACTGTGCAGCTCTCCTCAGCCCTACAGAGTGTGTTCAGCTCAGTCTCACTGATCTCATCAACACCTTCTACAGGCAGCTGTTTTTGCACAAAAGAAAAAACAAGAATAACAAAAAAATGCATCTTAATTAGTCAGTGTCAATGCAGCAAAGGCCCGTTTTGAATTTCACTGAATGAATTGCATTTGGATGCACACATTCACATTCATTTACAGCAATCTGTCACTACATAAATGTTGGTGTTTCTGTGTCCAGTTTTGGAGGTGGCCCAGCGGTGAACCACCTGTATATGTGTGCCATCTGCCAGGTGGAGATTGAGGCTCTGGCTAAGCGCAGAAAAATGGAAATAGACACCTTCATAAAGGTAAAAGCGTGCATTCTGTGAGGGTTTACCTGTGTAGGGATATGTCTCTGTGTTGGATGTTGAACGAGCAGTTTTCTCTCATCTGTAGCTGAATAAAGAGTTTCAGGCTGAAGAGGCTCCGACAGTGATCCTGTGCATCAGCATGCAGTGGTTCCGAGAGTGGGAGAGCTTTGTGAAGGGCAAAGACAACGGTACAACCCTGTGATTAGACAAACACAGTAGTGCATTGGAGTTCTTTGTCTTTACAAAAATGTTTTCATGATTTGTTTCCTCAGAGCCACCCGGTCCCATCGACAACAGTAAAATTGGTGTTATGAAAGGAGGACACATACAACTGAAGCAAGGTAAACCTCAGCACTGGTTGTAAAGATGGTAATGAGAAAAACAGACATGTCAATAAACCGCCTTTTATGTGTGTTTCTCCCCCTCAGGCGCAGACTATGGTCAGATCTCAGAGGAGACGTGGCAGTACTTGTTGGGTATTTATAGCGGAGGCCCTGAGATAGCAGTGAGACAGACTGTGGCCCCAGCTGACCCTGACAGCCTTCATGGAGAGAGGAAGATCGAGGCAGAAACCAGAGCACTTTGAGATAAAAAGAGGTTGGAATGTTTACTTATTGGGAAACACTGTAAGATAACTGTAAATCCTCATAAGACCTCACACTCCCCTTCATATACACAGACTTGCATACAATCACGTGTTTAAATATACTGTTGGATAATGTGTGACATTTTACTGGTAGCGGTGATTGTGGCACTGGTCTTGGAACAAGCACGTTTTCCACCCACTTTGCTTACATCAACCACATGAGCTCATAAATTCCTTCTGGCCAGCAGAGAGTAAGAAAGCTGCACACGTGGCCAAGAATAATGGAGGCAGCACATCGAGCAAATAAACAACTGTAAATCCAATCTGGACTGTTTGAGCTGAGGGCCCATTGTGAGTCCGTTTGTTCTCAACTTGTTTTTTATGTTCCCCAGGTCTTCTGATTCCCCCCTTTCCACTCCTGCCCTCGCAGGAAGCTGAGGAATTTGCACCTTGTTGAAGAAGCCTCGTTGTGAGCACTTTGTAAATGTAGCAACGTATTATTCTGAAGCCGTGACGCGAGAGGGTGAAACGGTACTTAAATATCACATAGTTTATTTATTGGATAACTCTGATCCTCAATGTTAAGGTGTAAACAAAAAAAAAAAAATAAGATGTCGTGTCACATCTCTGGAGCTGTTTTTGGTAGCTATGGTGTTTCAGTGGCTGCTGTAGTGACTAGGTGTCAGATACTGCTTTAGTGGCAGACAGCTGCTGGTGTCGGGAACCAGCCTGCTGAGGAGGACAGAACTACGGTGTGATGTTTGCTTTGAGGACTGCACTTTTCTTCTTCGTTGAAAGCAACAACCAAGAGACGTTAACGAGCTTTCTGTTTGCCTGTTTACTAGTTACATAGCAACAAGTTCAGACATCAAAGTGAGAGATATTACATAAATCATACTCTTGCACCTCCAACCTTAAACACACAGGATAACTGAGCCCTCAGGAATGAAGTCTTTGGTTTGTTAAAGCCAGTGAAATGATCAGATTAACAAACTTTAAAGAAAACACCACAGCAGGTTTGTGTCACACCACAGAACATGCATGTGTTCCTCAACGACCATTTTCAGGGTGGGTTTGCAAAGCTTCAAAATGCATGTTACTGCTCCTCCTTTATTTGGACCTGTAAGGCCATTTCACTGACAGGATGAGGTGTCGAGTTTGTTCGCTCAAATGCAAAATAAAATCTTTTCTGTCTTTAAAAGGATGGAAATATTGAGTCGCTCCTGTCTACAAATAGGCACACGGGCATAAAGATATAAAGACATGGCAAAGTTTTGAAAAGTCAAACTAACTTAAGTTAAATATGGCAGGAGTGCAGGAGTTATGTAAGTAGAAGGGTGTATATCTGGTGCAATAGCTGTACATTTTCCAAAGAAAGAGAATGTTGTGGAACAAAATATCAACTGTCTTCTCTAATGACAGCATACAAAGTAAGCTTGTAATTCCTCTGAAACAGTTGTCATACAGTTAGTTCTAGTCATTAAGCGACTAATAATGCAGTACCTGTTTTAACAAAGAGAGGGCAGTATTTTCACCATGTAATAATTTAGCAGAGAAGTAGAAATCTGACATCACAAATAATGAGCACAACATGCACAAATCCAAGACAGCAGTAAAGTAATTTATGATAACTATTTGATTTTTTTATTTAGTCATAATGTCTTAATTGTGCACGTTTCGCCATCAGAAAAATGAAGCTGTACCCCCCTAAGGTTAGGGATATCAAACTATGCGTTATTTACTTGTAAAAAATATTTGTGCATCTGCAAATTTCATTTCTGTTGAAGAGGCATTTTAAATTTGTACGCAAAGATACAGATCTTCACTGATTGAGACGCTTGTTTACTCAAATTATAATCTGCTCAACCCACACAGGAAGCCATTGATCAAAATGTTCCCCTAACCGCAACGCTTTGTTTCGAGAAAAAATGATTCAGATCTTGAGGTTTTCTCGTCTTTTAATATCTTCTGATCAGAGATCAGACTGGTAAACAAGGGTGTTTTCTGCAATGTAACAACATTTTAAAACAATTCCTAAAGAGCAGCCAATATGCACAGTTGCTCATTTTTGATGGCTGTTACTAAGTTTTAATCTGAAATATTCAAAGTAACATTGCATATTGTGTAGATTTTTTTCCGTTACAGCATTAGTCAATGCAAGATTAAGGTGCCAGGATTACATCTGTAAGAAATGAGTCAGTGAGTCAGTTAAAGCTCAGCAAGATAAAACACTTTTAATGTAGGCTACAGATCTGCAAAGACAAAGTTTGCCACCACATTTAAAGCAGATGACGGCTAGCATTGCATAACAAGACTGTTGAGTGTAACAGCTTTTCTGTTATTTATTAATGTTAATAATAAATACTAATTTTGAAGGCCCAGACTAGAAAAAATAAATTATTATTTTTTTCTGTTAAAGAAGCTGTATGCGACATTCAGAGCGTATCTATGATTGAGAGTCCGAGCCGGGCTTGTCTGCACACAGCTTTCAACATGGAGGTGGTTGAGCAGGCGGCTAGAAGCTAAAGGTGCTAACAATGAGAACGCATTATCAGCGGTAACTGTTGTATGAGCACATTGCAGTGGAGACGATAAGCTAGTCAGTGGGTTATATTCACAGGGTCTCACATGCACTGAAATGCACAGGCTGCCAGCACAGCTACCACAACAACAGAGAACCTCAGATAACAACACACACACAGGAAGCGTGACTGCATTCTCTGCTCAGGATGCCATTACTCCACTATATCTTTACATAGCAAATAGCAGTTTGCTGCTATATTAATACTCTGAATGTTGCATACAGTGCCTTTAAGTTGAATAATAATTTTTAATAGTACAATTATTTAAACTATATTAAAAATGGCAAGATAGTATTAAATAAAAAAAATTCTGAAGTTACAGTCGATTTACATTTACAGTTTTATGGTAAAATCCTGTTACATGTCCTGTTACATAAAGCACCAATTCACCAGTAAGTTGTTTTAAAATCTTTTCCATTATCATCAATCTTTAAAGTAGTAATTATAATTATTAGTCTTTTGCAGAAAAACATCCATAAGTTGGAGATCCACTCGGATAAATACTGCTATTTACCAGTCTAAATGGCCACAAGACGTATCAGTAAATACAAATGAGTGGCAGCCCAGCATCTTGAAGCCTGTTTGACTGTAACTTTTAATGCCAAATGACTGAAAAGAAGAATGAATACTGATTTTAATCTTTAGCTGCGGCGCAGTATTCACATAGAGATACATTAGTTCAAACCTTTTGTTGTTCCTTTTTTTTGGACACCTTTTTTGTAGCAGCACTCAAACTATGAGATCTGGTAAAGATAAAAGCTAATTATGAGCTGAAATGTAAAGAATATAGTAGTGTTATAATATATGATGCAGCACAGTCATCCTACCTTGAAATACAGTGCCTTCAAGCCCCTTCACACCCACAATGCACGTGCACAGGTGTTTTTACATATTTTTGCCTGAATATGACTGTGTGAGCATATACAGACATTAAGCATTTGAAGTTAAGTTCATGGCGTTTGTTGACCTTGAAATTCCCTGCATCGCTCTGCTCAACTGTAACCTGAGCAGAGGTGTCATCAGCCAGGATGTGTAACAGCTGTGTGGGTGTTAAAGGGTGACCGTAAACTTTCTATCTACCTTGGCTTTGGAAAGGTCTCGTTAGCGGTGTACTATTAAATCTCCCAGCTGTATTTCACTGTAAGATCAGTCAAAAGAGGTGACCGTGATCTCAAAAAATGAAATTCAAATACATGACACAAGATACAGTGTGGGGAGGGGGAGTGACGTATAAATGTGCATGAACTAAGAAGGGTATTCAGAGTGCCCATTGATTAAAAAATGTTAAAGTTTCTCTCCCGGCACTGATTTAACCCCTAAAAACTCATCTCTGTTCATCAAAATCTCATATTTAAAATCCTTTTATACCTTGAAATGGTGATCATATAACTATACATCTTTACCTGACTTAGTATGCGTGGATTGATAAATATGCAAATTAGCCCGCTCCCCAGACGCTCACCTGCAGCAGCGCATCCGTCCACCTTCGATTCTGTTCATCAAACAAACAAACCTCTGCTTGTAAACTGTATTAGATAATGTGAGCCTTTAGCTTGACCATGTTATCGGCTAATAATGTGTTGCTAATGTTGTAAACTTTTTCCCAACTGCCCTGACGAGTTGAACTCCTGCCTTTCGCTGTACATTATGGGATTGGTCTCTAAGGTTTGTGATGAAACAAACTGTCATTGGTACACTGCAGTTCCAAGGTGAAAATGCTCAACCATGGCACTGACTGCTTATTTCGCTCATGATATATGTCTTGTAGCACATAAAAAAACACCATATGGACAGATTAACAAGATTAAAAACTTGATATTCAGTGGAGGGGGTCTTTCAAGGTATAGTCTGTCATTTCGGGCTTTCTGGCCGAGAGTCAGACGAGAAGACTGATGATGATTTTCTCATTGAACTTTATTTCAGACTATTCCTTTAAAAATGTAAAATAAGTTGTTAACTTACATAAAACAAAGCTTGGCCTCAAAACGATGCATCACTTAGATTCAAAGTTAGTTTTCTTAGTTAGCTAAAACTAGAAAAACTTAGAGAATTCAGGAAAAACAAGACAGACTTGTGATACAATCTAACAAAGATCCAACAATTTCAAAAAGCTCAACAGATATTTAGAACTTTAACTATCAGATGAGCAGCTTTAACATTTCCTGAGGTATCTGTCCAACAAGACATGAAGATGGTTACTCAGAATACCCAAGATGACTTAAAAGACTCACCACAGATATTTTGACTTGCCATAGCAGGAAAAGCAGGTGTACCTTATACCATTAACAATCACCCAATTTTCTGTTTAAAGGCTTAGTTTGCAATTCAGGTGAAAGAAAGTTTATTGTTGAGTCTCATTCCCAGGTCATAAAATACAAATACTTTGGGTTGGTGGTGTCAGTATTTACAGACTTTGGTGATAAATATAAGCCCCGTGCTCTGTTTTTTGGTCCCTACCAACTCCCAAGGGAAATATCTGGCTCTTTAGCTGCTAAATGCCCCACTTTGTTTAACAGCTAGTTGCTAACTGTGCCCATCTGCAGTGGGTTTTTAGTGAAGTTGTGGGCAGGGCAGCAAACCAATAAGCTGAAACTCACTAATAACCTCTGGAAAGCTGATAATCATCGCAACCACTTTCAAGTTGTCATTTGATGCACTGTTATCAAAAAGACATCAATTATAGCCATCTTACATTTGAAGCTAACAGTCGTGATACAGCCTAGCTATTGTCACTGTCATGGCTAACATTAGCAAAAGCTGCAGTTCCTTGAATGACCACTTGAGGCTGGCTACAGAGGTGAAAACGGGGATGGATTTTTATACAACTCACCCTGTTACATTTATTAAGGCTTCAAGTTATGCATAATGAAGGGCGGGGCTGCTTTGAGTGACAGGCTGTCCATAAGACTTAGCCTACTCGACAGCTGCACCCTCCCGTCCAAATATGGTCACCCTCTGGCTCCAAAAAACCGAGACGGTGACTGCCGAAATGCCAAACTCAAGGCTTTAAAGCAGGAGTCCACAAACCAATGGGTGACATCATGTTGGCTACATCCATTATTTTATGTAGCCTATAACATTAACCCAGCAAGTAAACAAACCATCTTACAGTTGCCCAATGCTCTCAGATGAGGACATTGAATACATGGTGGTAACAGAACCTATATCAGTGGTTACGGCTCAGCGTCATCATACCTGCCTGAATGGGGCCTGAAAGAAATACTTAACAGAAATCAGCAATCATTAATGTTTTTAATTTCAGTTGAATTATTCCTGCCATAACATGTCAAACATCACCTTTGTCTATGAACTTTATTCCAGACCATGGCCTAAAGCGATCCATGTCTCTGTTTAGTTTGTTGACGTGCCCAAAGAGCAATTTAGCATTTTTAATAGCAGAGGACACTGATCTGCCCATTTGTCAAAACAGTTTTGTAGTACTTTTCTTTTTACACATGTTCAGTCTGTATGTGCAAGAGGTGATATCAAAACTAGGGGGATGTGTGTGTGTGCTATGTTGAGATACTTATTGGGGGAGTATGTGCAATTTAAAAAAAAAAAAAAAAGGCAAATCTTTGTGCAATCTTATCATCAGAGAGACACTGGGCAGCTATCAAACAGAGCAGTTTGAGCAGCCAACAGTAAAAGATTGAGGCACTGCATCTTATTATATTGCAGTGTTAAGAAGTGCCACGTGGTAATTACTCAATTATCCCCACCTGTGAGTTTGTTTGCCTTTGTTACAGCACGTAGCCATGCGTGTGAGATTTCCATTTCACTGGTAAATACAAGCATTCCTGTGGTTGGATGGAGTTCATCAGTAATATCATGACACCCTGGAGACGGCACAACAGGATTTCACTGACTTATGTTTTCCCCTCATTTTACAGTGTGGCTGTTGTGGTCATGATAATGGTGATGCCTGATAACATGGCACTTAAGTGGTTGAGCTCAATTCAATGGGATGTCTTAATGTCTGTATAACTGATGTAATTATTCATGTCTGGTTAAATGATTAAAACTGCCTGGTCTTTGATTTGATTTGTGGTTTCTTTGCTGTTATATTTATATATAAAAAACAGCCAGCACTGAAAATGGAAGAAAACTGGAACTATTGTTTCTGGATAAATATTTTAAACCACATCGAGTTGTTTTTTTAAGTGAAAAAACGGATCTGTTTGTTGAAGGTGCTTTGTCAAGCCTGAGAAGAAATACCCTGGTGATGTCATCAGGGTTATCTCAGCTTAGAGACTTAACTGTTATACCAGAAAGCCTGCATTACAACCCAGAGCCATGGAGTTTCAAAGAATAGTTTTTACCTTAGGGTGAAGTTGCTTAATTACTTTCTTGTTGAGATTTAGATGAGATGATTGAAACTACTGTCATATTTGTGGGTTAAATATGAAGCTATAGCCAGGAGACAGTTAGCATAGCGTAAAGACCGGAAACATAGGGAAACAGCTAGCACGATGGTGTTTAAAGGTATAACAATTTGCCTACCGGCATCTCTGAAGTTCACTAATCCAGTCCAGTGTGTAAGATTTAGGGGGATTTAGTGGCATCTAGCAGTGAGGACTGCAGATTGCAACCAGCTGAAATTTCTCACAATTAGAATCCCTTGTGTTCATCGTTCAAGAGGATTTTGGCAGGAGCCGAACTATTTGCAGAGTTTCATCTCCAAAAAAAAACAAAAAACCAAAAAACAAACAAACAAACAAAAAAAACCAAGTGATTTAAACGCAGTAAAAACAGCGAATAGAGCAGATTAATGTTACAAATCAATATTTCTCTGCACACAATTTGGCTTGTTGCAGACTGGCCGCTAGCCCAGAACCTGCTCATGTGTACTCACCTTTTATTTTTTTTTTGAAAAAAGAATGTATGCTCACCTTTTTTTTGATAAATGAATGTGAGCTCACCTTTTTTCTAATCCAGATGTTTTTATCAAGAGCCAAATTATCCAGAGGTGTCCTCCTCTTTGAAAACAAAACACAACCAGTGATTTAAACCTGTAAAAGCACAGAATGAAAAAGGTTTCACATTATAAATCAGTGTTTTTCCTGCGCTGTTTGGCCCGTGTCCAGCAAATGCTAATGTGTGCTCACCTATTATCTATGATAAGATCCAGACATTAAGGAAGTTTTTACGTGGAGCTAAATTATCTGCAGAGGTTTCTTCCCTCTCCAAAAGAAATGGACCTGGTGATTTAAGCCTTTAAAAACACAGAATGAAGCAGTTTTAGGTAAAAAAAAAAAAAAAAAAGTGTTTTCTGGGGGGCTGCCAACTATGGTGGCTGACGAAAAAAGCGCAAAAGGTCCCATCTAGAGCCAGTGTTTATTCTGTTTCATTTTTGCCAATATATACCCCTAAATCCTAAACACTGGACCTTTAAACCTGTACAAAAACTGACAGACCTTACTTACTCAGACAGAGCTAGGCTAGCTGTTTCCCCTTGTTTCCAGTCTTTATGCTAAGCTAAGCTAGCAGGCTGCTGACTCCAGCTCCATATTAAGCATGCAGACATGAGAGTGGTATCAATCTTTTTATCTAACTCTCTTTAAAAGGGTGAATAAGTTAAGCTCTCTAAATGTCAAACTATTCCTTAAAACGACATGAGAATATACCGTTACAAGAAGGGCCTTTCTCAAAGACACTTCTGACTGCATTGTAAGAAAAGACAGGACATCTTGTCCTCAGCTGTAAAGATGTGACCAGTCTTTACAAATCTGTCTCTTGTGATTCCTGTTGATGAGTGTAATGCCACCTCTTTAGATTAGATACATAATTAAATATGTCCAGATAAATTAACACACGCATATTAAAATGAGTCATCTCTTCCTAGGACACACTGTCTGGGATTATGTCCATTTCAGCTTCATCACTACTCATCTAGAGAAAAGCTTTGATAAATAGGTATTTTTTAAGGATGAGGCAAATAAACTGGTTGTTTTGTTCTATTGTTTACGTAACTCAGAGAGAAAATATGGGTACATGTGAGACACAGAGTGAGAGGGCTTACCTGTTTCGATTTGAGAAAGAGGGGGCAACTCTCAAGTGAGCAGCTGTGATGTCATCTCAAGTCCCATACGTATGCTGAGCTGTATCCAGCCCAGACAGAGGCAGACCAAGAGCAAAACACACCGGGCTGATGCGAGGATATGATGCACACACTGAGCGTTCTTGAGGACGGGAGAATTGACAGGCTGTTCAGGTAAGAGACAAAAAAACAACACAAAAACTGGCTTAGAGGACATGAATGCAGCTGCAGCATCGGTCCACATCACATTGCCTAAAATACTGGCATGTTTCCTGCACTGCGTGCATGTCATCAATGCTGGGATACTTACTGGGATATATTTCATGACACACCGGATTTACCGATGAATAATTAAACATCCCATAGCAGTAGTTGCACAGGCCATTGGATATTAAATCAGCAGATCACAATACAGCGAGAATCCAGGACAGCAAGGGAGGCAGGCTTCCAGAGGGTTGCCCCTTCTGTGTCCATTCACTGGGATGGGATGGGTGTGGCGAGTAGCAGCAGACCACTTGTCCTTTCCATCCTCATCATTAATGCCATTTTTTTCATACTGTTGCTAATTCACTCTCTGTGCACCAGCCAGCTTTGCATGCTGAAGGTCAGACTATAGATTTAGGAGGGCAGGTTGGGATCTGCATTAATGAAGTGGAATAATTACCAATTATGCATGGAAATATCTGTGTCAGGGAAAAAATGAGCTGCATAGATCCTCCTGTAGCTCTGTGACGGCTCTGAATCTGCTGACTAACTGTATGAAGTACAAAGTATAAACAGCTGTTCATCTCACGGAATCATCGGTGTAATGTTATTTGCAAAAATAACTCTTGTGGAAATGATCTGTGTCTGTTGCTACAGCTGTCAGAACAAACTGGATTCGGCTAAGGTTGTATATACATTTTTAATACTCCAGATTATGAACACTTGAGTTGTTACCCCATTTTATCTAAGAGTATGCACTGGTTACCCCTCTTCAACTGTGCTCACAGCACTCCAGATGTTTGCTACAAGAGTCTTAAATCAGTGCTGACTAGCAGGGGTGTAGCACCAAATTCTGTGCTCTGTGGCCCCCAGCCCTTCCTCTTCCATCTATCAGTTTTTGCACTAATTTAAAAATATTTTTTCTTGTCTTTGAAACTCTTCCTCATGGTCTTGCACCAGCCTGTTCGACATGTTTCGACATGTTTTGCAATGAATGATCTTTACGTAAAGCTTTCAGTTTCAAATTACAGAACACATTTTTTTTTGTGTGAGGCAGCTTTTAGTTGTCGTGCTTTAAGCAGTTGAAACATTCTGCCTCAAGGACCTGAGAGCAGCCCTTAAACTAATAACCCAATTTTTCAGCCTGGCTCTCATTAGCATGTTTTTAGATGTTTTTTATGCCTTATGTGCACACTGTATACATTTGTCTCATAATGAACTTGGGACCATTTAACTTGTCTTGAAAATTGACACTGGAGTGTCAAAAAGGAACGGCACATGTTGTTCTTATGGTCAAAGACAGTCCAAATATATTCGTAAACATGAATAACTCTCTCCCAAATCTAAAACTAGAGTGCTAAAACTCATTTTGTGATGTCATAGGGTACAGTATAAAGTCTGGAGCTGCTCCATACATTCTGTGGATTCACAAAATCAGGCTTCCATCCACTGGAGCAGCTCCATACTTTATACCCTATGACATCAACAGTTTGAGACTTCTCTGGTTTCAGGCTTTGAGAGAGAGTATCTTATGTTTCCAAATATTGATTGAACATTCCTCTGCCACAGGCCTAACATATTGGAATTCTTAATTTAGATGGTGTTCACCTTTAATCTGCTACTAACTATCCTCCCTCCATTTCTTTCCACAGGGATACATGAGATCTTATGTGACAGCCATGCTTCGGCAAGCTGAAGTAAGGATAACAAACATGACACAGGGAGCATTTCATTTATCAGAGCTCCAGTATGAGCAGGCTCTGTGGTGATCCTGTGCCCAACTATAGTAAAAATCAAAGTGCTGCAGCACCGTCAGAGGAGCAAGTCACCACAAAGATATCCTAAGAGAAGCCTCGCTGGACAGACTGTAGCACAGTGATTCAGCTCCTCTCTCTGGGAACCCTCTCTCTGTGTTTTTTTCTGCAAAGGCAACCGCTGTAAATATTTACATGCCGTGTCTGGCAGCTCTTAGAGACGAAGAACACCTTGAGAATAATGACTCTGTGACCCTTTAACTCATGGTAACTCTTGTCGGGCCCTGCAGGCAGGGCTGGATGTGAGACTTGTGTTTTTTTCGGGTGCTGAAAACAGGAGGGAACTGGATCAGTAGCTCCACTAATTGTTTTGTGGTACTTTGTGCCGTGCCTCCCTTTCCCTGCTTGTGTTTTTTTTTTCCATTGCAAGCCTTTTTACAGGAGAGAACACAGATACACACATTCCAGCGAAACAGCCTGCATGTATTTCGCTACACATGCCAATTCATTGCCACATACCTGAATGTTTGCAAATTATAATGATCAAACATCTCGTCTTGTTTTTCTATTTAGCTGGCATTTATGGAAAATATATGCGTATATAATTTATAATAATTGCAGTAATTTTGCATGCATATTATTTAGTATATTGTACAATACCTTGAAAATCCACTGGACTGTTAGATGTGGGTAAAAATTTAAGTTCTCAGTACATGTAAATATGTTATAAATTGTGTAAAAATGCAAAACATATTAGTGAAGCTGGTGAATTAGTGTGGATGAGTGTGTATACTGACGCCTTCACACCTGTATCTCCTGATCTGTTTGCACACACACACACACACACACACACACACACACACACACACATCATGGGCTGTGCCATGTGTTCCCAGCTGGTTGACATGTGGACTGTGAGGGCGAGCAGGACGGGCCGCAGGGCCATGGAGCTCACCGCCTACCCACAGATGCTCCAGGGAGGCTACCACAGAGTGACGGGCCTCCACTACATGTCCTCCTTCTCTGACGCCGAGGACTGTTGTGATGACAGCAGCTCAGGCAGCTCTCTCACCTTGGACTGGCAGACACAGGGCACCGATGGCTGACATACAACCTAAAGCTGTTATACTATCAACATTTAAACAAACATGATGACATACAAAGGAAATGTGGTGTATTTGCAATAAATGTGATTGGAGTTGAAGAGAAATATGATGTGAGTGATGTTTGTTTTCATAGTTTCCTCTTTATTTGATTAAGCTTTTTTTTTGTTGATAAAGTGGTTTTCCAGATGAGCTTTGTTGCCTTTCTGTTTTCATCAAGAACGGATACATGTAAGAGCATTTTAATGTTGTAGGTTTGTCCACTTTTAGATACTTCTTACTACTACTGGGTAGATTAATAGAAAGTAGAAGTAAAAGCACTCTGATGATCAGTTCCTGTGAAATATGATATTAGATAATCATTCATCATCATCATTAGATCACATCAAGTAGTAGTAGTAGTTTACATATATTCTATTGAGTAGTTTCATTTATAACTATGTCTTTTTTCTAGGCTGTATGTATTATTACATTAGAAAAGTAGAGTAAGAAAGTCAATGTTTGTCTGAAATGAACTGGAGTGGAAGTATAAAGCAGCACAAAATGAAAATACTCAAGTAAATGTCAAGTATGTCAAAATTGAATTTTAGTACAGTACTTGAGTAAAAGTACTTTCCACCATGTGGACTGCTGTCATCCATAAAACCATCATTATCCTGTACTACGTAAAGTAATGACAGATTATGATGTTGGGCAATCTAATCACCGGATCATGCAACCACAACAATCTAAACTGCAGTGGAAAGTTTCATTGTTTTCCAACCAACCACTCATCCCATATTTTGCCAACAGTAATGCATGAAGTCATTTTCTCAGCATGACCGCCACAGTGCGCAAAAGACATGCTGGCTCACAAGCAGTCTGACTCTGAGTCAGATCATAATTATCTTTTTACCCACTGTATTACACAGACCCCAAATGTGATCTAAGTTTCAAATTGATCCTCAGCTGTACTTTTCCTCTCTCTTACAGGATCCCCATGTGCTGTGGCAGAATGTACACCAGCATTGTACTTAGGTACAGTTGTGGTAACTGTACACTAGGGATGGGGCCGATCCGATTCAGTCTCGATATCGTGTTCCGATACCAACATAAATCACGGATCGGAAATTTCCGATCCACGAGCCGTGTCTGTGCTTTCACGTTGTCTGCTGGAATGATATGATGATTACTACATAGTAGTGTTGCACTGACCAAGGTACTAAAACACGATGGTACATATGATACCATAATGTTGGAGAAGGCTGTAGTACTACGGTACCTCAGGTACCACTACTGTGGGATAAGATCAAAGATCAAATTTTCCACTACAGAGCTCTATGGTGCGAGCATTTTACTCGCATTTGCAACTAAAAATAGTTTTGTGCGTGCAAAATAAATCATTCAGTATGCTGTGTGAGTACAGATTTCAACCAGCAGCAGAAACTAAAGGCAAATCCTGCCGGTTGTGGGTTGAACGGGGGTCACGGTCACAGACACAGATGGGAATGTATTCCTGTCAAATACGGCGGAGGCTCATAGTGCTGCGAGCCACAAGAACGGCTTACCGGCGACAGCGACTCCAGGTCTAATAATGTCCTCTTCTTGGCGTCATGACTGCCCAAAAGTACCTGAACACTTATCACTTATTGATGCTGTTTTTGAAGTATGAATAAGTCAATAAGTAATTTATTCCATTGAAATATCATTGATGTATTATAGAAAAGTGATTTAGGGCGTCAAGCTTCTCCATTCATTCACATAAAACTGATAGCCAATTACAACCTAGAATAACCTACTTTATAAGTATTTGGATATGCGCGTCACATGGGCTATATCTTAAATGCAACATTAAACTATGTGGGAAAATGCTGAATTAAATCAGGGAAGCCCTGCATAGGCTATTTGTTGTGGAATTCGACAATTATAGTGGAGAAAATGAGCCCTTTCTAAATATTTGTGACTCTTGGGGAGCATTGTCTGCGCCTTTGGGCATTGAATCACGCGATCACATGAGGTAAATACCTTTTTCTTTCGCGTTTCAGGGGGAACATCAGACCCAGGGAACATAGGACCCTTTTTCGGAAAAGCGGGGAACATAGGACCCTTTTCCGGAAAAGGGTCCTATGTTCCCCCCATGTTCTGCACCCAGGGAACATAGGACCCTTTATCGGAAAAGGGTCCTATGTTCCCCGGTCCCTATATTATGAGGAAACATAGGACCCAGGGAACATACGTACGGTCCCAACAGAACTATAACATCATACTCAAACAAAAGTACTGTCACAAATTTTACTCGAGTAAATGTAAAAATACTTGTGTAAATAAGTACTTTGATAAGTAATATATAATACTACTAATAAATAACACCTTGAGGCTACAAAATAAATTAACTGTTGACACTAGTCAACAATACATAGGAAAATAGGTTCTGTAGGAGGTCCTTTGCAGCCAGTACTATTAATTATAAATATACAAGAGACAAAACTCAATTACAATTACACTAACCTACAATAATTAAAAAGATCTTACCATGGTGGGTGACACAACAAGCAGTGTTAAGCCACACGAATTCAATAACTTGACACTTCTTAGGGGATTAACAGCAGATAAAATATCACCAAAGTAGACAAAACAATAACTGTATAATCAGTATAAACTCCACAGCTGGCCTTTGTTGTTGTTATTTACTTGTCGTTATTTGCTTGCTTACAATACTGACAGACTTTGTTGTTGTGCCCACTTGTTTGAACGTCAGTCTGAGTCTTGAGTACCATGAAGTCCTCTTCAATCTGCTCCAGACAAGTTCAACTTCTCTTGGTCAAGGCATAGCCTAAAGTAACAGTTCACTCAGCCTCGTCACAATCCCAGTATAACCAGTCCACTCAGCCTCCTTGTCCCAGTATAACCAGTCCACTCGGCATCTGTGTCCCACATTAGCAGTCAAAAACTGCTGAAAGTCCAAAACCACCTCACTAAGGGTAAAAGTTCCTCCGTAACACATAAGTCAAAAACACCATTAGCTTGTTAGCATTTAGCATGTTAGCCAGACAGAGCTGAACGTGCTCATGGAGCGCGCGCACCTGTTGGTGACGCAAAAATAGATGGATGTGTTTGATTTATGTCACAAGGCGCAGAAGCGGGCGGTGCAGTTAATTAAAATCAAATAGAGCTTTTTTTTTTTTTTTTTTTTTTACAAGTGAGTCGCAATAATGCTAACATAACCATATAAGTGGTTCATAAGTTGAAGTAAAAGATCTCTAAACACTCAAAAAAAAAAAAAAAAAAAAAAAATACAAGGTCTGGTCTAGCTAATAGACTACTTAAATAGCCTAGTACTTATAAGTTAATGAAGTGAAAGATCTGAATACTTTCACCATTGCCTATGTGACTCTTTTTGAGTAGGCCATGCCCTTAGGGCTCCAAATTTGGCGTGCCAAGGAATTTGAATGTTCAGTCTGGAATTCACAGAATTATGAATGAAACATTCCGCTTAACCTGCCACCATGATTTAAGTAGTGGGTGGAGGCATCACCAACAGTACATAACAGCTTCCCCCTCCGTCTCACTCTCATTTTTAGCAGCTTTACGCACGCACGCACGCACCAACCTCAGAGCTCCTCTTCCATTTCAGCGCAGCTCACTTTGGATCATTAAAGAAAGCCAAGCCATGGCAGTCATGATAAGAAATGAGGTTTTCTCCTGTTTTGTTTTCTACGGAGTGCTTCTGGTGATCAAAATGTACGTGATAGCGATAATAACGGGACAAGTAAGGCTGCGCAAAAAGGTGAGTGACTATGGATTAGAAAGAAGGATCAAAGCAGAGAAAGCAACATCATTTCATAATTGATTTCAAAGAAATGTTCACTGATCCGAAGTTTTTTTTCCTTTCCTGAAAGGCATTTGCCAACCCTGAGGACGCACTGAGACACGGAGGTTTACAGTTCCACAGAGAGGATCCCGACGTGGAAAGATGCCGGAGGTATGTACAGAAACTTTGGCACTGTCACGACATGACTTTATTTTGTAGAAATAGCCTGCTGTCAAATCAGAGACCACACAGTCAGTTATATTTTGACTAGGTTATCCACTTTTACTGCAGCACACAGTGAAGGAAGTATTTACTTAAGTAAATATACCACAATGTAAAAAATACTCCATTACAAGTTAAAGTACGACAGCAAAATGTACTTAAAAGTATAAAATATGGTACTCAGCACAGGAAAATACTTGATCCTATATTGGATCTTTTAAAATAGTGATGCATTCATACTTTAGTAGCATTTTATTAGTATCATCATCATTAACTTTTATTAATTGTATTTATTAATAACAACAACATGAGGTAATTACAAAACAACAACCTTGCCAACAAAAAAATAACAATAAATAACAAACAATAAGAGAATAGGCTATGTCCACATTTGCAAATTTTTGTATTCATACAGCACCCCAGGTGGTTTTTACCTTTTCATTTTCACTTTAAAGCTCTCCACATACACTCCACTCCACCATTTCGCTTATGTTATGACC
Organism: Epinephelus fuscoguttatus; assembly: GCF_011397635.1. Classification (NCBI taxonomy): domain Eukaryota; kingdom Metazoa; phylum Chordata; class Actinopteri; order Perciformes; family Serranidae; genus Epinephelus; species Epinephelus fuscoguttatus. The sequence goes on along the minus strand of NC_064769.1, from coordinate 12,119,686 downwards.
CCTGCCTGCCCCCCATCTGCCGCCATCTCTCCCATGACCTGAAAAACCTCATGTAAAAAAACCTCATATTTCTAGTTACAGTACAGTACTTGAGTAAATGTACTTTCCACCACTGTTAACACCATAACTTCTATACACATCTTGCCTGCAGTTTCCACATCAGGATGTTGCTAAATTTTGTCACTGTGTATCTGGTTAGCAATAGTTGATGTTAAAAGGTTGAAAGGTTATGTGTTCACAGGTTTATTAGAGGCTTCTAAGGTATCTGTGGCTGGGTACTTAACATTTTATAGACCTGCACGTGCCAAAAATAGTGCCTGGAAGTGCTTATTATTATTATTATTATTATTATCATTATTAATTAAGCTTTTTCCTTCCAGTGAAATTTTCCTTTTAGATGCAACTCTTCAGTGAGATCATGCGATTCCCTCTGTTGGTTTTCAACAAGAGTAGGCAGCCTGTAATGAATGTGCTTCACTGCTTTGTTTTAACTTGTCCAGAATATGATCTGCGGCAGCAGTGAGGACAGCCAGTGTTTTTCTACTAGTAAAAACTTTCCCCTCGTCTGTGTATCCTGGACCATCCCTTCACTTTTGATGGGAAACTGTGTATTGACAGTTACAGACAAATCCTGATATAAATCTAGAGATCTGGCTCGGTTGTGTATATATGTTCGTGAGTTTCTACAACATGATGGACTTGAATAGTCTTCAAGCCTCGTAATCTGCTTTTAATGTGCTGTCACTGCAAGAACTTTTTACAGGGCAGGTTTCCTGAATAATATTAATCAAAAGTCCACCCACTGGGATCAACTTTTGAATAGCCTAATATTATTCAAAAGTTGATCCCAGTGGGTGGACATGAGGCAGGAAAATAGTGTGGCTGATAAGCAGTCTGACTGGGCTGCCAACAGGAGAAAGTCACAGATGCTTGCTGCTTTCCCAGACTGAATTCAACTGATGAGTCACCTTAATGAGAAATTACAGAATTCGTCTAACAGTGTGTATTCTGTAATTTCTCATTAAGGTGACTCATCAGTTGAATTCAGTGGGTCATCAGATTACCAGCTCTCCAAGAAAAATGCAGAAGAAACCACAACATTATCCAGAACTGAAATCACTGAAATGTGTTATTGAGAAATACTTCATACTATGCCATCCCTTCACTGCGTCATAGCTGAATCACAACATTGCAGGATATTGAAAACAGCTGTGTGTGTGCATACACATACACACTTGTGACTAACTCATGCTTTTTTTCCTCCTATAGAGCTCATTTTAACGACATGGAGAACATCCTCCCCTTCCTCTTCCTGGGTGCTATCTACTCCATGACTGGACCCTCACTGGCTGTGGCCCGCCTTCACTTCCTTGTCTTCTTCATTGGTCGTGTGCTGCACAGCATTGCCTACCTGTTGGCCCTGCGAGCACCGACCCGCTCTCTGGCCTACATTGTTGCACAGGTTCCTTGTTTCTCTATGGCTCTGCAGATCCTCACAGCGGTCGCAGCATATGCCTGAACATCCACAAAGAGAGAACTAGAGGTGCTGTTCTGGCTGGGAAGATGGCGGTTACGATCCGTGACCTGGGTCAGAGAAAGCAGGAGGAGGATACCGGAGAGGCCTCCTGGGAGAGAGAACATAAAAGACAAGAATGTCAGTGAGAGTGCAATACAAGGTGTGTGATTACACCACAGCCTGGTTTTGAGAGACTTTGTCAGTATTGTTATCGTCCTATTTACGTCTCTGAAATGTGAGAATGTCTTAAAAGTTATTTGAAGTTGTCATCCTGTACTGTAATATTTAAAAAGCAAATGAAGGTTGTTGCTCATTTTTGTCTTTTCGTTGAAATGACCTAATGGAATTTCACTCACAGACAGTTGTAGACATTTTGTTAAAATCACTTTGGAGTATTTTCCAACACTGTGCTGTGTTGTATGTTCATCCCCGCCTGCCCTTTTTGGGTTTACACACAACACAGACCACCATTTGTTTGGTGTTGTATCCTCCGTGGCTTCATCTGTTTCCTGTGTGGATGTTCCATCTGTTGTGTTAACATTTGTTTGCTTACTATGTTCAACAAAAACATGAATGAATCCTGGCATGATGGCTGAGGGTATGTTGAGAGATTTGATACCACTCAGCAAAACATGGTGTGATGCTTTTACTGAGTGACTGAAACTGCCTGTCAAGTCAATTTTAAGGAAGAAGAAAGTAACACAGAGTTTGGACTGAGAGTGAATTCTGCAACAACCGGCAGAGAACAAAACTGGTGGAAGAATTTTATCTGTGAAAAAACATTTCAAGGCTATTTTTAATATTGTAATAATATTTATTTTTCAGTGTAATGTATACAGTGCTTTTTTTTTTTTTTGAACACCTATATACATTTTTGGAGAAAATAAAGCAGTTGGCACATGCAACCAAGTTCACTTGAATGTGTGTTAATTCAGTATTCACTCCTTAAATTGTCTTTTAATAGAGAGATCATTGTGTTTGCTCCACCTAGTCGTGCAGAGACAGTGTGTTCTGGTGTTACAGGGGACTGGGCCCCACTTTGTGTGTGCTTTTGTGCGAGAGTGAGATGATCCAGAAGTCCACGGCAAAGCTCCAGCATTCCTCCACCTATTATGTAAGACCTTTGGCTGTGCTGTAGTTGTATCCTGAGGGGCCGGGCAGGGTGCTGGGAAGCCATCTAGACGTGCTGACAGACAGCAGAGCGCCCAGTCATGCATTCATACTGATCATGATTACAGCACGTGTGGCCCATATGTTAGTCTGCTCACCTGTTGCATCTGGAGTGAAATGTTCTTTTCAAATTGTTTTTGGCTTCCCTGCTCCTGTTTGACTTGCATTTGGTTCCAAGCAATAATTTCCCAGCCCTGGGATGTTGTATTTCCAGAAAACCCATTTCCACTGATGACTAAACTTAAAATTACAGAGCTGCAATGTGTTCTGATTATGGAGTTCTTATTCCAGACAAAAGACAGATGACAAACCCTGAAAACGTGGGAGGACTGGAAAATTCTAATCCCTTTCTTTGAGTGGAGGAGTGTTAGCAATACATACGATCAGGATGAAAGCCAATGACATGCCTATGTGGGTGTGACTATTTCCTGTATGCCTCAACGGTGGGGTCGTCTGAACCTGCCTTTACCCTCAGGGCAAAAGGAAATGAGGTCTCTTCCCTATACGCCTCACTTTTCCTTTTTTTGACGTTCTCTTTTTCAGGCAGTGACCTCACCCGGTGACTGAGCTGCGAGGCCTGAGTCACGCACACACACACACACACACACACACACACACTAAAATCACAAACTACAATGTTACCTAATGTGTTGAGTAACTGGAAATATATGGCCACATAAAAATTTTACTCCTTTTTTTTCTGTTTTTTCATGCCAGATCAGGTGATCACTCTTACAAAAGCTGTGTTTTCATTCCCCCTGGCCAGCCTCTGTCTAGAGTTAAGTTTATGTTGGCTGAGATGGTTTATTGTTCAGGGGTGTTGGCTCACCTCCTACAATAAAGAAAGAAAGCATTACAGAGAGAGGGGTTTGCGTGCGGACTGCAAGAGAGGGGTTTAACGTGAAGGAGGCATGACTTAAAGTTGGTTAAATCACACAGAACCACATGAGATGTCACAATGAGAAATCAGCAAGATGGCAGATCATACAGAGACAAGACCCTTTCATGATGGACAGCTTATCGACTCAGTAGATCACCTTACATACAATGAATTTATGTTTCATTATGAATTTCCCATCCAGACAAAATGTTATGCAATGATTTTATGCACACCCAAATGGTCATATACATATATGATGATGATTTTTTGAACCAGTCCCTGCCCTGGACATACATGGACACACATTAATCAGATAACTGTTGATTTGTTGATTACTTACTCAGTTTTTTTTACTTTTGTAATAAAATGTTGACTACACTTGTCAGCAGCATGGCTTCTTAATTAAAGGGACCTTATCAACCAGATCTGTGTCACCAAGGTGTGGAGACTGTTTGTAGAGGAACGGTTTCGAGGCACTGCCCTTGCCAGCAGCACCACGAACACCCCACCTGTGCCTTGAGCAGAAATCCATGACGCGGAACGTATCATTTTACATCACTGATGATGCCCTTTGCGTCATCACTGACATGTTTTGCATCATCCGGTGGATTTTGGCTGGTGGATGGATTAGGAGCTCTAGGAGCTGGCAGCACAGGGGGTGCCTTAACACATTTTTTAGGAGTGCAGTTTTTTAAGATAAGGGTATTATTATTATTGTATTGTATTGTTTTTTACACTCTTACCAGTAGGGGGAGTTTTTGGATTTGAGAGAGTTCATTGCAGTGAGAGTGAGAGTGGAGCCGCACAGTTTTTTGACCTGCTATCTCTTATATCTTTTATCCCTTTTTTAAACCTTTTTTTTTGTGGATAATTGTGGATTTGGAAATGGACGACTGTTTCTGTACCATCTTTGAGTTTTGAAGTAAACAGTTGTTGAGTGGTCCGGTGGATTTTTTGCACATGTGGATTAAGACAAAGCGGATGATTAAAGTGTCAAGCTATGGCTTCACTAATTGGAAACCTACACAGTTCATCTGCAAACACTCTCAACACCTCGGTAACACAGACCTGGTTGAAAATCAGCAAAATAACCCTTTAAAGCTTCACACTTACAGATGAGTTGGCATTATTGTTAAAGTAAAGGTAAAGAGAGAATTGGTAATACCTGAAAGCTGCAGAGACCAACTAGCACACATGTATTCATTTTTAGAGCTCAACTTTTGTTTTCTTTTTCTGAAAAAGGCATCATCCGGCTTTCTTTTTGTTTTAAGAAAGTGCACATTATACTCATATTTGTCCATCAGATGCTGACATTATGTAGTAGTGCAATCTTCTACATATTGTCTTGCAGCCTCGGACAGAGAACACTCCCTCATCTTTGGGGAAATACTCTAAATCTCTGGCCACCCGTTCCGCCAAAGCCAGGTCTGACCGCAGTCCTCTGGCTTTCATCTCAGCCATGACACACTGGATGACTTGTTGGTACTCCAGAGGCAGAAACGGGACAAAGAAGTCCACCAGATTCTTGTCAATCAAACTTGAATGCCACAAGCCACCTGGAAGAGATTTAGAGATACTGCCGGTAGTGAAAAAGGTAGAAGAATAGAATCTATTTTTGTGTGGCAAAATAAGCTTACTCACCATTATTGGTGTTAAATGCTGATACAGAGAGCAAAGTTTCCAGGTCTTTTAGCTCAATCTCTTCTCGATCTCGTCCTCCTCTCCAGAAATCCAAAGCTGTCTGTGTAATGCTCGTCCCTCCAGCATTACTAGCAGGAGGGTTTAAGCAGGAAACAGAATTAGCCTGATTGCTACCAAATTTACATTTATCAGACATAAAACAATATATAATTATATCCATCCCTTAAAATGTTGCTGCTCGTGTTTTATGCATTACAGGATTTTGCAACCCTGTTGATTTAATGGCATTTTGATGATGATAAAAATAGTAGGGCATACGGTGAATAAAATAGAATGAAATAAAAACACTCAAAGTACAATATAATAGGACAAAAACAGGACAATAAACAACCAAAAAATGAAACTTTGGGCTGACATAAATAAAAGACTTAAAGAGAAGTTTTAAGAAGTGATTTGAAAGTAATGGTACTATACAGCAACAGCAGCATTTTACTGCATTTCTGTGGCCTTGCCAAGTAAATATCAGAACACTAGAACTGAAGGTTAAAATATAGACTCTGATAGTGTAAATTGTGTTCTGTGGTGAATTGATGTTTGTGTTTCAGCCTCAGCACATGAAAGTTTGGGCAAACGTATCTCAAATGCAGTAAAACAAAGAACATACGCAATCAGCAGAAACTATGCCCTGTTAATATTGTCACTCTCATGTTTTTAATTTTTCTTGCCCAGATTGTCTCTTTGTGCTGTTCAATATAAAATTCTGATCTGTCAGATAAACGTGTTCATCTTTTCACCTGAGGAGGATGAACATAGCTTTCCGATAAGAAACACCATCCAGCTTGCTGTGGTACCCCAGGTATGGCTTTATGCTGTCAATCAAGCCAGGATGCATCTTGTCCATCTCATCAAAGATGAACATGAAGCGTGCACAGTTGGTGACATTTTCTTTGATCTGCTGCTGCAACTGAGACTGAGGAGAAATTTAATTTAATTATAGCATATTTAATTATACCAAACATAACTACAATCACCACCTCGTGGTTGTTTTCCTCCACACATCAGTGAAGTTGCAGTGACAGTTTTGTGTGTCCATGTGTGTCCAGACTCACTGTAAACAATCCTTCAAATATGAATCTTTCTGCAGAGAAGCTACAGTTTCAAGGTGGGCACGCAAAATAAGTGTCACCAAATCAATATTTGACCAGGTGTCTCCCCATTTGTTCCTGAGTTATGACGTTGAATGATGGCCAGAAAGGTGTTTCTGCAGAGCATTACGATGTCACGCTGACGTTGATCTTTTGGATATAAAATGTCATCACTTTATCATTTATCCTGATCAACATTTGTGTGAAATTTTGTCACAATTAGAGTAGGAATTCTTGAGGAATGGCCAAAAACATGTTTTTTGAGGTCACAGTGACCTTGACATTTGACCACCAAAATCTAATCAGTTCATTGTTGAGTCCAAGTCAATGTTTGTGCCAAATTTGAGGAAATTCGAACACACATTCATCAGAATGAGACGGATGCAAGGTCACACTGACCTTGACCTTTGACTACCAAATTCTTAGCAGTACATTATTGAGTCCAATTGGATGTTTTTGCCAAACTGGAGGAAATTCCCACAGGGCCTTCTTGAGATATTGTGTTTACAGGAATAGGACTAACCAGGTCACAGTTACTTTGACCCTTGACCTTTGACCAACAAAATCTAATTAGGTGATCTTTGACTTCAAATTTATGTTTGTGCCAAATGTGAAGACACTTTTTTGAGGTGTTTTTGAGATGTCGCTTTTAAGAGAATGAGATGGACGGACAACCTGAAAATATAATGCCTCTGACCACGGATATTGCTGGTGCTGATGCAAAACAGTGTCACTGTATTTGAATTGTGTCTATTTCTTTTCATACCTTGTAGGTTTCCAATTTACTTTGATGCGGGAAGTGAAGTTCAGATGTGAAAATATAAACGAAGTTGCTTTCCATTCCCTTCTTGTAGATGTTTTCAGCAATAAGTTTACTGACAAAGTTCTTCCCTATGCCAGTCTTTCCATGCAGAGAGAGCACCAGGGGCTTCTTTGGATTATCGTCGCTCATGAATCCACTCACAGCTTTCAGGACAATGCGAGATGCAATGTGCTGTCCGAACAGTTTGCTTTCCAGGTCAGCTTCAAGACCTTGACATTGCACAGCAGGATGTCAGCAGGATAGTTTTAACTTCATTGAACAAGTTATGACGAGAACCGAACAGCTCACAGTTCACAGCCAGGGGTTCAGAAATAGATATCATACAACACAATGGACACAAACATTAAATAAAACATATCAACTAAAGTCTTTTCTGTTGACTACATATAAAATTAAATATTTACAAATGTTTGTCCCTTAAGTTTCAAACAAGCTCTATAAACACAGTGCAACTCTTTTCACATTTAGATGCCCCCATATACTCACCCTCTGCATTGAAGGATATCCAGTTTGAGTCACATCTTTCTCCTGGATTGTAGATCTGCTTCCACAGGTTCTTGACACTGGCAAACACTTTTTTGAATGGATTGAACGAATTTGCCAGGACACTGGCTGATAAAACAACATATAACAACAAATATATTTGTACAGTTTTCATCGTCAAAACCACTTAATTCCTCAAGTCAGCAGGTTTTAAAACACTCTTAACAGTAAGACTTTACTCATTCAGCAGACAAATACTTTCTTTATGGCGGTATCTTCCGGGATCGTGAACCCGTCAAGCAACATTGTGTGAAGCGTTGTCATCATGTCTCTATCAACAAAAGCTGTCAAACAAGTTGAATTTATTTGATGTTGAAGGTGTGTACAATACTGGGAATTTATGAATGATCTCTGAATGCAATGCTGCCAAAAGGCTCTAGAGAGCCTCAAAACCCCAAGTTCACAGCTCAGTTTTTGGTAATATAATTAAGTGTAACATTGTTTATGTATATAATTATATGTATTGCTAAAGCACAGCATAAAATGACACAAAAAGATCCATAAGGTGAGCGCTCATCATATAGGCTTATAAACCTGATGTTGAGGACCTGTCTTGAAGAGGGTCCAAGTATCAAAATCTAGTTCATAGAATCATATACTTTGCTTAGATGGAACATATTGCTAAACTACTTTGAGTTTAATCAAATTTGTGCATTGCAAACATGGGACCATGTAATACTTCAGCATGGGAATAATGAGTGGAGGAGGAAGGGGCAGGTAATAGGTGCCCACCAACTCATGTGTGCCCCTGGACCTTCTCGCTGGTCAATACAGCCATGTCTTTTCTTGCGTAACCACGCACACGAGGCTCATAGTCGTGATAGCTAGCTCAGTTGTGCTAGGAGTAGATGCACTCCTTCATTGCAGTGATGTGGTTGGTGGGTGTGGCTAACTAGAAAGGAAATAGTTCCTACTTGAAACTGCTCACAACAAGGTCTGTGGATTATCTCGAGTAACCAGGTCATGATTTCTGATAAGAGACATGGCTGTTGAATTTTCTTTTTTTAGATTTTTTTTTTTTTTTTTTTTTTTTGCGCTTTGAGCACCACAAGCAGAGTGCCATCTAGTTCCATTATACTGGAGAGAAGACAGACATCTCTACAGCTGATATCTCCAGCACTCTGCAACTCACACCAAAACAATCAAGACTGATAAATTGCAATACTGAAAAGAAGAAAAATATGTGTTTTTGATTTTGGGGTGAACTGTCCTTTTAAAACTTCACTGTAACATTTTTAAATCAGTTGCAAAGGCAGTTGTAAGCCAGTCAGGTGACAAAGAACAATGTTTTTCTTTGTTTTTGAAATACTAGTACTAGAATTTTGACGAACAACAATGCAGTTGATGACTTTAGTTGTTTTTTTATCTCAGGCATGTTAGGATGTTACATACCTTGACATTCTTCGGCGGAAACTTCTGCCTTCCTCAGAAGTGTCACTTGGTGGTCGTTGTCACACTTCACAACTAAAGACATAATGAAAACCACTGAACTAATGCAGTTGATGCTTTTTGGTTGTTTGGTTTTTAGCACAAGCTGCTTTTCTAACACTGTATTAGGTGCCTGGTTGCATCAAACACCTTTTCAGACACCACTGACACAGCGTTTGGCTGTTTGTCATTTGTTCAAAACATCAGCCTGCGTGATCTGCTCACACCTAAACAGCAACTCTGTGCCTCGTGACTCACTGGTCACTGACAGCCCTGTTGGTAGACCTACAGTGTTTAATATTGCCTGTTGGCCTATGATTAGTAAAATAAATTAAAAAAAAAAAAAAAAGTCAAACAGTTCAAATTCCATAAATATTTATTACATATCAATGAACAGAATCGACTACTTTCACAGCAGTGGTCTACAGCACTTGTTTAAAATAATTGCTCAAATAATAATCATAATAATATTAATAATAATAATAATAATAATATAGTTCAGTTTCATTTGAGGCCACATTTGATACACAAACATTTACAAGTAGTACTTGGCATTAAAAACGATGGCGATACAATATTTTAAGACACTTGGTGTTTTTTTTGTTAATTTTCTTTCGTTTTGATATCACAGAGAGGTTCAGCAACAGTCTAAACAGTAAATATAGATTCAAATACAAAAAAAAACCCAAACAAAAACAAAAACAGTGAAAATGCCAAGGGGAGGTAGAAACAAAGAGTACTTGACAGAAATACAGGAGAAATAGGAACATCATAAGTGGGAGAAGCAGTGTCCCAAACTGTAACTGCCAGACATCCCCCAGTCACCCACTCATTCGGAGTAATAAACACGAAAGTAGAGTACCTTTGTAAAAAAAACAAAACAAAACAAAAAAAACCCCCATCCTGTTCTTCTTCTCCTTCCCTTTTTAGTTTTTCTGAGTTTTGTTATAGTGTTGGAGGGGTTCACACTGAGACAGGCAGGGAGGAGAACAGAGGAGGAGCGTGAGGGGAGAAGAGGAGAAGGAGGAGGAGGCTCATGCAAGATCTGAAGGCTGCTGTGTTGTGAAACCACCACATCGAGGTGCTCTCATACCTACATTAGCATAGTCAAAACCACTGCTCCCAGTTAGTCACCCAACCTACCACTGGTTCCTTTTTTTTTTAGTTTAACTGACTGTTTTGTGTTAATTATTCACTGTTTCATTTTAGATTCAACACTAACACTGACTCACAGGACTGATGTAACTTCCTCAGTGCTTAATACAAAGAAGAAGTATATTTATACTCAAGAATTAAATTTCTGGAGGAATTGCAGTTTGGTCTCCGGCTGTTGAAAAGCTGACACTAAGTTCTACTGCTTCACATATGTCAGGGTGCTGAGCAGCATTGCTCTGAGAGCCAGAAGCTGAACTATATTGCTTGATGGATGGCTGTGAGCTAAACTGGAAGAGTTTGAAGAGTTGTAATAGTAGGGAATGAGAAAAGGGTGCAGCAAATAGTTTCAACAATGAAAGGTGTTGAAATGATTGTTTAAAGACTTATATAAGCTTAAGTGTATGGAGAAGGAGTTGTCTTAGATGGAATAAAGGTAAAACAGCTGATGTCTAGGAAGGAGATTAGTTTGTGTGTGTGCATGTGTGTGTGTCTATGACGATGCGTCCATGTGTTATTGTTGTTAGCACTAAAAGCTTTGTTGAACTGCCTTAAAGCCTTATGTGAGACAGAGCAGTAGTTCCCCAAATTTTCCCTTAATTGACCTAACTAAGTGACATACTGAATGGAAATTTAATTTTATATTCAATGCATAAACATAACAGTACAGAACAACTGATAATCTGTACATTTAACTCAGACAGTGAATGCAATAACTGCAGGACATTTGTGTATTCAAGTTTCACTAAATTCCTATGCAATTATCAGTCTGTATGTTGTTATAATTTATTTTATTTTTTGTTTTCCTTCTCCCTGACACTTTGCAATTGTTCTATTAGCTCTGTGGTTGTTTTAATGGCGTACTTTTCTCATGCAGGATTTAGCTGTTAAGCAAATATAGAAGGCTCTGTGGATTATAACATATGTTCAGGTCTTAACTGTGCCCTTATCCTGCCACCTTTTTTAATTTCATATTTTAAATGGTAATCTAAACCTTAAAAATAACAATTTCATTGAGTTGATTCCACAGAAATGAATGAAATGCTAAGATATAGGCCTGTTGTACACATATAAATATTTTCCAACACCTCTTTAAATCATGAAGGCCTCACAACCTCTCCCTGAAGCTTTGGCAACCCCTAGTGGGCATCAGGACCATTAAGAACCCACCAACTGTAGTTAACTGCTAGGGACTCCTGGGTGAGACTGGTCACCGTCTAGGGATTCAAAAGGTGGGCAGGAAGCAATAAAAGGAGTTGAGATAGCAGGTTAAATGTTAAAATGTGTTTTTTAAACCCGTGTTTATCAGTAATAAAGCTCCCGTGACACTGCAGAGATTTTCCCACTGGACTAAAAATCCACTAACATCTGGCTTTTGTATTTAATGGGAAGACAATCAGCATTCATTCCTGGAAGAAATGACTCTGCAGTAGTCTTGGGTATTCATTGGTTCCAGCTCTGATCAGCTCTGATCAACAGTGACGATAATATGACACCTGGGTGGATGCGCTAATTTTTGCCCTTTTTCAGATGCGATGACAATGTGATCCACTGTATCTCTAGGCTCCATGCAGCTTTCTGCTGTTTACGAACCCTGTTTTCTGGCTCGCACTTTACACTAAACTTGACACACGTGCAATTAATGGTTGCCATGGTGATAGCAACTCAACCCTACTCTGCTTGTGATGGCACCCACTCTGTGAACACTCCTTCCATTAATTTGAATGTGGGGAAAATCTTGGTTTACACTTAATATTTTGGAACATATGTTGTACCAAATAAGCTGAACATTTTAAGGTTTAACTTCAGTTTTTGCACTGTGTTGAAGTAGTTTGGTGCCAGAAACGAGGAAGATACTACTGACTACTACTCAGCCTGTTAAAAAGGTTGCACAAATTTTTCTGCAGTTCTTATGGGAACTTTCTGTTTGGGCTTCAGACATAATGTCTTCTGAGCCCTACAACTTCATGGAAATGCAATACTAAATCACTGGAGTACCCCTTTGAGATCACCCTGTTAGAGTTTGAAACAGGACTGATTTCTAATTTACATAATAATAATGAAAGTCAGGATGTCAGGGACAAAATAGAACAAATGGGAATAAAGTGTTCCTTGTCAAGTTAGAACAGTCAGTGAATGTTTGCTTATGACTGCAAATAACTGCTGTCACACTCTGACCTAATACCCATGAGTTAACTGATCAGTAAATTAAACTATGCGCAGGTGTGTTGGCCTTCAAGACATGTATATCTGTTTATCAGTGAACACATGGGATGGTATGGGAATTAAAGAAAATTGGAGTGTCACCAGCGTCCCGTAAATTGGCCCATAATTCATGGCTGTGCCCTTGCACCTGGGGTCCCAGCTGTAAATCACAGTTTTACTGGACATCCGGAGTAGACACCAGCAAGGCTTCTGTGCTCGCTGCTGAATGCCTAATAGGGTTATTTCTTTTATAGTGTTTCCCCTTTTTTATGCTTTTCACTTTTAGTTAGTTTTCATGGATAGTTATTTTCTTCTTCTTTAATTTTAGTTATGTCTTGGTGTTAATTTTAGTTGAGCAAATACAGCAATTTCCTTAAAGGCACAACTATCTAAATTCAGAGTATGTTTTCTGTGTGTCATTCAAATGGTTTATTGTGTAATGTAAACAATATACTTTTTATGTCTACATTAATGATTAAATATTGAAGACCACTTAAAATTCATCACCTTTTTGCTCCTTCCACTTACAGTAAAGATCAAATATTTAAAATATGTCACACTTCACAGCCAAGTTAGTTTTAGCTTTTTACGTTCTGACAAAATTCTGCTTATATCATTTCAGTTTATGACAATATACTTTATTTTATAAATATTTTTTGTCTTAAATTGATTGTTTTGTCTTAATTCCTTTGCTATACTATTGACCCTCAGGCCATCACACATGACAGTCTAGTAAAACATCCACACTTCTTCTGCCGTCTCAGGTTGTGGTTTGCTTTATGCTGCTATGTTTGGTATGATGTCGCAGACCTCGTGGTTTCCAAAGAAGCTTTTTTTTAGTCACAATACATGCAGCAAAGGCAGGTCATGCAGATTTAAGGACGTCTCGTTCTTATAGGGTAAAATGTTGAGTGCATGTGGCTCTGAGAAGAGTGCCTCCAGTAAGTGAATTTATCCAACTTAATGGAGCTGTGGGGGTCACCATAGTAATCGAATGTGGACTACAATCATGGCTGCTACTGTCAGACACCAGAATACGGTGGCTGTTAGAGGTGTAGTTCAGTGGAGGATGCTGGGAAATGGCACTTGTGGGAGACTTTGCCTCCAGCCCTGTCTACCTGTATACTGTGAATAAGGAGAAGAACAAGGACTAATATGTGCAGAGAGAATAAAACATCATCTTTTACTAAATATGGGAATAAAATGGATTTTTTATAATATATCTATAAATATGCATCACAGGCATGACAGGCATGCACACCTGCCACTGTGTATGCATTTTCATGTATAAACAGATGTACACATACATATGCATACCATACAACATTTGAAAGTGGATCGGAAATAATCACATAATATACAACACATATTTAAGCTTTAGCAACTTCAGAGGGCATTGTGAACGCAGAGATTTTTATCGTGCCTTGGTGCGCAGATTTACATTCAGTTTGTGGTTTGGGATCAAACCGTTAACATTATCTCAAGGCTGTTGCAGAACTCTGAATAAACCACGGCATCGTACACAACCTCACCGCCTCTTTGGGTTATTTGCTGCGGGGCAACACAAACACCCAACACACAGGGGCTGAGGGACTGCTCGCGAAAAACAAACGCACACAGACACGTCTTTTAACTCCCACTGCACCCATCTTGTCAGATGAATGGGGAGACCCAAGATACAGGGATAAAAACAACAACAAAAAAAGAATGCAAGAAACAACAAATTAAAGCAAACCAACCAAAACAATAAAATAATGGTGACAGTACGGGAGTGGGCGGGCAGAGAAGTGCACGGTGGGATTGTCTTCACTTTAGGTCCAGGACATCTTCTTCGAAGGATGTGGAGAGGGCGAAGGCGCTGGCGAGAGACGGGCTCTCTGCTCGCAGCACCGCCTTCTCTGGCTCGGGCTCCGAACTGGACGAACAATGCAGCTGGACATCCAGGTCTGCTTCAAGAGACTCTGAGGCTAACCTGTTGTGCACAGAAATACACGGCTCAAGTTTGTGTCACATCAGGAAACTGTTAAATGTACAATGCTGCTGTTGTTGAATGTGTCACCTGTCACTGTTTGTTGACGTCAGTGGTCGTGCTTTGTGGTCTTCCTCTGTGTTCTTTTTGCTCATTTTCCTCTGTTTGACTGTTCCACTGTCTGACTTCCCACTTGGTTCCTCCGTCAAGCCTTCACCGGTACGAGGTAACAGAAAATGTATGATTTAGAGGAATAGTTTTGGAAACACGCCTATTGGCTTTCTTGACAAAAGTCAGATAAGAAGATTAATACCAGTCTCATATCTGTCTCTTTAGCATAAGGCCACAGCTAGCAGCTAGTTAGCTTAGCTTAGCTTAGCTTAGCATTAAGACTGGAAATAGATATTAACAAGGGGGTCTGGCTCTTTATGAACGTACCAAAATCTCCCAACCAGCACCTCTAAAACTCAATAATTACCACATTATATCTCATTTGTTTAATCCATTAAAACAAAACATAAAAACAGCAATTTGTGGCCAAGTGTAAATAACATGTTAATTAGTGAGCTTTAGAAGTACTGATGGATTTTGTAACCTTTAGGGGCATGGCATACAAAGCTGAAAGTTGGCTGTCGGTCAATGTTGGGCTGTCCATGAGCGTCAGCCGCCCTAGTCTTTGCAATGTGTTGTGCACCATTGGCCATCATGGCCCTTGTCTGCTTCTTTATTTTGCCAATTTGGCAACGGATAGCCCATTGGTGTTTGAAATCACTTCGTGCAAGTAAAGAGAAATGAGGAAAGTAAGCAAATGACTAGTTTAAGCATCCTCGATCTCAGGCCCTAAGTCAAGAGGGCCTGAGATCGAAACAAACTCAAGATTATTTCAGATTCTCAATTGTTTGTTATTGTTCGTTAATGCGTGGTAAATATGCTTTGTTCTTTCAACATCCGATTGTGCTGTTAATGTTAACTGGCTAACTAGCATCATGACAGTCTTCCAGTTTCCCTTTTCGAATATCGAATACAGACTACCGCTGTCTGCTGGTATGGAGAATTATTTCCTCTCACACACGCAGAACGTATGTGGTGGTCGGCTGCTGGCTGTATCCTTTGGGGTGTGTTCATGTGCAACTTAGCAGAGACAAAGGCGATGTGAGTCGACGGAACATTTGGCTTTTGTCACGGCTAGTTCCTTGACGTCCATATTGTGTGTCTGGGCCTTTAAGCAGAGCCAGGCTAGCTGTTTCCTTCTGATTCCAGTCTTTATGCTAAGCTAAGCTAACCTGCTGCTAGCTATAGCTTCATATTTAGCCTACAGAAATGACAAGGTATTAATCTTTTAGGTTAACTCTCACCAAGAAAGCTATTACATATATTCCAGAAAATGTCAAACTATTCCTTTAACTTTAGAGAGGCTACTTGATCCAGTAGACATCCAGAACTTGAACTAAGAAGGGCTTAACTCATATTTCAACATATTGGCTGCTAGCTGTAGCTTCATATTTAGCACACACAAACAAAATATTGATCTTCTCATCTAACTCTTGGCAAGAAAGCTACGGAGCACATTCCCCAAGATGTCATACTGTTGCTTTAATACATTACATAAGGTGAATTTGTAATTTGGCGTTTACCCAGCAGCTCCTTCCGTGTGCGACTGGCTATCTCTTTGATCTCCATGCGTGACAGCGAAAGCGAGTGTGTGGCAGAGATGAGGGGAGTCGGGGGTACCATGGCGGGGGTCGGCGTCGTCAGCACCTTGTTGACCAGAGGGGACTTGAGTGGTCTTTCTATGCTGCGTCCCACCAAGTTACACAGAGGGATCTTGAATATGTGCTTGCATGATGATTCACCTGGGAAGTACAAAATCCCAAAGGAGAGAAGGATGGAGAAGAGAGCAAGTGGGTAAAGTCGGAAAGCCGGAAGGACGCAGGTGACATGAGAAGACATGAAACGAGAGATAAAAAGAGCCAAAGATGGGAATAGAGTGTTGGAAAGAGACACATAAAAAGGGTGAGGAATGTGTGGCAGCTAATGAGAAATGCATGAAAACTCCTGGCCTGAAGCACTAAAGTGTCTTTGCATGTTTGAGCTCATTAGCTACAGAAATATCTATTTAAAACATATCCTTTTAGAGTGCACCCTCTGAACATTTTGTCATTGCAATTTTTTATTTACTCTTTGCCAAAATGACATTATTGTTGCAATATGGTGCAGTTGGTAGTAGTGACTATTTTTTGCCCAGAGTTAGATGAGAAGATGGATACCACTCTCATTGTTGTCCGGTAGAGAGGTGCATTAATACTTCTGTCCATGCACCTGGTATTTATCTGTCAGAAAACATTTGCTTACCTAGCTAATGTTTATAGGCATGAACTAGGATTAGCTGTTTCCTTCTGCTCCTTTATGCTAAGCTAACTACTTTTCTAAAGGGACAGTTCACCCCAAAATCAAAATACATATTTTCCTCTTACCAGGAGTGCTGTTTATCAGTCTAGAGTGTTAAGTGTGACTTGCTGAGTGTTTGAGATATCAGCTGTAGAGATGTCTGCCTTCTCTCCAACATAAGGGTACTAAATGGCACTCAGCTTGTGGTGCTCAGAGCAGCAACAAAAATATATTTGAAGAACTCTAAAGCCATGTCTGTTTCCAGAAATCATGACACGATTACACAAGATAATCCACAGACCCTATTGTGAGCAGTTTAATGCAGGAACTATTTTCTGTCTGCCGAACTACACCCGCCAACTGCATCATTGTGCAGATGGAAGCGTGCATCTACTGCTAGCACACTGACACTGCTCTGTCACAAGTACGAACCTCTCACCCATGAGTACCACGCTTTCTTCTGCGTGGTGATTCGGTTGGTGGGTGTAGTTCGGTAGAAAGAAAACAGTTCCTACATGAATCTGCTCACAACAAGGGCTGTGGATTATCTTGAGTAACTGGGCCATGATTTCTGGAGAGAGCCATTGCTGTAGAGTTTTTCAGATGTATGATTTTGGCACTTTGAGTACCACAAGCCGAGTACCATCTGGTTCCATTATATTGAAGAGAAGGCAGACATCTCTACGGCTGATATCTCCAACACCCAGCAACTGACACCAAAACCATCTAGATTAATACCTAGATTAATGACTAGCACTACAGGTAATAGGAAAAATATGTATATTTAATTTTGGGGTGAACTGCTCCTTTAAATATCTTTACGAGAAAGACATGAGAGTGGTATCGACCTTGTCAGGTAATCCCTTGCAAGAAAAGAAAATGGCATATTTCCCAAAATGTCAAACTGTGGATTTTAAACACCTTTTCAAATGAAGACAATCTAAAGTGATGAATAGTCCTATTTACTGAAACAGCATGTGATCTTAAAATTAATCATCCTTACCGCAGAGAGCTAATGTGATATAACTGTTCACTTGTAGCCATTTATAGCAGACCATCCATTATTCAGCCGAGACTATAAACGCTTAAGTCTGTTTGGGACACAGTAAATGGATGTTTGGAGTTTTTCAAATGGCACAATCTGCAGCGTGCCAAACCTGCAGTGCCCGATTGTGCCATCAGGGAGCAGTATTGCAGTTCGGCAGCCTCGCTCTGCTCCACCAAGGCAGGCTGATAGAAACATGGATGAGACTGAATCAATGAGGTGAGGCTACGGCGCACAAAGAGGACTGTCTCATCTGAAATGTCAGCGGGTGAGAGGTGAGCAAAGAGCCACGGAGAAAAATAGAGGGTCACTGCTGATGTTTGACAGGTACACCGTGTTAGTGTTGTCACAGATCTTCTCTCCTCTACCTGCGCTGTCATACAGCAGAAATGGCAATAAACCAAAAATGCAGGGAAAGCATGCAGTTATTTGGAATATATAGTCACAGAGATCGATATATTCCACGTGCGTTTCTGGACCAGGGGAAGTGTCACACTGCATCACACTGGCGAATTAATTAAATATGAATATTGGGGTTGTTTTCAGCACTAATTGAAGTCGAATCCTCTACAGCGGAGAGATGTTTCGCTGCAGGTCTTTGGCGCATGTTGGAGCCAGTGGATCGAGGTGGCGGCTAGCAGCCACATCAGTAACAGCATCTTGTTCACATTACTGATGCGATTACATCAGATGAAACCCTCCCCAAGGAGCAGATACGGCAGGCGCACAGGCAGTTAGAAGATGGGATTTTTGTCAGCACCTCTTCCACCTCTCTCTCTTTTCTTCAGCCTACGCCCCCCCCCCACCACCACCACCACCTTTAGATTGTGACACCGCTGTTTGGACTACCACTTTGGATCGAAGAGAGGGCTGACAAAAGTCTCCATGGCGACAGTGCAATCTGTAAATCATGCTGCGGCAGACGTGTCTTCTCCTTCCCTCTTTCCCTTTTCTCCCTCCTTCTCTCTCAACCTCCTGCTTGTACACAACCCCTCCCTTTTCTCCCGCACTCATGCATACCTTCTCTGCATCCCCCCCCCAGTAATTTTAAAACCCACTGCTTTGATCGGCGTTATCTCCTCTGCCTCACTTTTTTGGTACTTTGCACTCTATCACCTCTTCTACCCTCTCACTCTGCCCTCGCACTAATGCTTTAATTAGTTAAAACAGAAAGGGGGGGTGGGGGGATGGGGAAGACATAATGTTCACTTAACATTCAACCAACGTTCAAGTCAACATGCCGCCTTGGAGCAGACAGGGTGGTACACTCTGGGAGCATGTGCATGTTAGTGGGGCAGCATTATGAGCATTATTGTCATGAGCTGAGGACGAGTTGTGGGAAAATCCTGCAGTACCTTCGGCGTCCTTAGACATGTACAGGGAAAGCTTGGTACCATAGGGGATCCGTATAGAATCTGAACCAGGGATGAAGAAGAGGGTTACACAAACTGAACACACATAGTACTGTAACATACATTTCAACACACACACACACACACACACACACTAGGATTCTGTTAGGTGTACGACTCCCAGTGATGCAGAGTCATATGCATAACCAGCTAAAACGAAAAGAAAATGATAATCCCTTTGAGAGAAATGATTACCCGAACCAGCCCCAAAAAGCATAAAGCTCTTCCTTGGCTAATTGCAGCAGCAACAGCCGAACCGTCCTCCCTGTTAGCCTTAATGGGACCTGTAAATACCCGCTCCCATCAGGAAAGCAGAGAATGACTGCCTTGATGGCGCACACAACCAGGACATTTTAATAATTGTTTTCTTCAAGCCTCGTCCTTCCCTGCAGCCGTCAGAATTACATGGATGCATCTGAGGATGACTTTGTGCCCCTTTCAATAGCTACAAAGTCTAATGGACAACGAGAAGTTGACATTGCCTTGAAACATCACATCAGTCTGTTGTGCTCATGGCGAATGACAAACCTGTATGTCATTAACGACAGCTGCATATTACAGATATGCTCCATTCTGAGGCAGTTGTATCAGTCTGGAAGAGGTCAGTCGTGGGGGAGAGGGGAGACTCCGAATGGTCAAATACACAATAAAAGATGGAGGTGGGAGGGAGGGGCTCTTATTGATCCTCAGTCATCCTTGAAAGCCTTCTCTGCCTCTGAGGACACTTATTGTATGCCTTGAATAGCGGTGGTGGTGGTGGGAGGTATGTGGGTGATTAGTCTGTTCCTCTTTGTGATTTGTGGTTTTTAAGAATTGAAAGGATCATATCGATGCATTTGAATGTTTCAGCCCTTTAACTACAAAGTAATTTTCCATAACTGACAACAATTTTTATATTGAAGCCACAGGTTTCCATTCCTTTAAAGACATGGTGTGTAACTTTTTCACATTAAAATGTCTAAAAACAACTGACAGACCAGTGTTAAGCTATCTAATTTGTTAAGTTGTGTACTTATATTGTCCCAAATGTTTCCAACAATGTACAAACCCGGAGAAATCTGTAATTTTTAATCAAGTACATGGCCCACGTGATTTGGTTGCTGTCACGTCTGCTATGCACATGCGTCAGGGTTGTGGTTGTTTGCCAGCAGTTTTAAGCCACATTTTTAAGATGCACTTTCTGGATCCTGGTCATTTTTAACTATATATTTCAACCAAATAAAGGTTTTTTGATTTAGATGTCTGGATCTTAAGTTATCAGAGAAACAAGCTGCGCAAACATTAGTGACAACTTGGTTCCAACCCCTGCTGCACCAAACACCTTTGGAGAAACACTGATTTTTAAGGTGAAAGTGCTTTATTCAGTAATTTTACTGGTTTCAATTACCTGGTCCGTTTGTTTTGGAGAGAAACAGACCTCTGCGGATAATTCGGCTACTGGTAAAAACCTCTTAAATGTCTGTGTCTCAAGTTATCAGAAAAAAAGGGTATCATACATTAGCAGGAGCTGGGCTAGACAAGCTGAACAGCATCAGAGAAACACAGACTTCTAATGTGAAACTGCTTTATTCCATGTTTTTACTGATTAAAATCACCTGGTCTGGTTTATTTTGGAGAGGAGGAGACATGCGGATAATTTGGCTCCTGGTAAAAACCTGTTGAACGATACACACTGAAAGGAATCTCAACTAGGAGAAACTGACTGAAACAATGACATTGCTCTTTTGTTATTGTTTTGACTGACATATCCCTAGCAGCAGAAAATTACATATTGCAGGTTTAACTATTGTATAAAAAAAATCAATTTGCAAGCGTCACGTAAATGACCACTATAGATATTTTGTTGTCTTGATGTTTCTCATGTTATCACTACATTAAAATTAGACTGTTTTGAAAACTGGTGTGCTCAAGGATGCTCCAAAAACCAAAAGAGCTGGCTGTTCTATATTTTTCTTGTTATCAACAAATCCCATAAAAAGACTAAAACCAACAAGGAATTCATCCTAATAACAAACTAACAAGTACTGCCTGTATATTCAGAGCCTGATTTATCTTATTCCCCTGTGCCACAGAGCTCCATTGTTTTCCATAACTATTATTAACACACTGTTGCTTTGGGTGACATGTTTCTTCATTACAATGAACACGGCTGCTGTTGTTTATTTTGAGTCAATACCACTGACACCCTCCTGGTGCTGTAAATGTAGGGTAAAGTGCAAATTGCGTAATATACCGCTGCTGAAAATAGTCCCCAACAATCACATTTTACTGCTGTTTGAAAAATGTTTGGTAGAAACTACACTGCCCATCTGTTTCAGGAAAAAAAATCGTATTCTTAAGCTTTACATCCTCAGTAAGGAACCAATGAAAGAGTAGATAAGGTGCAAAAATATGTACCGTCACATCCTGGTTTTTGGTCTTTCAATGGGATTTCTGACATCAAGAAATATATAAAATAACACCAGCCACATTCTTTAAAGAGGCAACAGATAGCATATTTTCCTAAATATATCATTATGAAAATAATGCGGGTTGCACAGGGTAGTGGCCACAGTAAAATCAGACTATCAGCGTTTACATAGGTTACTTAGTGGCTTTGCAATCTTGGCAATAAGCTGCTGCCACCGGCGATGAAATTTCGTGGAAAAAAATCTGCTTTATGGCAGGAAATGCGTCATGTATTACGAAATTGGTTGGTCAGCCAATCAGGGACTGGTGCGGGTCCTTATGAGGAGTTGGGCATGAGATAGTTGAGTCACAAGCACAATAACGGATGGACAAAGTTTGGAGACAAGTGAAAAACGGCCTAGAAAAAGAAAACGAGCTCCTCTGTCTGAGGAGGCAAAGAAGAGCAAAAAGGAGAGTGATAAAAGGAGAAGAAAAACAAGAGTAAACCTCAGTCAGGCGTTCAAGAGATGGAGGGAGCTCCGTGACCAAAGAGGCTTCAGAACCGATGTCCAGCTAGCTTTCTTTCTAATGGATCAGTAAGTAACACGGCTAAATGTTAGCTAGACCAGAGAGGACTGTACTGTACTGGCTGCTAGTTAATGGACCTTTTTCACAGCAGACATTTTGACTTGTGTCGGTAGAAAAAGCACAGGTGAAATTGATAACATTAAGGATGGCTGAGTTCCATTCAGTGTCCCAGTAAGCTAGTAACATTTAGCCAACATGGACAATACCAGGGTCTCTCCTAAGTGGAACGCAGCTGTCATTAGTGTCATTGAACACACCTGTGTTGCTCCTACTCTGACCTGTCGAAATGTCTGCCGTGAAAAAGGTCTATTCCTAGCTGGCCAGCATCGCAAATCGCCGCAACCAGGGACCGGGTAGCGCGTGTTGGTCGGCTGACATTTGAGCTCCAACAGGCCGCATCGTTTCCATACGGTACCGTTTATTCTAGAATCGGGACTGTTTACATGTGCATATTGGTATAATTCCACTGTGTCTACTTTTGTTTGTACTGATACTGTAAATATTGGTATCATTTACAGATGTTTATACGGGTAGTGTGCATTCTGGTATAATTATTTGCATTACTATTTGTTTTTTCTTCAGATAAATCTGATAATTGTTGCTTATTTTTTATGAACATTTAATGTCATAGAGAAAAACTTATACTTTTAAACAGGAGGGATTTTAAACCAGGTTGTTTGGGGCTTTAAAATTGCCACAAGTTGATTCTCATATTGTACTGAAATAAACTGAAGCAAATGGAAAATGGTCAGCTATTATATAATGTTAAGTTAACAAGATTTGTAGTTAATGGGCCAAAATATTTCAAATTATCAGTAGGGTTATATAAGTTATCGTAAAAAAAGGAAGCTACACAAAGAAAACTTTGTGAAGATCTGGATCTTTCCCAGCGTCACACTGATTAGTGCCAACAATGAGGACATTTTGTCATAAAACTAAATTATGTCAGAATGTACAGTGAGAAAATATGAGGTAATAATGATGCAATTAAACATGTTGCCCCAGAAAATGACACATGATTTGACCGTGAGAAAGTAAGAACTCAGAAGAGAAAGGTTGCGGCTGCAATGAACCATTCTGCTGAGACAAGTTTATGGAAATGGATCTGCTCACGGCAGCATCCAGACTCAAACAGGTCTGCAGGCAAAGTTGACATTTGAAAACCTTTTAATACCGAAGCACTACTATCAACATCCTCTGGTTATTTTGCTATGCGGGGCTTACCGTCACCAAGTGGCGAAGGGAACACGGGCATCTCGTAGCCGGTGGGCGTCTGCGGGGAACTCTGGGAGCTGGTGTCTCTTGAACTGCAGTTGGAGGCTGAGCTCACCGGAGCCGACGAAACAAAATAGATGTCTGACTGTGGGTGGAAAAACGGGAGGACACAGAAAACGAATGAGGTCAGTAAAGAGACGTGGCGAACATATGAGGATGCCGAGAAGTATTAAGAAGACAAGAAGGACAGAGGCAGAAGGTGAATCATGGAAAGAAACAAAGAAAAAACAGAGATCTAATGAGGATAGAGGAGGGAGAAGTGTTGTTATATGACAGGTGCAATGTGGTCTTTTAAAACTTATCTTTGTGTATGAATTATGAGTGTATTATTGATTTCTAACCATGCAGGATGCCAGCCATATTTCCCACCAGGGTAATAACGATTGATTGAAATGAGAAAGCTGAGACAGCTACTTCTATAACGCAGAGCAGAGCGAGGCCGTCTAACACCGACCCTCACAAGCTAAAAGGCCTCTTGCTTTAGTGAAAAAAAAAGTTTGTTGCAGGTACACCCATAATGCATTTCTATTACCTAATCACCTTACTTACATATATTTGAAATATAAATAAAAAAAATACATCTACAAAGCTGCAGTGCACATTGCTGATTAAAGCAGGGCATGGACACTGTGTTCACTTTCAATTATACTGACCCGTGAAGCAGCCAACTGTAGCTCTGGGACCACTGCTGTGTACACAAGGTTGCCATTGACCACCAGTCGGATCTCAATGGAGTCCGTTGTGAATGCCAGGATGTAAGGGAATGCACAAACTGCAAAGACAACATGAGCATTGATCAAACCAGCTTCAAATGATCAACAGGGGGTGAGAGACCCTCCCCCCCCTCCATTACTTCACAAAGTTTCACCGGAAAAACAAGAAATTATTATTATTTTTTAATTGGCTCAACTGCCCAACTCCCGCAATACGAGACATTTAATACTTTCACCCAGAATGGCATTTTGAAATGCCATCATTAGCTGATGATATATGCAGAAAAATGAGAGACACAACAATCGAGCCGAGCATCTCTCTTAGGGGCTCCGGTCGCTTTCCCTCTCCTCTGTATAAATGTAGAACAAGGTGAAAGTGAACTGCGGCACAGCGGTGGCACCAGTGTTGATAAGTAAAATAAAATTCTGTGAAGCCCTCGAACAATCAGCAGACACAGAGCAACATTAGCATTCATTTAGAGTTGTGATGAGTGTAAATCCCATATTCATTTTGTTATGAGCTCTGCTTGGTCTCCACTAACTCCTGAGGACAATATCTGACTCTTTAGCTGCTCAGTGCTCCACTATGCTCACCAGCTAGTTGCTAACTTTGTCTGTCTGTAGTTTGGTGCTGAGCAGCTGGTGTATGGTGGCTTAATCAGCTTCTTATCTGCAGAAAACAGCTTGAAATATGGTGGGATTGTCACTTATAGTGACAACTTTTCACATATTTCTACAAGTTCATTTTTAATAAAAACATTGATTAGAGTAGCTTAAAGGAACAGTTCACCCCCAAATCAAAAACACATATTTCTCTCGCCTGTAGCGCTTTTTATCAGTCCAGATTGTTTTGGTGTGAGTTGCAGAGTGTTGGAGATATCAGCCGTCGAGACATCTACCTTATCTCCACTACAATTAAATTACGTAGATGGCACTCGGCTTGTGGTGCTCAAAGCGCCAGAAACATACATTTGAAAAACTCAATGATGAAAATCATGACCTGGTTACTCAAGATAATCCACAGACCTTGTTGTCAGCAGTTTAATGTAGGAACTATTTTCTTTTTATTGAACTACAACCACCAACTGTATCACTGCACAGAAGGAAGTCTTCATCCACTGCTAGCTCACCTAACACCACTAAGCTATCTAATGTTACAGCTCAGCAATTACACTGTAAAATGTATAAATTAATTCTTACGTCATAAGCACAAATGTCTTGTCCATGAGTAGATTGCTGCACACTAGTGCTCTGATTGGGCCCAGAAAATTTAGGCCCAACCATACATGAACCCACACAGTTTATGTCCAAGCTTGACCCAAACCATGGCAGCAGTTTTGAGCCTGAGTCTGATTAAAAACCTGAATTTCTACTGTAATAAATATATTCTATTTTATAGATTATATTTATTTTCATATATTGAAGACTATGGGCTGGTGTGTTTCCTTGCACCACTACTTCTTCTTCTCTTCCTTAATTCAGTGGTCTGTCATCTTGTGAAGGACAGGTCCGGTAGAGTGCATCTAGTGCGCATGATGATGATCATTGCTCATCACTGCATGTTATGCATATTTCGTCTCACTGCTTGGGAGGTAGAAGCAAACACCACCAACCAAGATGCCTTGCAGCCCCCTCTATCTCTCTTTCTCTCATTGCCCATCCTTCTCTCACGTGCACTCTCTCTCTCACCCCAGGTTTTCTGCTATATTGCTGCGTCACTCTTGTTCCCTCTTGATTTAGTCCATTAAAAACTCCTGCCATTTACACATGAGAACTGTAGCTTCATTAAAAAAACAATAACAAAACAAAAAATAACCACCAACAACTGGTGACAACCTGACTCAATTCAAGCCCGGGGGAAAATTAGAAGACAGCCCGGCCCGAATCTGGCAGGTCAGGTCGGGGCCAACTGGGCCTGGGCAGAGAATCAGAGCTCTACTGCACAGTTCCCTCTGCGCAGTGATACAGGTATGGGTGTAGTTCCGTAGAAAGAAAATAGGTCCTACATGAAACTGCTCACAACAAGGTCTCTGGATTATCTTGAGTAAACGGGTCATGATGTCTGGAAAGAGACATGGCTGTTAAGTATTTCAAATTCTATTTTATTTTTTTTGCTGCTTTGAGCACCCCAAGGTGAGTGCCATCTAGTTTAATTATACTGGAGGGAAGGCAATGGCCAATGGCCAATATCTCTAGCACTCAGAAACTCACACCAAAACAATCTAGACTGATAAATAACACTACAGGTAAGAGGAAAAATATGTATTTCTGATTTGGGGTGATCTGTGCCTTTAACTGCTGTTTTCAAAATGAGGCACTCCAATATGTATTGGTACATTTGTTTTATTACTCAGCACACTCTGTTATTGCTTATTTCAGTGTGTGTGAGTGCCTGTGTGCGCATTTTGTTATCAGCTGAGTCTGGGTCACAGGTTCAGTACCATTTGTATTTGCTTTTCATCACTTTCTCCATTAATAAGAACACGCACAGACACAGACACGTATACACGTGCACGCACACAAATAATCACATCGGCCAATTGGATGCTTGTGGCTACACATGGTGTTTCCATGGCGACAGCAAGCTCCGGCCAGGCCAGCAGCATCGACTGGGTGGGGCCCAAGCATTGTTGCCATGGTAACCTACCAATAGCATTGGGCATCTGGTTCCAGCTGAAGTGGAAGTCGGAGGTGTTGGACTGGATCATCGGTGTGGAGCCGTTGAACGGACAAACTTTCTTATAGTAGCAAATATCTGTTCAAGACAGACAAAACAAGTTGAACTTTTTAAAATACTATGTGTTTACTGTTGTTTTATAGAAATTTGATATCTATTTGTCCTATTATTGAGACATAAAAAAAGCAAACAAAAGCTGAAGTGGGTGGCTGCATTTTCAAAATCCATATCTGACTCTTAATATTCTGGAGCTGTGTTATCACTTTTACTCCAGAAACGCAGAGAAAAAAACCTTAAGGCTCAGCTTTGACAGCAGAGACAGAGACCTGAACCAAAAAAAACCATCTAAAATATTCAGAGTTAAAGGAAGACTCACAGTTGTAACACAGCAGCAGACCTGCCTCCCCGTCTTCATACACATCAATGGCTGCTACAAAATTTACCTGCAGGCAGAGACAAGTCGGTTTAGGAGAATCATTTCAACAAGATTCAAAGGTCAGGTATGACAGATAATACCAGGTCACATACCCGCAAGGTACAGGGTAACAATCCAGGCAGAATAAAAGATAGATGTCTACTGCAGTTTGTGTATTTAGTTACTCTTTCAAAGGAGAAATGATTAAAGCAGAGTAAGATGGTTTATTAGAACAGCTGTTCATCCTCCAGCCTACTCATTCATGCCTCTTCCCCCAGCTGCTGCTGTGAATGACAATGTGTTGATTCACCCAAGCAGTCTGGTAATCAGCAGGTAAATAAAGCGACTAACTGGGCCGACTCAAGGTCTCACTTCAGAAAACCACCAGGGTTTCGCATGTGTGTGTGCATGTGCCTCACCCTGTTGGCGTCCACATGATGTAGCCGGTAGGCATCTCCAGTGCTCTCATTGATCAAGTCAAACTGATGTTTATAGGCCACGCAGATCATATTGTCATTTTCCCCCGTCGGCCCGTCCACAAGTGCCATCACCACCGGCGGGTCACACAGACAGATCTCCTAAAGGGCGGATGATACATGATAGATACCTCAGTGCTCACACACACACGGACTGGTTTAATTACTTCAGCGGACTATTAAGGTTGTCTTACTTCTGTTTGGTAAATACCCATGCTTCAGGTTTTGAAACTGCCGTTCCCATAATGATTTGGGGGATACTGCTATGGAATACAGACTGTATATACAGTTACATTGTTTTTAGCCTGTATTTGTTGACATTTTGGCACATTGGCACTCTTAAAAGTACGGCGAATTAACTGTTTGCAGTTCCTGTTTGCAATGTACCCATGAATGTAAAGACAACTCACATTGGATCACTCTGATATTGAAGAAAACCTAAAAATACTGAGATTTTTGGGCAAGTTCTGGAGTTATGAGTGCCTCTTTTCTGTGACTTCTAAATGGATTTATTGGACTTTATTTGCTATGTACACTGGAGATTATGTTATCCCTGGAAAGTGCATGTCACACTGAATCTAAAAATATATCTATCATGAGTCGGAGGAGTTGTACATGGGTACATTTTTCGACGCAAACTGGGACAGCTAAGACACTTAAAAATTCTCCTGACTCCTTTAAAAGGGAATTAACATTATATACCTACTCATTCATTCACGAATGAATTCATTTTTCTGTCCATTTAGCTATTATGTTAATCACTCATATAGAGTTTGTTGTACCCGTATGTACTGAAACTCCTCCACCGGTGAGTCTGCTCCCGATGCGATGGCGCTGAAGCCTTCGAAACGTGGATGCTTCCTGGTGATGAGGAGGAGTTTGTTCCTGATGGCTGCTACTATCCTCAGCTCAGAGCCGTGGTGGGTGTTGATTGAGTACAAATGACAGCCTGGGACAAAGAGGAGGAGGGTAGTGGGGGGGAGGAGATAGAGAGACAGACAGTACATTGGACATGTGCTGTGCTGTAGGTGGTTGTTCCCTGGCATCATCCCACAGATCAATGAATCCACCACAGACACTGGCATGACACCAGCAGCAGGTTAAAGGTTACGTGTTTGTGTTGCAAAAAAGGATGTTCATAAAGGTCACAACTTCCTGCTTTAGGCTGACATGTCTAAGTGCATTAGGAGGAGATCTCTTAATAGCTAGTATGAACAGGGGTGAATTTACAGCCAGCAGAACCTGTATAATGGGCACCTGACAGCTGAGACAGTATATTTTTTCCTGTTTGTTGTGGGGATTAATTTGCAGTGGGTGCTACACTGTGTATATTCTTGCATGCCTCGCGTCGTACCTTTAGTTTTCTCCAGTTTATTCTCCCGGCTGTCACACTTGCTTCTGATGAGTTTCTCCTCCAGGCCTCTCCTGAGCGCGCTGAGTCTGTACACATAGAGCCGAGCGTCCTTCCCTGGAAACAAAACAAAAGCCACTTCTGTTTTCCATGAAGGTTACTCTTAATTTGCCGTCTCTTTTTTAGCATCCTCCCACGGCCAGACAATGGTGCTGTGCTGCAGGAGGATTACTAGAAGGCTTCTTAAGGCTCGCGCTCTCTCAGAAGCTTAATCAAAGCCCGCACACAGTCGTGACAAATGTTTGCGCTGCCATCACATAATCACTATCAAACCCGAGTCAACCCTGTTTGTCAATATTAGAGTTAGCTAATCATCTGCAGGGTAATTAATTGCATGCTCCTCTGGTCGAGGCAAACATGAGACGAATCCTACAGCTGTTTGTAAGCACACGGCGACTTCTTATTTGTGCTATTTGTGCTGTTTTATGCATGTATGTTTCATTTTATCTGTGCCTGTCTGCATGTCTGTCGGTCCTTTATAGCCCACTGCACTCTCACAGTCAATCCAGTCATGCAGAATAAACACACACACTCTCCCATATGCACACATACACAACCTCGACAGGGATCGGTTCTCTATAGGTCAGCTTCCTTAGATCACAGCCAGAGATCAATGTGTTCGGTGGGGCAACGAAGGTGGAAAGGGTAAGTATGTACTCGACAACACAGGGAGAGATGACAGAGATGAAAGAAGAGAGAGGAATAGGAATAATAAGAAAGAAGATAAATACTGTTGAAATGAAGAATGAATGAGGGAGATGACAAAAGACGGCTCCACGGGGAGGCAGTCTCTGATGTGCTGCACGGAACAGGTGATGTGGTCTAAGCGTACCTTTGTCCGCCCTGGTGATAAGCAGGTCCTGAGGCTCGAGAACGTGCACCTGCTTCACCACCATGGTTTTGTCAAACACCTGCACTGGGGGCACAGTCTGTGGCTCTGAAACATGATGCAAAGGTCACAATAAAAAGA